>NC_136418.1:139341872-139884372 GCF_052625555.1 Lactuca saligna
TTTATCAAACAATTTGATATGTATGTAAAATTTCAGATTTAAGATTTAAATTGCTGAGGAAACAAGCATGGGCATTAATTTGACTTATCGATTCCAAGAAATCCATTTAAAAAAAAAATTCATGATAGAATCTTAATCTTTTTATAATTAAATAACTGTTAATTGTTGTTAAGTGACTATGATTAGCAATCATTTTTCTTTAAATATCAATGCATCCAAAATTTATTATTTGGGTCGAAGGTATGATACAAGTTATATGTCGTAAGCACAAAGTTCTTATAGTCTTTGTTTATTAATAATAAGTCAATCAATAAATCGAAAATAGTTTGTATAGACCCTAACCATAGTTGTTAGAAGAAGTAGATCTTTTATTTAAATACAACAAGATTATTAATAAATTCTCCATTGTAATATTGTAATAATTGCAAACAATATATATATATATATATATATATATATATATATATATATATATTTTGACACACATATATTTAGAAAATAATAATAATAATAATAATAATAATAATAATAATGATAATAAACATGAACATTTGAGAGACCTAAGATAAACCAATTTATTTTTTAATATATACAACTTTGCCCATTATTTTTATAAAATACATTTTAAAAAAGTCTAATGTCCAGCAATATGAGGTTGTTTGAAAATTATTTCTTCTAAGAAGTTAGGGATTCATGGGAAAGACAAAACATATGGATTTATGAATACGGTTAACTTGTTGTTTTTAAAACATAAAAAACATATAATAAATATCATATATAAGCGTGGGTAGGGTCCATATAAAATCAAAAGATTGAAACTGGATAACTTTTGGTGACTTCATTGTAGTAAGAAGAGGAGAGGAAAGATTTAACTCTCACTTTTTCCCTGCTAGTGCTTGTCTTCAACGAGTTTATCGAAGATGTTGAACTACAAGACTTCAGGATAGTGGGGGAAAATACACCTATATGTCTAGAGTGGGGGCCAAACTGAGCAAACATGATAGATTTTTGATTTGTTCCAACTTTCTCTCCAATTTCCCCTCACTGACTGTTACTACACACCCAAGAGAAATATCTGATCATTGTCCTATCACCCTCAACTCCTTCAAAACCAAATATGGCCCTCCCATATTCAAATTTCAAATCATGGCTGTTAAAAGATGGATTCGGTGCCATTGTTAAAGAAGCATGGGTCGACTTTGTGGTATTTGGTAATCCAGATGCTTACATAGCAGCCAAATTCAAACATTTAAAAGATTAGATTAGGAAATGGAAGAAAAAGATTGAGAAAGACGAAAAGCATAAGGAAAAAATAATAAAGAATGAAGTATCATGATTAGAGAAACTGGCAGAATCAAGGTCTTTGTCAGACCTAGAATTAGAGACCCGAAGTCTTGGACTCCAAAAGATCCTGGAATTGGAAAAACTAGCAGTGCTAGACTTGAAAAAAAATCTGGAGTAAAATGGAATGTAGAGGGTGACGAAATACCAAATTCTTTCACGTATTTATAACTAACAAAAACATGAAGAACAAAATTAATGGGTTGATGGTAAATAGCAAATAGACATCAACAATGGAAGAAGTTAAGGGATAAGCATTCCGATACTTTAAAGAAAAATTCACAGAAAACCGGATCTCGTGATCTAAAATCATTAGCCCAAACTTCAAGACCTTATAAATGATGGAGGCAATTAAGCTTGAAGCACTATTCGGTATGGAGGAAGTAAAAGATGAAGTTTAGGCTTGTGGTAGCAAGAAGGCCCCTGGACCCGACACACTCACGTTCAAACTTATTAAAACCTACTAGGAAACACTCAAGGAGGATGTTGTGAAGTTTGTTAGTCACTCTGACAAATATGGTTCACTGGCACGCGACTACAACTCATCGTTCATAACTCTCGCCCCAAAGATCAAATATCCCTCCTCTCTCAATGATTACCATCCTATAAGCCTCATAGGTTTCATGTACAAAATTATTTCCAAGATCCTAGCAATTCGACTCAAATCTTTTATTGGCAACCTTATTAGAGAAGTACAACCTGCATATGTGGAAGGCATATATATATTATGTAACCTCCGGAATCTAGAAGGTCAATTATGGAAATAAATTCCCTTTTTAGGAGCGAACTCGTCGAGTTTATGGCATAAACTCGACGTGTTGGAAGCTTTTGTGGCGCATGTTTTTAAGGACCAATTCGAAGAGTTAGTGTAGGTAACTCGACAAGTTGGACGCTATTTGAGAAAACCCTAATTTTAGGGTTTTTTTACCGTATTTAAAGACCTTACTTCCCTTAGCTGGCCTTCTTACCAGCCTCTTTGTCCAGAAAACCCGGATTTCGTGTATTATCCTTCAAGGTTTAGTGTGTGAGCTTGGAGAGTTGGTTTTTGGTGTTCTTTGGAAGGAGTTTGAAGAATGAAGGTACTTAGTTTGGAAGGAAGGCTTTGGATCTAGAAACTCTCCATTTGTTGTAGTCCTTTTTTAGGTATAAAGTTGGAACCGTGTGTTGTTATCTTCAAGATTTGTTTGTGGGATGTTTTATCTTGCTTTTTGCGTGTATGGTTAGGTTGTCCAAAGGTTAAGGATTTCAGGGGTTATTATGTTAGATTTGATCCTTTTAAGAACTCTCTTGGCATGAAGTTGCAAACTTTGCTAAGTCCTAAGTCCCTTACATGCATTAAGCCCTTTATTAATCCATTCTGGGCTCTAGGGTTCCTTTCTTGCATGCATAGACGTAAAGTTGGAAAGTTTACATGATAATATAGCCTTTGGATGCCAGATCTGTGTTTTGGGGCTATATTTTGAGTGTTTAAGGGCTTAATGGATTAAGCCTCACTCTATTAAGTCAATGATTCGGGTTTGGGTTCATTATAGTGGTTGCTAAGGGTAAAGTTGGAAACTTTACCTTTCTAGTCATCATTTGGGAAGAGATATGAGAATGGAAGCTTCTAGATTTGATGGAAACGGTTTAATGTATTAAGCTGTTTGATTCCTCGCCAACTCGGCAAGTTCATTAGGAGAAGTTGGCGAGTTGATGCAAGTTTTCCTAATCCGTGCATTTAATGGAGAAACTCGACGAGTTGAAGGACAACTCGACGAGTTAGGTCAACTTGGACCGTTGACTTTAACCTTTGACTTATGTCTTTGAACAAGTTTGTCCCAAGGGGTATTTGTTGTAATTTGACTTGTAATCAAGGGAATTAAGGGCTTAAAGCAAGGCCCATATGGCGATGGGCCTAATTTGGTAAATTGGGCCATTAGTAGGCCTTTGGCCCTTTCAGATTGTAGTTTGGGTCATGGACTTGGACAAGGCTATGTTGGGGATAAAATGGTCCTTTTACCCCAGGTATGAAGTTATAGTTATAAATTGGAGCCCATTTGTGAATTGGCTGTATTATTGATATTGATATTTCAGGAAGCCGTCAGGGTAACGGCTAGGGATTCTTTAAGTTAGCTTTTACGGTACAAAGTGAGTCTCTTCACTATATCCATGGGCCGAAGGCACCAATGCCAACCAATTATGTGTTAAGTGGTATGATAGTTGTTCATTGATATGTGGTATGTTATGCATAAGTAAGGTGGTTCCAATAACCCATCTAATTTTTCTAATTTATAGAAAAAAATTTATAGAAATTTTTTGTGACTTACCTTAGAAAAAAATTAGGACCTATTTTATCAATAAAATCTCTGAATTTGTAAAGAAAATTTTCTATTAAAAAATTAGTGAAGCATATGATTTTCTATTCAAGACTTGCGACTATCAACACCAATTGGACTGGGGAGGAAACAACTTATCGACGCGGACATGAACACAAGTCTTTAACATATTGGTAATTATATATATATATATATATATATATATATATATATATATATATATATATATATATATATATATATATATATATATATATATATATATATATTGATGGTTTTTGAATAGTTTTTTGTTTTTTTTCTATTTTTTTTATGTGTTGAGTACCTTTTAATATTTTTTGACGTTTTGTTTTAAGGTGCAACACATGACTCATTATATATATATATATATATATATATATATATATATATATATATATATATATATATATATATATATATATATATATATATATATATATATATATATATATATATATATATATATATATAATTTTGTTTTCTTAATAAAAGACATGGGTTGTGTAGAAAATTGTAGTTGGGTTGCTTGGGAATGTTCCCCTCTTAAATGTATGTAAGCACTCTATAAACTCATGGTGTTTTGTTGATTTTGCTACGTGATACCTTACTAAATCGTCTTTAATAAAGCTTTCCGTTTCAAAAAATAAATAAATCATTTTATAAAACATTTCATAAAACAATTTGTAAAATTTCAGATTTGAGATTTAATTTGCTGAGAAAACAAGCATGTGCATTTGACTTATCTTTTTTTTTTTTTTCAAAGGTCTAAATATATTCTACTCCTACACTACTCATAATTTTCACTTATGCTTCTCACGGGAATTGAACCCTCGACCTCAAGGAGGGAGGACAACACCGGATACAGCTGGGGTAAAAGCCCTTTGGTGCATTTTACTTATCGATTCCAAGAAATCCAGTTCAAAAAAATTCATGATAGAATCTTAATCTTTTTATAATTAAATAACTGTTAATTGTTGTTAAGCGACTATGACTAGCAATCTTTTTTCTTTAAATATCAATGCATCCAAAATTTATTATTTGGGTCGAAGGTATGATAGAAGTTATATGTCGTAAGCACAAAGTTCTTGTAGTCTTTGATTATTAATAATAAGTCAATCAAGAAATAGAAAATAGTGTGTATAAACCCTAACCATAGTTGTTAGAAGAAGTAGATCTTTTATTTAAATACAACAAGATTATTAATATATTCTCCATTTGTAATATTGTAATAATCGCAAACGGTGAATTCATATATGTATTGACACACATTTATTTACTAAAGAAAATAATAGAAAAATAAATAATAGAAAAAACATAAACATTTGAGAGACTTTATATAGGAATTGTTCTAATTTTTCTTTTTAGGAGGTCCTAAGAAAAAACCCATTTATTTTTTAAGATATACAACTTAGCCCATTGTTTTAATAAAATACATTTTAAAAAAATCTTATGGCCAGCGATATGAGGTTGTTTGAAAATTATTTCTTATAAGAAGTTAGCGGTTCATGTGAAAGACAAAAGACAAAAGGTATGTATTTATGAATAAAGTTAATTAGTTATTTTTAAAACATAAAAACGTATAATAAATATCATATATAAGTGTGGGAAGGTCCACATAAAATCAAAGATTGAAACCAGAAAACATTACTTTTGATGACTTTAATGTGGTAAGAAGAGGAAAGTAAAGATTTAACTCTCACTTTTTCCATGCTAGTGCTTTTGCCTTCAACGAATTTATCCAAGATGCTGAACTACAAGACTTTAGGATGGTAGGGAAAAATACACGTATATGTCTAGAGTTGGGCCAAAATGAGCAAACTTGATAGGTTTTTTGGCTTATTCCACCCTTCTCTCCAATTTCCCCTCAATGACTATTATTGTACACCCAAGAGAAATATATGCTCATTGTCCTATCACCCTCAACTCCTTCAAAACCGATTTTGGCCCTCCCACAATCAAGCTTTTCAATTCATGGCTGTTAAAAAAGGGATTCAATGTCACTGTCAAAGAAGCATGGGTCGACTTTGTGGGATTTGGTAATCCGGATGCTTACTTAGCAGCCAAATTAAAACATTTAAAAGATTAAATTAGGAAATGGAAGAAAAAGATTGAGAAAGACAAAAAGCAGGAGGTAACAATAATAAAGAATGAAGTATCACGATTAGAGAAACTGGTAGAATCAAGGTCTTTGTCGGACCTAAAATATGAGACCTGAAGTCTTGGACTCCAAAAGATCCTAGAATTGGAAAAACTAGCAGTGCTAGACTTGAAAAAAATCTGGAGTAAAATGGAATGTAGAGGGTGACGAAATACCAAATTCTTTCACGTATTTATAAATAACAAAAACATGAAGAACAAAATTAATGGGTTGATGGTAAATAGCAAATGGACATCAATAATGGAAGAAGTTAAGGGAGAAGCATTTTGATTCTTCAAAGAAAAGTTCACAGTAAACCGGATCTTGAGACCCAAATTCATTAGCCCAAACTTCAAGACCTTATAAATGATGGAGGCGATTAAGCTTGAAGCACCGTTCGGTATGGAGGAAGTAAAAGATGCAGTTGGGGCCTGTGGTAGCGAGAAGGCCCCTGGACTCGACATAATCACGCTCAAACTCATTAAAACCTATTAGGAAACACTCAAGGAGGATGTGATGAAGTTTGTTAGTTACTTTGACAAATTTGGTTCACTGGCACGCGACTACAACTCATCGTTCATAACTCTCGCCCCAAAGATCAAATATCCCTCCTCTCCCAATGATTACCGTCCTATAAGCCTCATAGGTTTCCTGTACAAAATTATTTCCAAGATCCTGGCTATTCGACTCAAATCTTTTATTGGCGACCTTATTGGAGAAGTACACCCTGCATATGTGGAAGGCATATATATATTATGTAACATCCGGAATCTAGAAGGTCAATTATGGAAATAAATTCCCTTTTTAGGGGCCAACTCGTCGAGTTTATGCATAAACTCGACGTGTTGGAAGCTTTTGTGGCGCATGTTTTTAAGGACCAATTCGAAGAGTTAGTGTAGGTAACTCGACAAGTTGGACACTATTTGAGAAAACCCTAATTTTAGGGTTTTTTTTTTACCGTATTTAAAGACCTTACTTCCTTTAGCTGGCCTTCTTACCAGCCTCTTTGTCCAGAAAACCCGGATTTCGTGTATTATCCTTCAAGGTTTAGTGTGTGAGCTTGGAGAGTTGGTTTTTGGTGTTCTTTGGAAGGAGTTTGAAGAATGAAGGTACTTAGTTTGGAAGGAAGGCTTTGGATCTAGAAACTCTCCATTTGTTGTAGACCTTTTTTAGGTATAAAGTTGGAACCGTGTGTTGTTATCTTCAAGATTTGTTTGTGGGATGTTTTATCTTGCTTTTTGCGTGTATGGTTAGGTTGTCCAAAGGTTAAGGATTTCAGGGGTTATTATGTTAGATTTGATGCTTTTAAGAACTCTCTTGGCATGAAGTTGCAAACTTTGCTAAGTCCTAAGTCCCTTCCATGCATTAAGCCCTTTATTAATCCATTCTGGACTCTAGGGTTCCTTTCTTGCATGCATAGACGTAAAGTTGGAAACTTTACATGATAATATAGCCTTTGGATGCCAGATCTGTGTTTTGGGGCTATATTTTGAGAGTTTAAGGGCTTAATGGATTAAGCCTCACTCTATTAAGTCAATGATTCGGGTTTGGGTTCATTATAGTGGTTTCTAAGGGTAAAGTTGGAAACTTTACCTTTCTAGTCATCATTTGGGAAGAGATATGAGAATGGAAGCTTCTAGATTTGATGGAAACGGTTTAATGTATTAAGCTGTTTGATTCCTCGCCAACTCGGCAAGTTCATTAGGAGAAGTTGGCGAGTTGATGCGAGTTTTCTAAATTTGTGCATTCAATGGAGAAACTCGACGAGGTTAAGGACAACTCGGCGAGTTGGGTCAACTTGGACTGTTGGCTTTGAACTTTGACTTATGTCTTTGAACAAGTTTTTCCTAAGGGGTACTTGTGGTAAGTTGAATTGTATTTAATGGAATTATGGGCTTAAGACAAGGCTCGTACGGTGATGGGCCCAATTTGAAAAATTAGGTCATTATTGGGCCTTTGGGCCTTTCAGATTGTAGTTTGGATCATGGGCTTGGACAAGGCTATGTTGGGGGTAAAATGGTTTGTTTACCCCGGGTATGGAGTTGTGGTTATGGATTGGAGCCCCATTGTTAATTGGGTGTATTATTGATATTGCTAGTTCGGGAAGCCATCATGGCAGTAGCTATAGATTCTTTCAATGAGCTTTTGCAGTGCAAGGTGGGTCTCCTTATTATATCCATCCGTTGAAGGCACCAATGCCAACCTATTATGTGTTAAGTGGTATGATAGTTGTTTTATGATATGTGGTATGCTAGTTGTCACTGTGATACTTGCATGGAAGATCTCGGGGGTGCTCGAGGTAGTTGGATATCAGACCATGTGGGGGTGCGCATGGCATTCCAAGCAAGACCATGGGAAGAGCGCATGACATTCCAAATAAAGACCATGCGGGGGACCCCATGGCAATTACATGTACGTTATATAATATTCTGGGGTTGTATGTTTTATGGTATTTTTGGGGATTTCACTAAGCTTTGTGCTTATGGTTTTCATATTATGTTTCAGGTACTCGATTTTTCAAATGAAAGAGCTCGGGACGATTGCATGGCACACACCACATGTTTCTGCATTCTGTGAATTACTGAGATTTGATGATATTTTTACTAACTCTTGATTACCATAGTTTCATGAGAACGAAATGTATTAACAATGTATTAATCTAAAAACAAAAACTTTTATGTCATGATTTTTGGGGCATTACAAGTTTGTATTAGATCCTTGGTTTAAGGGATTCGGACATACTCTCGGGTGTGTCTGAACTCAAACTAAGGATTTGGTAAAGTTTTCAAAAGGAAAAGTATTTTAAGAAAAGAGTTTTCTTAGACAAGAAAAGGTGTGGTGAATGAAATCAGTCGAGCTCAAGTAAGTTTTCCCAAAATATCCATACGTGCTATTTGATATGACATGATTTATGAATCTATGAATCGCATGCTAGTTAGGGATAATGATCTTCTTAGTTTTTGCATGATAAAATGTTAGGAGAGATGCCTTTGTGTATGTATTGTATGAGCTGGTAGACTTGCATGCTAGGGCATATTAGTTCAGGATAGATTGGTCGATATGTGATCCCTTGTTGCATTAGGTGTACTGGATGTTATGTTGAGATGGGAATATCTATTGGAATCAATAATTGCTAATTGTATGCTTTAAAATTTTTATATGGTTAGGATCTTATAGCCCTAGAATAATTTATTTGACCTTACTTCCTGTTCCTTGTGTGGTTGTGGTCCTAGGGTGGAGTCTGTTATTCGACGGTCTATTTGATCCTGTTCTGTGTATAATTGGCATACATAAGGCAACCAGTAGTAAGGGTGGAATTTATTGCATCAAGTGGTAGTGTGTGGGGTGAATGTTCCATGATAGTTCTATGGATTAGAGTGTTACTGCATGAATGTTGCATGCTTTGGGCTTTTTCTAACTCTTGGATGATGTGAGTTAGCTACTAAGTGAATATGACGATGTTCATGAGGTGGATGACTGGCATTATGAGGATTTCCCCAGCAGCTGATGGCAGGGTGAGGTCTGAACCTAAGGGGAGCCTAGGAAGTGCTTCGGTGGGTTTTGTGTTTTTGTTTAGAGAATATTTAGCACATCAGTGGAGTAGGTGACTTAGAAGATTCAGGATGATCTTTCAGGAAAGTATGGATAGGTGTGGAAGGTGGTATTGGGCCTATACTACTAAAAGCACATGATCCATACTCGAATCGGGGAGAGTCTTGGAGAATCTAAGAAACTTGGGAAGAGGATTCTTGAGTATGTAATAATCTTCTACATGCTTGTATTTCATTTTGGTGATGAGCTTCCAGTAAGGAGGTTTAAGTTCTGATTCCGGCTCAGGTAAGGGGTACTGAACCGATTAGTGAGCTGATATGTGAATTTATTTTGTCAGGAGATTAGCTATGGGGTTTTGAAGAAGACTCCTGTAATCTACGGTTCGGTTAAGGAGGGTTTTTTTGGAGATCTGGGATGAGCTCTTTGGAGCATTATGTGTTGAGGTTATGGTGATCATTGGAGCTTGCATTCCTTCCTTCCAAGAGTCTGTGGCTATGGAGTTCCTATAATCGATGGAGGAAGGGACCACGTTGCCAGTAGGAAGTGGTTAGCGGTTTTGGTGTTCGCGTTCATGAAAAATTTATTCCAAGGAGGTAAAGGTCCATTGTGTTTCTTGCCTATCGAAGATCAGGTGCATATGTATTGGAGGGTTCCGGAGGGAGACCCAAGGTTTTTGATCAACATTGAGAGGCCATCAGGGCCGGAGTCAGTACGGTACGTGTGGGAAACTACACGAGAGAATTTGTCATTTCAGGAGTATGGGTTGCCACAAGCATAGTAGGTTTGATCATGTCAGCAGGTGATATTGCAGGTATGTTACCTTTTGTTTTCATTTGGTTACTATCAATAATTATGTTGCTTAGAGTGTTTATTGGTTGGGGTGAGCGATATAGGGTCTAATTCCCTGTTATTATGGATTATATCTCTGAGAATTGTTATATGTCTTTTTCATGTCTTGAATCATTAGTGGGTTATTAAAGGGCCATCTCTCATACAGTAGGATCTAAGTGGTCGGTCGTTTTTTAGGTTGTAGTCTCGATCAGGGGCATTGTGTGGAGGGTATATTGTTAGAATTCAGTGGGTTAATTCTCCAATAGCGTTAGGGCCTGTGGTATTTCCATTCTTGTTGACTGGCTATTAAGGACGACTAGAGAAGTGGTCCATTGTTGAGGTTTTGGTTTGGGCAACAGTTCCAAGGGCTGCAAGTGTTGGGTATTGTATAATCATTAGTGTTATTGGGATTCGGGAAGTGTTCAGTGGATCTTCAGGGGATGTGTAGTCTTTTGGGATGGTTAGTAATGCAACACTACATTGGTAAGCATTGGCTGTCAGCAGATCATTAGAGGGTAAGAAGGATTGGGGATCCTTTGATTCTCATATGCCGTGAGAACACAATCAAATTAAATTGGGGGAGAATCGTTCAAGTATTCAAGAGCGGGAGTGGTTATGAAACTAGGAGAAGTATCGCATCCCCATCGGGGAGGAAAGCGGCCCAAATGGTTGTTTGGTTTGAGGGTTGTGTGAGTTGGGAGTTCGGTAACCTTCCCAACATGTGAATCAAGTCCTCTTGGTGCTTGATAGTAGGATTTGGGAAATCATGTTGGGGTTCCAGTGATGAATTGAGTTCAGTTTGGGAGTTTGATCGAGTGTGTTCTCGAATTTGGGTATGTTAGATCAGATCGATCTGTGGTAAGGTCTTGGGCAGTTGTGGTGGGGTGAAAGTGTTATAAGACTGCGGGGTAGCCATAGCATTCACTAGTGATCAATTAGGGCGAGAGTGTTGTAAGACTGTGGGGGAGTCGTAGCATTCACTAGTGATCAGTTTGGGCGAGAGTGTTGTAAGACTGCGAGTGGCGCGTAACATTCACTGGTCCCTAGGAAGCGGTAAGACTTTAATTATTATCAGATTTCTTCAGTAAAGGGTATCATGGGAAGTGATTGGGATTATCTGATTGGTTAAGATGACAAGAGTATTCTTCAGGATTTCCAAGAGCTAAGTGATCATTATGTTTGGCTAGCAATGGGGCGCTTGTATTGTTTAGCACATGATTTGGGTGGTTCGTGCTAATTGAGGGAAATGGATCGGAGATCCATAAGGTTTAAGAGGTGAGAGAGCATCTTCAAGTCCATGTGAGGGAGAAATAAGTGGATACTTAGGCCTAGGTTGTGTTGGTGGGAGTTCAGGAAACTCCCAATCGCCGGTCCGCATCATCTTGATTATGCATAGTGGGCAGTGGGAGTTCGTAGGCACGACCCGAACTCCTGATGGGATATAGGATTCGGCTCAGGAGGTGGGACGTTGTGATGGTTTGAGGGTAGTGAGGCCATGGGTAGTAAGCATGGTTGGATGGAAGTAATTTAAGGCTGCGATAGGATCGTAGCGTTCATCGGTTCGAAGTAGACTATTTATGCAATGGTCACGAGCATGGAAGGGTAATCAGTTTGTGCCTTTGGCACGCCAGCCAGGGTTGTCAGGGAATTATTCTTTGTTCTAGGTTGAGGGACTTTGGGGTCCGTGGGCGAGCCCTGGTGATTATGAAAATTCAGGTTGGAACCGATAGAGACTATTAAGTCAAGGGTTTGGATCTTGAGTTGCAAGACATGCGGGTAACCAATGCGTGACACAGAGGGGTTTAGACTGGGCAGCCTGGTTGTTGGACTCTTAGGAACTTGGTGGTTGGACCAGGTGTGAGAGTGGAAGTCTTAGAGATGGTTTGGGTATACCTATTTTTCGTTTAGGAAAAATGGTTGGTAATCAGAAGATTATGGTGTGAAATGCAGGTGTAGATTTGTAGATGTTGGGTTATGAATGAGGTATCAAATTGGTTTTGGGTAAAATCACGAGTTAGGTATCGTGCACATTCTGTGCAGGGTTTTCATTTCAGTGTAATAAGAATTTGGGGTGTCATTATGCCAAAGTCATCAATCGCAGGGTTCAAGAGTAAGGAATAGGTTTAGTATGATGACAAAACGAACCATTATGTTGAGCCTATGGATGGTACTATCTGTGGAGGAACCACATCGTGTCCGGAATCAAGTGTGTGTGAAGTAACTGGTTGATGGGGAAATGTTAAGCCACTTTTAGGGGATTAAATAATCTCATAGTGTTTGATTTTACTCTATTGCCCAACTCTCATCTGAGTCTAACCGTTGTAGGGATCAATCTTTTACTCGGAGGATTAGAAAGCCTGTTGTTGAGTAGAAGTTTTTTATGGCCATTTATGATTGATGATTTTGTTCCTTTAAAAGCATCAAGATAATCTTGGTTGGAAATATTTTGCCTTGTCTAGTTTCGTTATGGAATTAGTTTGTGTAACATCCCGACTCCCAAGTATAATATTTAATTAATTTACTTTCATAATTTCAGATCAACCCGACGAGTTGGATGCCCTAACTCGCCGAGTAGAGGAGTTAATTGGTCGCGTGATTTTTAGAGTCTACTCGACGAGTTGGAGGACCCCAACTCGACGAGCAGGTGTCGAGTGAGAAAACCCTAATTTTCAGGGTCTGTGTCCTATTTAAATTACTTTAAGCCTTCATTTCCACCTCCTTTATCACCCTAACACTCTGTGAAAAACCCTAATCAAGTTGTAACCTTGTGTGAGAGAAAGATAGGCTAATAATGTGTCTGTTAGTGCATCTTTGGAGGAAAATTGAGGAGCAAAAGACTTAAGACTAGAGGGAGCTTTTGGATATGGTGTTCATTCATTCCTAGTTTCTGTTTAAAGGAAAAAAGTCACCACCTTGCTCATTGTTTGGTTAGATCTTGTTTCTAGGGAGTTTAGGGCCTTTTTTTCATCCTTCTTTGTTTTCTATAGTGCTTTGAGCTTGTCATAGAGTTGAGATTTCAGATCTGGACCATATATAGTCCTTTGAGCCTTAAGATCCAAGCTTTATCAAGTAAGTGACAAGTCTTTATGCATTAATCCCTATACAGAGTTTGTTTTGGAATTTCGAGCCCTAGATGTCATACATGGACGTAAAGTTTGCAGCTTTACGTGGTATTTTAGCCTTAGGAGGCTAGATCTAGAGTTTGGGACATTATTTCTGCTTAGAATCATCCGAATGAGAATTGGTCTAGAGGGACTCGGCTAGTGCATGAGCCAACTCGACGAGTTAGCTAGAGTTTTCTCCGATAGACTGGATGCGATACAACTCGGCGAGTTGATGAGATAGATCGACCATTTTACCCCTCCATGGTCTCTAAAGTCCGGAGGGTAGTCACCGAGATGCATGAGACCGGAGGGTACATGTCGAGTTATATCCATGAGAGGCTTATTATTTATGTATGTGGTATTTTAGGGAACTCACTAAGCTATGTGCTTACCGTGTTGTGTGTTATGTGTTTTAGGTACTTCTCATTATCACGGGAAGGCACTGACTTGATTGTACACACCTTTTCAAGAATATGTTGAGAATTCTGGGATATTATTTGTTTTTCTTATTGAATAGTGATCTTGAAATTTGATACATAGTGGTTTTGAATAAATGTGATACTGATTTTATGTGATTTAAAAATGAAAAAAAAATGTTAGAAAATTTAGAGTGTTACAAGTTAGTATCAGAGCCTTGGTTTAAGGGATTCGAATGTACTCTATGGTATGTCTGGACTTAAATTGAGGAATTGTGAAAATTTTATAAAAAGAAATGATTTTTCTAAAACGAGTAAGAGTTTTAAAGAGAAAACGAGACAGAGCAGTGTGTACAATCAGCCAGAGCCCGAACGTTGATTTCCCAAAATACCATTATTTGTTTATATTATGAGATATTAGAGTTGCATGCTAGCGGATAGGATAGGAACTTCAGAAACTAGGGCAAAATTTTCTTGATTCATGATGCCTTAGCATAGGGTATGCTATTGATTGATCTTATATGCTATTTGCTCTATATGTGTACTGAGTAGGGAGAAACATAACATGAATCTTTAGAGAGAGTTTTGAGTAATCTAGGAGTGATACGTAGATGAGCATTGAGGAATCTACCAAGAGAGTAGTTGAGATCCGTGAGGGATAGAGTACTATCTAGATGAGCATGGAGGAATGTATCGAGAGAGTAGTTAGGATCCATGAGGGATAGAGTACTGTGAATTAGGATCCTAGGAGGAGGACTTGAGACGACTACAGGTTGGTGTGGAAGGTAGTATTGGGCCTATACTACTGAAAACACCGGATCTATATGCAACCCAAATAAGAATCTTAGGATGCTAAGGAGCATGTAGAGGTAGGTAATCGAGTGTGTGTATGTATCGAGCTAGTCTCTGATGATTTTGTGTTTGCGTTTCAGAGACACTATGGTGATTACCTGCAACAACCTCATGGGCAGTGGTACTAGTGATGAAGAGATCCACATGATCATTCATGAGGAGGTGGCTATAGCTATCCGACAGGCCATATACGAGATGTTTGGGTCTATTAATACTATGTTGATTGACACATTTGATGAGTGATACGTTGCTGTTATGGAGGTTGCTGCTGCTGCAGCCACCACAGCCATAGATGAAGCCAGACCACAGGGAGGTGACTCGTTGTTTAGTGAGTTCAGCAACACGAAGCCACCAGAGTTTGATCGGACGCTAGATCTGATCGCTTCAATAAGATTGATCTCCGACACTGAGGGGTGTTTCTATACGTGTTCATGCCCATAGCATCTGAGAGTCCGGTTCGCGCTGAACCAACTTCGCTTGGGGGAGAAGGACTAGTGGAAGTTTGTGACGACTGATTTTACCCCTGCAGATGATGCTACAGTGACTTGGGAGAGGTTCACTAAGTTATTCCGAGATAAGTATGTTCCTTAGGTGGAGAGGGAATGTTTGGCACAAGAGTTTTTCTCTCAAGCACAAGATAGAGTGAGTAACAGAGATTACGAGGATGTTTCATGAGAGGGTGTTGTTCTTCCCTGAGCATGTGTCCTTTGAGCAGGCATGTGTGAGTCGATATTTGAGCATCTTGAGGAGACACATTTCAAAGTTCATGGTTAACTCATCTTATCGGATATTAATTGAGTTGTAGACCAATGACAGGAGGAGAGAGATTAAGCTGGAGATTTAAACCAGGAAGGAGAGAGAGCGGTAAGGGAGATATAGGAAACCGGTATAGTCGCAACCAGTGACAAAGCGGGCTAAGCCTGCTGATTCGAGAGTTGGAGGCTAGAAGGGTCGCACTTGTAGCAAGTGCGGAAAGAGCCACGAGGTGTCTTGCTGAGCGGGGATTTGCTACAAATGTGGCAAGGATGGGGGACATGGTGAGGGACTACCCCAATGTATTTTCGGTATGCTTTCACTGAAACCAGATGGGCCATCGAAAGGCCAAGTGTCCCCAACGTATTTAGGGATCAGCCTAGACTACTACTCCTACTGCTTTACGTGGTACTAATGGCCGACCAGGGAGAGCCGAGTCTCCGAGAGCTCGTGGGAGAGCATTCCAGTAGACCGTGGAGGAGGTCCACGCAATACCTAATGTTGTTGTTGGTACATATCTCCTTATTTATGTTATTTTGAGATTTCTTTATGCTTATATTGTGCTATATATCGGTACTTTCCTTGTGAGTTCTGTGCCTACTTTGGTGTTATTTGACTTGGGTGAGAGTCAATATTGTGTGTCTTTATAGTTTATTCTTCACATTAGTGTCAGATGCGAGGTGTTGAGTCGACTACTGAGGGTTTCTACAGCCGACGAGCATGTAGTTTTTGCCACCGATATATTCCAGGGATGTGTATTGGAGATTTTTGGTGTTGAGTTCCCGATAGACCTGCTACCGATAGCGATGGGTGATGTCCGTGTCATATTGAGCGTGGACTGGTTGAGTTGGTTTGGAGCTTTGATTGACTGTGAGCGTTAGATGGTGACCATATGAGACCCTAGTGGGGGAGTGCTTACTGTGTATGGCGAGGGGACCAAATTTGGATCAACTATCTGTTATGCTGCCAGGGTGAGGCAGAGTTTACAACAAGGATGTATGGGATTTTTAGCATATGTGATGGATACGAGGGTTTCCACTGAGAGGCCGAGCTCTATCTCCGATGTTCCGATTGTGTGTGAGTTCCCAGATGTTTTCCCCGAGAAGTTACCGGGTGTGCCTCCCGAGAGGCAGGTGGAGTTATGGATCGATTTGGTTTTGGGTGCAGCGCCTATTGCCAAGGCACCTTATCTCCTTGCACTTCCTGAGATGCAAGAGTTATCCTTGCAGCTCCAGGAGCTGTTAGGGAAGGGTTTTATTAGACCGAGTGGCTCACCGTGTGAAGCGACGAACCTTTTTGTCAAGAAGAAGGATGATTCACACTGGATGTGTATTGACCACCAGGAGTTGAACAAGCTGATGGTCAAGAATTGTTATCCACTACTGAGGATCGACGATTTATTCGATCAGTTATAGGTCCGTCTTGGTGTTTCAAGATTGAATTGAGATCTAGGTATCGTAATATGAGAGTTTGCGAGGAGGATATCCAAAAGACGACCTTTAGGACTTGTTATAGGAACTATCAGTTTGTGGTGATGCATTTCGGACTCTCCAATGCACCAGCAATGTTCATATATCTCATGAACCGGGTATGCAGGACCATGTTAGATCGGTCGGTGATCGTGTTCATGGACAACATTTTGGTATACTCGAGGTCCAGAGAGCAACACGAGGAGCATCTTCGGGAGATTCTTGGAGTATTAAGGATGGAGAGGCTTTATGCTAAATTCTCCAAGTATGATTTCTGGTTATCAGAGATCCAGTTCCTAGGACACCTCGTTAATCAGAATGGGATTTTGGTCGACACGGCCAAGATTGAGGCAATTATACGATGAGACGTGCTGAGGTCTGATATTGTCATATTTAAACATACTTCTGGGAAATATTTGAATACATTTTTATACATATTTTTGGTTATTTGCATGGAATAATGATACTTATAAGATTAAATTGTATTTTGCAGCAAAATAAGTCATTTTCAAGAATAAGGACTAAAAGTGGAAAAAGAAGAAACTTTGGAGGCTTGGAAGATTAAAGAAGATAAAACCCACGAGAAAATTTGTATCCACGTCGAGGATATCTTCTACACGTTGTGGAAAGGAATATTCTAGAAGATAAGTGCACGCAAAGTCAAAATCCTTGCCCGATAAGGATTCGTCTATGTCCACGATGTGGATCTCTATTCCACGACGTGGAGGGTAATTTTATGGAAACTATACAAATTCTTGATCTCTACGGGTTTAAGAGGTTGGAGAACTTAGAGAGGTTCTAGAATTCGAAAATAAAAGTTTTTAAAGGCTAAGGAATTGGTTTGAACACCATGAAAGAAGAAGTTCATAATTCGATTTTTACTTTGGTACTTTAAACATGTTATTGATTATAACTTGTTTGCGTTCATTTGTTAGAATGAGTAGCTAAATCTAGCTGCTTCTGTTAGCTAGATGAAGTTGGAACTCATGGTTTGATTAAATAGATTTAAACTTTTCTTTTTTATTAATGTCTTGTGTTTGATTGGTTTTACCTAGCATGCTTGATTCGATAATTAGATTTCTTAAACTTCTTATTTTGTGTAGTTAGTGACCATTAATCTCCATGAATTTGAATACCTAGTAATTCAGTAAATATTAGATTATTAGAGCTACGATCGAACCAATCTTAGTTAAGTAATTGAATTGTTGAATTTAACTATGCTAAAGAACTCATATTATGAACATAATTGTGTTTGTCAACACAATCTTACATAGCTCCAATTCTATTTAATAAATTAATTATGTGTTAAATTATGTGTGACCATGCATAGCTCTACATGAATTAATTGAATATTAGTAAATTTGGAATTGAATTGCTAATAATATCTTAATTGGTAACCAACAAGACCTATCATAATTAATATATACACCATTGAGGGAAAGTGGATTCAAACTAACAAATGTGTTTTATTAATTTAATAGTTGTTGATTAGTTAAGTTCATCTAAACATGCAGAATTTGAGAAAAAAACATTACTTTGCTAGAATTCTAGGTTAACTTAATAGTAGGTAGATTACTTAATTAAAACTATTCCCTGTGTTCGACCCCGACTTACTTAATCTACATTACAATCCGACTAGGTACACTGCCTAGGTGCATTTCAGTTAGTTAAGTTATAAATTTAAAATAGTCGGTACTCTTGTGCACATCACGTTTTTGGCTCCGTTGCCTCGGAATGACTTATTTTATTGTTAATTTATTTGTTTTGAGTTAATCGATCCTTTTTATTGGGTAAAACTTGCAAAAAGTTAATTGTTTGCATAAATTCTCGTTTTAGATCTGAGACCACGATGTGGACCTTAAGTCCACGACGTGGTTTCAGTTAGGAAATATTTTATTAGTTTTTGTTCAAATTTACATTTTTATATTTGTTTATTTTGCAGAAGTTAATGACTAGTGGTTCCAACATGCCTTTGGTACCACCACTTGAAGATCCGGAGTCGACCATTCACAAACAGATGGATAAGAACGCAGGAGTAAACGAAACACCAAAGAAGTCATCTTTTAAAGATCTCAAATCATTCTTTGGGAAGAAAACAAGAAAGAAAGTAGGAGAATCTAGTACATCATCAAAGGACAAAAGCAAGGTAGAAAGCTTTGTTCAAAAATCTAACCCACAAGAATCCGAGCCTGAATTGGCATTAGAAAGAAGTGAAAATGAAGACGAGCCAGAAAACGAGATGGACATTTGTAAACAGTGGAATCTGATTTTTAATGCTGAGAACGAACATTTTTATACAAAAGATGGGAGGGAAGCACAAGTTATTTCTAATTTTTACCAAGTTTATTGTTTCTTAAGCTACAATTTCATGTTTATGAAGAATGACTAGGTTTTTATCAAAGGTTATTTGGTATCACCGGTAACAAAATATGATTAATGTCTATTGTTTTGATTATTGAATTGTTTGTTTTAAAAACAATTGGTTGATATGTAAGTATACGTAAGAGCTTTACAGGAAATCTTGGTCCAAATATTGAACATACTTGTTATTCATTTTTTTATCCTCATATGCATTTATCTTTCAGAAATTGAATTTATATATTAGTTTAGTTAAGCCCGTACAACTACCATATCGTAAAATTCATAACTTCTACATACGAACTCTATTTTCGTCTGACTTTTTACCGTTGAGCTCCTATTAATGAGATCTTCAATTCTCATTTAGGTCACGCAGGCCAAAAACCGCTCGATCTAAAATTCGAGTCTCAGGCTGTGCACTGCCAAGCCAAATCTTAGAAAATTCATAACTTCCACATACGAAGTTAGATTTGGGCGTTCTTTTTTTGTATGTTCTTGGTTTAACGTATACTATAACTTTTGTTTATATTTCTAAGGCTAAAAATTCCTCCATCGTAAATTCAATTTTTGAAAGCAAAGTTTATGAAGCTGTTTGTTCTTGAAGAGAGGATGATTCCGCCATTGTTGTAGTGAAGAAGAAGATGAAAAGTTGGATTCGAGAGAGAGGTTGAAGAAAGTGAGGAGGTATAGTACGTGTGAGAACCCCCTTTTATACCATTTCCTGGAGAGAGAATGTATCCACTGTGATGATGATATGATCTCTGAAACGACGCATGAAAAAGCACGATTTGACAGCTTTGGAATTCCTAGATTTACGTCAACAAGCGTGGGTATAGGAACTGTTTCAAATTCACGTGCCCATATCTTTTCCCATGTAGAATTCTTATCTGATTACCGTCTCCTCAATGCCTCAAAGTCAAGTAGAACCAGCTACAAACAAGACTCAATTATTCTCTTCATATTAAACGACCTTCGCTCCGCCATAAGAAAATGAACCACCTTGGCTATTAGAACCCAAAGCACAAATCTGAAAATTACCATTAGTACCACAAACAAAAGTTTGGAAAATCATAAAGATCTTCGTGCAAGAGTGTGCTAAAGAAAAAAAAAATAAAGAAAACGTGTATGGGATATAAGTGATGTCTTTGAAGACATGAAACGAATGATCCCGGGGACGAATCTCTTCCTTTAAAGTCAAGAAAGACTGAGAAGTGTCTGTGTAGTTTCCTGTGAAATACGATCAAATGTTTGTTAAGAAACATTGAAAGGCATCTTTTCATCTAAAGTCCTTAGTGGGTGGTTTATCTTCAACCGAGCTTCAATACTTAAAATAAGACCGAAAGTATGATGAAGTACTTGTGAGACTGATGTCGCCTGTTGAACAAGTAGGTTTGAGAAAATATAAAGTGACAAGGTGATTATGAGAAATCTCAAAAACAAAAATGAAACTGGATCTTATGGGAAGAAACGTCTTAGTTTTAGACAATTTCATAAAGACCACTCAATAATAAAAAGAGATTTCTTCAAGGTAACAAGTAATAGCTTGAACATTTTAGCGTTCACCATCAATTCATTCAAGGTGTTGGATTTTGGATCTCACTTAGCACGGGGTGAACGTATCTAAGATCATCAACACAGATGTTGTGTAACCATAAGCCTCATTGGTAATTTCTGAGAGTCTCAAGGGTTACGATTATGGAGCAAAACTTAATGGAGAAAAATAAGATGGTTAAAGAGTTGAAAGTACCTCTGCTAATTAAGAATGACAAAGAAGGAAACTCTTAACTCATTGTGAGAAGAGTAAGGTAGCTCATGACTTGAGTGAATTTAGCAGCCTAATTAGGAAGAACCGATAGGTGTGGATCGAATCATTAAGGCTTCACCCAGAGGCTAGGAGGCTTTGGTCTACATACAACAACATGCTTCTAGCGACTCTTAACTAGTACATGGATAAAAGAAGATATACATCCCTAGCTCCACATGATGTAATTAGATGTGATCATCCAGCCTAAGAAAGAAAAGAAACAAAAACGAAACGAAACACAAAAAGAAAATGTTTTTGAAGTTTTGGATTTTTTTGAAAAATAATAAAAACAAAAAACAAAATATTTTTGGAAGTTTTCGAATTTCTGAAAAATAATAAAAATAGAAAATAAAATCTTTTTGGAAGTTTTGGAATTTTTGAAAAATAATAAAAACAGAAAATAAAATATTTTTGGAAGTTTATGAATTTCTGAAAAATAATAAAAATACAAAATAAAATATTTTTGGATTTTTTGAAATGAAGATAAAAGAGACATTAAATGTAAGTGAAAAGATATACAAAACATATACCCGAAACTAAACTTCATAAAGATGAAGCAAAATGGGTCGAGTGTTCGGTTCATTTCGGTTCCTGAAAATTCCGAAACTGAAATAGACCGAGCATTCACTCTATTTCGTTTCTCCAATTTTTAGTGAAACGGAAGTGGTTTTGGTACCAACTTAGCTTCCATCATTCCCATGACTTGCAGAATTTTAGTAAAGTTCGCTTCTGGTTGGGCCTTAGTGAAGATGTCAACCAGTTGATCTGAGGACCGAATGAAGTGCGTTTCAACATTTCCATCTTCAACATGGTCCTTAATGAAGTGGTATCTTAGTGCAATATGTTTAGTCTTCGAATATTGCACTAGATTATGATATACTCGAACCGCACTTTCAGATTCACATTAGAGGGGAATCTTCTGCATACTTAGGACATAATCTCTAAGTTGGCTTTGTATCCAAATTACTTGAGATGTACATGATTTTGCAGCGATGTACTCAGCTTCGGCTGTGGAAAGAGACACACATGTTTGTTTCTTTGATTGCCAACTGACAAGTTTGCCATCAAGGAACTGACACCCACCAGTTGTGCTCTTTCGATCTAATCCACACCCGCCTAGATCAGCGCAGAAAAGGCTTGAACAAAGAAACCGGATTTAGCAGGATACCAGAGACCGAGAGACGAGGTTCGCTTCAAATATCGAAAGATGTTTTTCATTGTGACCATATGAGGTTCTCTTGGATGTTCTTGAAACATGGCACAATAACTGACAGAAAAGATTATGTCCAGTCTACTAGTCGTTAAATACATTAGTGACCCTATCATTTGTCGATTGAGAGTCATATCCACAACCGATTTCTCAAGAGATGGAGTCAGCTTTGTGCCAAATGCAATTGGAACCTTTACTTTGGAATCTCCCATCATGCCGAACTTCGCCAATAGAGTCTTTGTGTAAGCTTCCTGATTAATGAAGATGCCTTCTGGGCTGTGTCTAATATTCAGTCCTAGGAAAAACTTAATTAAACCCATTGCGCCCATTTCAAATTTAGTCTCCATCAACTTCCTGAATTCAACCGGTAAGCTAGGATTCATGGAGCTGAAGATGATGTCATCGACGTAAATCTGAACTATCATTAAGTGTTTGCCCTCTTTCTTGTGAAAGAAGGTTGGGTCAACCGAACCTTGTTTGAATTTTGACATTTTGAGAAAGTGTGTTAGTGTTTCATACCAGGCTCTTGGGGCATGCTTCAAGTCGTAGACTGCTTTATCCAGAATATAACAATGATCAGGATACTTCTCGCTCACAAATCTAGGTAGTTGTTCAACATAAACCGTTTCTTCTAGTTCCTCATTCAAGAAAGAACATTTAATATCAGAAAACTTTGAAGTTTTTATGTGCAACATATAGTAGAAAGATTCTTATACATTCCAATCTTGCTACAGGAGTGAAGGTTTCCTCATAATCTATTCCTTCTTCCTGACAATATCCTTTCACCACGAGCCTTGCTTTGTTGCGAATCACATTGGCTTCTTTATCTAATTTATTTCTAAAATCCCTTTTCAAACCGACTACTGATGCATCCTTTGGTGTGGGAATCAGCCTCCAAACACGATTGCGTTCAAACTCATGAAGTTCATCTTGCATAGCTTGTACCCAATCAGAGTGATCAAGAGCAACATTTACCATTTTCGATTCAATTTTAGAGACAACTGAATTAAACATGCAAAATTCTACTTGAGAGCATAAAGCAGCTTGTTTCGCCTTCTGTTGAGAGCGTGTGGGAACTCCCTCAGATGATTCACCAATGATTTAAGTTGTAGGATGATCCTTTGTCCATTTTATGAGAGGAGGATAATTTGGGTCGTAAACAGGATCCAATTCAGCGTTAATTTCTTCTTCAGGTTCTGATTGATCGCCTTCATCATTTGTATTTTAATTCTCCCCTCAAATGGCGAAGCGTATCTCATATTTTGATCAGAATCCTCCCCCTCGGTTGGACTTTCATTGGTTGAGGGTTGTGATATATTCTCCCCCTAGAAAGGCAATTCGGATGATGTTGGTGCAGAGGAGCCCTCACCCTGGAATGTAGAGTTTTCTGTTGGAGGTTCAGTTGAACCTGAACTTTCGCCTGATTCGATAGGTTCACTTGGTGTCTGTTTGTTGACTTAAGGTTCGCTTTCCATGTATTTCGCAACATCTTCGATGACCTTCTTCAAGTGGTCGATTTTGTTATTTTCTGCTTTCACTTATGAGTGGACTGCTTTCTCTGGTTCCTCAAAGAGTAGCATATATTCCTCAAATAAATTGGAAATAGGAACCGAGACTTGACCTGATTCTTGACTAAAACCCCAAAAAAATGTACGAGCTCTGTTTTTGTCTGACTTTTTTTTACTGTTGAGCTCCTATTAATGAGATCTTCAATTCTCATTTAGGTCACGCAGGCGAAAAACCGCTCGATCTAAAATTTGAGTCTCGGGCTGTACACTGGCAAGCCAAATCTTAGAAAAATTCATAACTTCCACATACGCAGTCAGATTTTGGCGTTCTTTTTTTGTATGTTCTTGGTTTAACGTATACTATAACTTTTGTTTATAATTCTAAGGCTAAAAATTCCTCCATCGTAAATTCACTATTTACGTCTCCCGGTATCATGTCAGTTTTGCCGTAAAACTTCGATGAACCATAACTTCTTCATTATAACTCAGATTCGGTGTTCTTTATATGTACAGAACCCTTGAGAGGTATTCTACAACTTGGTTAACATTATTTATTCTAAATAATTTTCTATCGAAAAGTCGTTTTCTACCCCTATTATCTCTAAATTGACTAGCCCGTATCTACGGGTGTTACAAATATTGTGTCAAAATTAGGTTTTGTATAAGTTGTAATTACTTTTATGAAAATTTAGATTTCCATATACCAATTGACTTATTAACATTTGCAAGTGACAAATCTCATTTTTGTGTTATTGTTTGAAATGCATTTTAGCACTTTTGAAAGGGATTTACAAACTAAAAATCCAAAACTAAATCAAATCAGTTCTAAGAGTTTCCAAACTTTACATTTCAGTTCTAACTATAATTTAGAACTCTCTTGTATTTTTTCATGATTTTTAAATATGTTTAACCAATTTTCCACCATTTAATTCCTTGAAAAAATCATAAGATCGTGAAAAATAATAAACATTTAATAAATTCCCAATCTCTTTGTAAAATTATTATAAAATGTATATAAACTCAAAAAAATACTCAAATTGATGTTCAAACAGTTTAACCCGATTTTATGATTTTGTATATTTATTATAGTAAAAATCCAAATAAAAAGGAATCGGTTTATAAAATTCTCCAAACATTTGTTTCCACTGTTATTTAACATATATAAGTTGTGCAAAATATCGAAGTTGGTTTTCAAACAGTTTAACAAGTTTTCTTCGTTTTATTCATTTAAGTAATCATTAATTCGTGAAAATTTATTAAAATGTAGGTAAAATTCACTAAACTTTTTATTTACAAATAATATATAATATAAGATTTTCTTATGAAGTTTCATAAGTTTTGGATAAATGTAGCTATTTTTCATCAATTTAATGCCTTAAACATTCATTAAATTGGAAAAAATAAGAAATTGTCTTCGAAAAATTTGTAAATCCTTTCATAGAGTATTTATGATTTCTAGAAGATGAGAAAATTCTGAAATATGTCTTTGGACATTCATAACTTTATTTTTCTATTTATTTCTCTTCAAAATAAATAAATTAGAAATCAACAGAAAACAGTCTTAGAAATGCATAAAACTTCATGAAAAGTCTTTAATTATTTCATATGTGATATATGAAATTTACCAGAATTTATTAACTATCAAAAGTATTTTATATGAATTGTTGCTCTATTTCGTTGCAAAAATTACAATAAATTGAGAAAAACGATTTATTTTTTGAAATTTTCCAGATCGTCTCATTTTGTTGTTTGGATTCTGGAAAAATCAGATTTGAGTAGAAAAGAAGTTTTAGATATTTATTTATGAATAATTCATTTATCAGCATTCTTAACATTGTACATTGATAATCAAGCCTTTAAGCTTGATGTGAATCACATGCATTATGATTTGAAGACCATGCATGAACTTATTTTGTTCAAAATAATGTTTCCAAATGAAAAACCTGAATGCATGTGGTTTTGGATCTTTAAAACTTGTAAAACTCAAGTTGATGGATTTGATTTAGGTTTTGAACACTAGATTTCACCTTCTAACAACATGCATGTTGTTTTTGGGTGAAATCCTACCACCATCATCAATAAATTCGACACGTATGAACATTCATGTGAATAATATCAAAGAAAATTGTAGAAGAGGGAGAAAAATGCAAGAAAACATGAAATCTTTGAAAGAAAAGTAAAGAAAATATAAGGAAATTAGTTTTACCTTGTATATCAACTTCAAATGATGAAGATTTTGAGTAAAATGTGGGATATTTTCTGGAAATTTCATAGGTTTTGGAGCTAATTCATAGAGGTAAAGAGTGGGGGTTTTAGAGTGAAGAAAAGAGAGATTATATATCTGTGGATAGCACATCTCTCCCGTTATCTCTTTAGGGTTATACTCCACCAAAATAAAGAGATGCTTATGAACTTATGAAGAATTGAATGTAAAAATATCTCCTAGTGATATTGCTTATAGGTTCGTCATTTACAGAGAACATGAAGAGGGAAGTTTTAGAGAGAGAAAAGTAGGAGGTTGAGTGAATGAGAAGTGAAAATGATTGACTTTAGGAGGAGAAATGATGGGGGAGAGAGAGAGAGAGAGAGAGAAAGAGAGAGAGAATCTGAAATTTGAACAGGAGAAAGAATTTTTTGTTTTATTTTATTTATTAATTCCTTAATTTTTTATAAACTTTCTTTCAATTTATATATAAAGTGTATTTTATATAAATTGTGTTCATAATTCTTGGATTTTTAGCTTATAGATGTAAGATTAATGTTAATGAATTAAATTAGTTTCCTTGATTATATTTCCACATTTTAAATATATTAATTTGATATTATAGAGTTTATAAGATTTTTCATGGGATTTTAATGTAAAACTTCATAAATTTAAATTTTTAGGACTTCTAAGGTTTTAAGGAATTTTATAATTCCTTGGATATCAAAATTAATTGAATTTTGAGACTTCATACTATTTTAGTGTTTCATAACTCTTCTTCAAGTTAGAAATAACGTTTGTAATTTATTTTTCACGGTTTATTGACATTTCTATGTAGTGGTTCCGAGATGTAAGTAAAGTTGATGAATCAAGTAACCTAGTCCTAGTTTCAACTTTGACTTAAGTTTCTACGAGACTTTGACCTAATTTCTACTTCCAGGTCAAGTGCATGATGTATCTACATGATTCATGCAGAGATATTCAATTTAAGGAATGACCTAAATATGGATAGTCATTATGGTTAAGTAGTTGTAGAATTCACATACCGATGTGAAATCTAAGTACACTATCCTTCGATTCTACTTGTTTCCATGTTTCTAGTAGGTTATAACTAATGGGTTTCAAGCAAAAATACATTCCTATGGTGTTCATGCAAACCTTAAGGCTTGGATCTATGTTTTTGTTCTTGTACATGCATAATTGTCGAAGACTTGCATAAACCCTAATCTAGCTTATCATAAAAATTGAAATCATATATAATAAACTAGTTAGAAAGTTACCTTAATAGCTTCTTGAAGAACTTGAGCCTTTGAGAACCTTATCACCTCAAATGATGTGCCTCTAATAGATCACAAACACCAAAACAACTGGAGAAGCAAGAGAGAGAGGGGAAGGCTAAAAATCAGTTCCTAGAACTCTTAGGGTTATGGTGTAGCCGAAAATTGGTAGCAAGAAGGGTCCTTATATAGGTGAGGACTTAGGTTTTCAATCAAACACTTATCCGGTTGCTTAGGATCTAAGCATCCCATAAGAATCTTCTTGAATCCATACCTTGAACGAATTCTTAAGGCCTTATCCCCAAGAATTAGTCCACCCTATCTCTAGGGTTTACTTACCCTATTTTGCAACTATCTAATAATTACAATATTAGTTGGGTTTTAATTAATATCTTTTGATTACAGAATTAAGTCCTAATTAATTATTGACCAATATTAACTAAACAATATGATTTCTCTTTTAATATATTATTCATATAATATATTAATAAACCATAATAACCTCTTTCTCTATTATTCATCCAGCCAAGCTACTTTGGTGAAGGCAACCCAAAAGGACCATGCTACAACCGGGTCAAGTACATACCAAATATAGTTATGGGATTAGACATCATATCCAACAATAACATAGTTCCTAGTTACAAAGTCTAGTATGTGTCGTGCCCATATGTGCAACTAAGTTTATTCAAATCTAGATCTGTTTCAAATGTTGACGGTTGTCACTAGTGTTTAATGGTACTTTTATCAGCCCGATGATTGGTGCAGAAAACATAAAATCTATGATGTTTTTTTGGATAAAATGTAGAGGAAATTGAGTATTTTTAAGTGGGTGGATTAAAAGCACTCTCCTTTCTACGCCTTATATCATTTAATTTCCTAATTTTTGTTTTGCTATCGTTTTGTAGCCCTCGTTCCCTCGCCAGTTACTTGCTATTCGTGGGTTCGGTTTTTAAAATATTTTTGCCGTTTAAAAAAATGTTTGAGGCTACAAGTTGATACATCTTTTAGTAACTTAACATCATAACTGAAAAATATTGTTTTAGAAAGGAATTGTTTTTTTTTGAACGACAAGCTACAATAGAATTAAACTAGAGAAACTAGCAAGGGGATAGAGGTAAAGATAACATAAGAGAGTATGAAATGGACAAAACAAAACAAAAACAACAACTAAAAAATGACTAATAAAATCCTACAATAATATTCTAGAATTGGGTCACAACACCACTCCGGCCAACTAAATTTTTGTCCATTTCGATTTCGTGCATTGATCCATAAATAAGCCAGTGTTTTTACTTCAAAAGCTAACGCCAAATGGGTTTTTGAACATGGACTTGGAGCATGAGCTATTTGGTTTCTATAATTCCATAGTACTTACAAATACACCAGCATTACAGCTTTACAAAATTTGGATATCCTTTGATGACCTTCTAATTCTGCTTTATAATTTAGCATATCACAGGACGAATTGAAAGAGCAGTCCAATTGTTTCCACCATTTGCATACCTGTTGCCAAACACCTTTTGAGATTGGAAATTCCACAAAAATATGATCCCCGGTTTCCGGGGCATCATTACTTGACATGCATACATTAGATTAACTGATACCCAATTTAAATATATAAACCATGGTTAGGAGTTTCCCATGACATACCTGCCAGGCTAGAATATTCAGCTTCCCAGTGACTAATGGATTCCAAGACCATTTATCATCACTTTGAGGAAGAGTTGAGCTATCTATAAAATTTGTGTGAGAGGAAACAATGTAAATCCTAGATGGATCTAGTGACCATCCCCATCTAATTAAACTATCATTGCTTGATACCAGCTTGAATTGTTCTAAAAATGGCACATTTTATTTTTCCAAATCTTTAGGGATGTTAACTATTGATCCCCAGCAGTCGCTCCTTCTCTTTGCAACCGAGGGTCTGTGAAAACCACACTCATTTACATAAATAGATTTAATCCCCTCATGCCCATATACTATTATATGAGTTTTTAAATCTCCACCACCACTTTCCTATTAAAGCTATGATTTGTGCCTTTCGAATGCCAATCCCAAGATCTCCTTTGTCTTTAGCTGCAAGTGCTTTTTCCTAGGCAATCCATACCATCTTCCTCGAAGCAATATCACCCCCTAAAAGAATCTCATTTTGATTTTCTCAAGACTCTTAATAACTTTAACTAGAGATTTGAATAAAGAAAAATAGAAAGAACTGAGACTGCTTAAAATAGATTTCCATAAAGTTAGGCGATCATTGAAAGACAAACAGTTTGCTTTCCACTTTGATAACTTCGCCTAAAATTTGTCGACAATTGGATTCCAATATGTAGTTCTTGCCATAGATGCCCCCATTTGAAGTCCTAGATAGATAAATGGAAGTGAACCAATAAAACAATTGAAGCTTTGAGATACCAAATTCAATTCGCAACTTTGAACACCAAAGCCAAAAATCTTGCTTTTAGATATGTTCACCTTGAGTCCTGAAGGCAATTCGAAGCATCTTAGGATTCTGATCAAGTTCTTTGCATTCTCAATCAACCAAGAGCCCATAAAAATCACAACGTCTGCATATTGAAGATGTGATATAACATGACCATCTCGAGGTAATTTAATGCCCTGAAATAACCCTTTTTCTTTTTTCCATTTCCATCGCCATATGAAGTCCCTCAGCTGCAATGATAAATAGGAATGGTGATAAGGGATCCCCCCGTCTAACCCCTTGTTCCATGCCAAATTCTGATGTTCCAGATCCAATTATGTGCATTGAAACTCTTGCAGAAGAAAGGCATCCTAGAATCCACCCTCTGAATTTAATCCCAAACTCCTTTTGTTGCAACACTGAGCCTAGATACTCCTAGCTAAGGCTATCAAACGCCTTCTCGAAGTCGACATTTAATGTAAATGCCTTTCCTCTTAGCTTTCTTGAACCAAGAGATTACCTAATTTAGTATAAAAGGGTCGTCTAGTATATATCTATTTTTGATAAACGTAGTCTGATCTAGGCTTACCACTAAATGAACCACCTTTTTTAACCGCTCTGCCAAGACCTTTGCGATCGTTTTTTATAAGGATCCTATTAAACCGATGGGATGGAATTCATTGATAATGATTGGATTCTGGACCTTAGGAATAATAGAAATAAATGAGGAATTACATCCCCTATAAATCTGCCCTGTTGCATCAAAGTGTTTAACTACAAAGTAAAAATTACCTCCTATCAGCTGCCAATGTGTCTTTAACAGGGAGAAGGTGAAGTCGTCCGGTCCCGGTGCCCTATCAAAACCACAAGCCCAGATAGACGATTTTATTTCATCAATCATGAATGGTTCCTCTAAAAACGCAGCCATATCGGACAGTAACTTCTTGAAACTGGGGAAGATGAATTTTGATCTTCATTTTATTGGTTTAACGAATCTACCAGAGAAATGCTTGACCACCACCTCTTTAATCTCCTCAGGATCAGTAATCCAAATCCAATTGTCCTTAAGCCCATTTATCCTTTGCGACATGTGATGCTTATTTATCAACCCATGAAAAAAAACTGCTATTTTCGTGCCTATCTAAGGCCTATGTGACTTTAGACTTTTGTTGTAGGTCTTCAATATGTAAGGATTTAATCTTCATAATCTCTTGATAAGCATTTTTACGGCTCATCCTTTGTTCATCATTAATCATATCTTTTTTAGCTTGGGTGTCTGTATAATTGATTTTATGTGTAAGCTCAATCACATTCCTTTGGTTCCTATGAATAATTCCTTTCCTCCAAGATTTGATATATTTCATCAAGTTCTTTAGTTTTACAGCTACAAGAGAGAGGCGAGAGATATGCATACATAAGTTAGGACCATGGCAAGAAGTCCACCCTCTTTTTAATACAACTTCAAAGCCAGACTCTTTCAGCCATGAATTAAAAAATCGGAAAGGATATGGTCCAAAGTCGAGGTAATTAAAGGAAAGGATAATAGCACACTGATCCAAATGTACACTGGGTAGGGCAAGGGCATTTAGTTGTGGCCATGTATCAATTACATTTATGGAAACTAGATATCGATCAAGTTTGCTATGCTTCTCACTTAATGGGCTCATTTAAGTAAATTTGCGACCACCCATTTTAATTTCTATCAGACCTAGGGAATGGATGAATTTATTGAAATAAAATTTAGTACTTGGGCAAAAAACCGAGCCCAGCCTTTCTTCTGGGAAACGAACTGCATTGAAGTCCCCAAAAACAAACCAATAACAGTCTATGTCCACATTACTAAGATCAAAAACGTTATTCCAGAGGATCTTTTTCTTATTTGGGTCTTTCCCTATACGTTAATAAAACAACATTATTTCTTTAGCATGAGCCACTGACCTCTAATAGCTAAAAATCCAACACCTTCAATTGTTTCATATGCTTCAAAAAGGGAAGGATCCCACAGGGAAGCAATTCCACCCAATAAACCCAAAGGATCAACAACATCACACTGAAAATTTGAGGAACCTTATATATATATATATATATATATATATATATATATATATATATATATATATATATATATATATATATATATATATATATATATATATATATATATATATATATATATATGTATGTATATATATATATGTATATATATATATATATATATATATATGTATATATATATATATGTATATATATATATATATATATATATATATATATATATATATATATATATATATATATCCAAAAATCCTTTTACCTTAGTCGATTTAGTTTCATGTAATCCAACAAAAAATGAATGATTTTGGATACGAGCTTCCTTTAACCAAATCCTTTTGATTTTACAACTAATCCCATGAATGTTGTTTGATAGTATATTCTTTATACCAAAATTTTTACTCCCCATTTGCTAATCATTTTCTTGAGCTACTTTGCTATGTAGCTGACCTGAAATCCCAATTTAACACCAACCTCGACTGTTTTAGCAACTTCCATGGGTGTAGATGTGGAATTTGATTATGTACATTGATTTTCTTACAAGGGGGTACCAACTTTACATGAGGAGGATCCACGGAGGGGTTGGTGATGATCCCAAGTTGGGGTTTGGGTGATGATCCAAATTAGAACGCACATCAGGAGGCGTCCTTCTTCCCTCAGCAGAGAGGTCGATAATATTATGATGACTATAACGAAAAGGGGTCTGATTTAGGTCTATTAATTTATTGGGCCTGAGATGAGGTATATTTTATTCCAAGTCTTGAGGATTCTACCTTGGATTGTGGCCCAAAAACTTTGAGTTTGAGGTCGCATTTGACCTTTAACCTAATTCATTTATCTGAGGTATTGTATTATCCCACCACCGGTTATCAGTTTTGGAGAACTCAGGGGACTCCTCGGCACGATGTATAGAATTACTCACATGTGTCTCTTCATCTTCCCAGAGTTGATTCCAGTGGGGATCCTCCGATGACGGTTCCGAAGATACATACTCATCAACGGTTCGGCAAGGTCTTCCCTTGTCTATAACATCCTGGGTTTCAGGTATTATCAAATCCTTCTTTTGGTTTTAAATTATGTCATTTTGGTCCTGGGATTGTAAATATATATCCCTAAGAAGCCCTAGCGGAAAAATGGTAATGTTGAGTGGTATGCTGAGTGTACATGTGAGTACGCTAAACGTACTAGGGCGCTCCCTAGTACACTGGGCTTACACATATATAGGCTAGGCGTAGTCATGTCCGAGTGAAACCCTAATTTTTAGGGTTTGAGGGGTATCTAAAGACCTTTATGGATCATTTAGCCTCATCCTTTCAGCCTCCAAGCCTTTGATTCGTTTTTGGGAAACCCTAACCCCATAAGAGAGTGTTTTGAACTTAAAGCGTGTTCTTTGTGTGCTTAAGGTAAAATGAGTTGCATCAAGGAGATTAGAAGGGAAAGCAAGCTTGTGGATCCTAGATCATCACCTTCTTGGAAAGCTCCAAAAGGTTAAAAAGAAGTTGGTACCTTTATGCTTTGTTTTCTTGGATCTAATTTCGAAAGTTTTATGGTGTTCTTCTTTTCCCAAAAGTCCCATTTTTATGTATGTTTGGTTTTGGACGTTTAGGGTTATCCTTTTAGACCTTAGGAAGGGTTCTAAGCCATAAAAATGAAGTCCCTTGAGCTAGCTTGGCTCCATGCTTCTTGTAGAAGGACTTAATGGATTAAGACCATGTAATAAGGACTTTTTGGACGTCTAAAGTCATAAAGTTGGAGACATTATGATTCTGGGGTGCATTTGTACCATGGATTTGAATTTTGGACTTAAGTGCTTAAGCTAATAAGCACTTATTCAAGTTTTGGTCTTTGCGAGGGTCCGCCCCATGTAGAAGAGAGTACACCCCATTTATTCGGTCAGCGTCCTCGTAATGCATTGCGTATGCTGAGCGTACCTCCAGAGTACGCCCCGTATACTCCCATGGTTTGGCCATTTTTGAGTTCACTTGACTGGGTTGACTCAGCTGGGTTAACTCATTGGGTTTTGACAGATAGGTCACTTGGTGGTTTTGGAATTTGAGTTGAGAGCTGAGATTCTGAGTTAGACCTTATCGGTTATGTGATGCTTGTGAGGTGAGTTTTTCACACTGTACATTTGGGTCGAAGGCACCAGGCCGGCCCATTGGTTTGATAACCTTATATTGTGAATATACTAAGTATGGAATAGATATACATGCTAGTTTTGATATGCTAGTTTGGTAGATCTGTAGAACTACCTGCGATATTTTATGTTTATCTATATATGATATTATCTGTTATATGTCGACATATTGTGTGGTTTGGGTTATGGTTGTACTTCTCTGTGCAATAGCCAACAAACCCTAGAGCATACTAGATATAAGTTGAGGGCTAGGGAGAGCATTCTAGACTCATACCGGGGGCTCATGAGCATTCCAGAGACGAGCTGAGGGTCGAGAGGGGCATGCTAGACTCGCATTGAGGGCTTAGTGGTATTCAGTCTGAGGACTGATCAGGCCGAGGAGCAAGCCTAACATAAGTTGTGGGTGCATGGGCAAGCCAGACTTATGCTATGGGCTCAGGGGTAATCCAGTATGTTAGCTATGGGCCCATTGCATGTTGTTATTATATTTGTGCTATTTTTTATGTATTGGTATTTGGGGGAACTCACTAAGCTTTGGGCTTACAATTTTGGATTATGTTTTAGGTACCTCAGAGGATCACGGGAAGGAAAAGACATGATCGTGCACCTCCTAATGTTTTGTTTCATGATTTTCGGATTACTCTAATATTGACATGTTTTTGGAAAACTATTTGTAAACAATGATGATTTTTTGGTTGTTATAAAAATTAAAATATTTCATGACATTCATGGATGTTACAAGTTGGTATCAGAGCCTTGGTTTGAGTAAATTGGAGGAACACTCATGTGAATCTAATCTCAAACTAAGGAAAAGTATTTTTAAAATGATTTTTCAAATCGTGTTCAAAATAATCAAGGAGGATGTGATATATACGATCAACTGGAGCCAGTAAGTAGACCTAAAGATACCATAGTCTTATTTAATATTATGATATGTTAGAACAACATGCTAGTGATAGGCTAGGGATCTTCAGGATTGTTCATGATAGAATTGTCTCATTATATGATGCTTGATAGCATAGGGTCCTTCTCTATTGTAATTGACATCATTACTATAGTTGCTTAGTGTATACAACATGGTCATGCATAACTATGATTTTATAGCCTGAGAATGTTTGGTTTGGCCTTATTTCTTATTCTTGTTTGATGACGGTCTTAGGGTAAGATAAGATATCCAACTGGTTGTAGCGTTTAGTGTTATGTATGGCTAGCATACACGAGTGATGCAGAGTTGGTGGAAGTTTCATGGATGAGTGGTGTGGGGTCAGTCGACCAGTTTTGAGATATATAGCCTTCCTCTAGGATGTGAGGATTGAGCGTATAAACATGCAAGAGAGTATTTTTCGGGTGTTGTGATGATTCTCTGAGACAAATATGGGTAGGAGTGGAAAGTAGTATGAGCCCGTACTACTGAAAGCACATGACACGTACTCTTAGCAAGGAAGTCATAACCCCTAGGGCAATGTTGGGAGTTGGTTCCCCATTATGATATGTGTTTTATTTGATATCCTCCAGGTTTAATTTTTTTGGGAAAGAGGCTAGAGGCCTGACAAAAATCTCGTGGTTTATTTTTTTGTCTGGTGACTATGCGCCGAGTTGAGGCAGGATCCGATTCGGGATCAGGAGTTGGCCGTTAGGGTGAGTTAGCTGCGTTGAATGACAGAATCAGGGAGATCCTGTAGGAGAAGGTTATTGCTCATTTCCAAGCTCAGTTTTCAAAGATGTTTGGGTCTATCAAGACCACCATGGTTGGGTACTTTGATGAGTGTGATGTTGCTATGTGTAAAACTGCAGCCGCAACAGCCGTTGGGGCTATAGGGGTTGGATCAGGTCGGTTTTTTCAGTACCGACACTTCAATAATACGAATCCCCCTACTTTCAATCGGGTGCAGGACCAAATCATCTCCATGAGGTGGCTATCTGATGTGGACCAATGTTTCTTCACTTGTTCATGTCCAGCTGACCAAAAGGTTAGGTGCGCTCTAAACCTTCTCAGGACCGGAGCGAAGGAATGGTAGAGGCTTGCTACTAGTTCCTATTCTGATGAACAGAGAGCTACTGTGTCTTGGGAGTAGTTCTATGAGATGTTCCACTCTCAATAGGTTCCGTTGGTAGAGCGAGAGAGGTTGGACCAGAAGTAGCTGGATTTGAGGCAAGGTTCTGAGATGGTGACAGAGATCACCAAGATGTTTATGGAGAGGGATATGTTCTGTCTTGAGTTTCCTGCATCTGATAAGACTCAGATGACTTGTTACTTGAGCATGCTCAAGACGGAGATTAGACAATTTGTTTCTACTCAGCTCTATGGTACATTGTTGGAGATGCAGGAGGCCGCCAGGCGGCTTGAGATTGAGCTTGATCGGCAGACGAGGGAGCAGAGACTGGCCCCAACACAGTCACAGCCTGACCTAAAGTGGCTTAAGACTACTAATGTCAGATCTAGGGGCCCGAAGGTCCGCACTTGTGGGAAATGCAGCATGGCGCATGAGGGTGCTTGACGATCGTCTTTTAGGTGCCAGAATTATGGACCACAGGTCCATATGGTGAGGGATTTCCACCAACACGCCCTATCACTTAGTTCCAAGATTTGTTATCATTGTGAATAGGTGGGCGATGTGAAGGCCAACTATCTATCGCTTGCTGCTAGGTCAGCACAGGCTCTAGCTCCGGCTACCTTAAGGATCATAGATAGGAGTCAAGGTAGGGTGGAGCCCCTGAGGGCTCGAGGTCTCTATCTTACTACCGAGGAGGCCAGGGTAGCTCCTAATTTTGTGATTGGTGTGTTTCCATCCCTTATCTTGTTGATTATGTTTTGTATTATGCTTATGGTTGTACCTCTGTTAGGTACGTTCCTAGTGAACTCTTTGCCTGCTCTAGTGTTGTTTGAATCGGCTTCGAGTCAGTCTTTTGTGTCTCGATCGTTCAGTAGGGAGTTTGATATGCCCATTGGGGAGTTAGAGTGTTTTGCGAGTATCTATCGCCAACGAACACGGGGTTTCTACATCATTAGTATATCAGGGTTGTATTATGGAGGTTTTCGAGGTACCTTATCCGATCGATTTGATCCCTGTCCCCATGGGGGATGTCTACATGATTATGTGTATGGATTGGCTGAGTCGTTTCGATGCTATGATTAATTATGATCGCCAGATTGTGGTAGTTCAAACCCTAAGTGGAGGAGAACTAGTTATCTATGGAGAGGGCACCAGGATGGGTTCAGGGTTTTGTTCTGCAGCTAGACCTCGGTATTATATTTAACCTGGGTGTGCGTGTTATTAGGCTTATGTGGTGGATATGAATTTTGGGGATTAGGTTTCAGTTTCATAGGTCCAGGTTTTCAACGAGTTTGTCGATGTATTTCCGGAGGAGTTTCCCGGTGCAGCCCTAATTACGAAGGCATTGTACCACTTGGCATCGCCTGAGACGCATGAGTTGTCATCTCAGCTGTAGGAGCTGCTAGGCAAGCAGTTCATTAGACTGAGTAATTCTCCAAGGGGGCACCAATTTTATTCGTCAAGAAGAAGGATGGTTCACACCGGATGTGTACTAATTACCGAGAGTTGAACAAGCTAACCGTGAATAACCGTTATCCCCTTCCATGGATTGATGATCTCTTTGAATAGTTTCAAAGTGCATCTTGGTTCTCCAAGATAGATCTGAGGTTCGGGTACCATCAGGTCAGGGTCAGAGAGGAGGACATGGAGAAGACATCATTCCAGACTCGTTATGGGTATTACGAGTTCGTTGTAATGCCATTAGGGCTCACCAATGCGCCTACGGTATTTATAGATTTGATGAATTAGGTATGCAGGCCAATGCTCGATTGTTTAGATTGGGAAGAGGGAACCAGAATAGTTGCTTATATTGAAGGGTCTCGAAAGGAGACCCAAGATTTCAAATCAGCTTTTGAGAGGCCGACAGGGCCAGATTCAGTGCACCACGTGCGGGAAACTGCACGGTGAAGCCTTTCGTTCCAATGGTTTGAGTAAGTGTAACTCTAGTTTTATCCTCGGTTTGTGTTTGAATTATATTTTCAAGCTATGTCATATGCCAATTTCATATCAAGAATTATTAGCAAGTAGCGGAAGGTCATTTCCCTAATTGTGGATTCGGGAAATATTCATCGGGTTCTTATAAGTTGTGTGATCTTTTGGATTAGCTAGTATTGGAAAACTAGCATGGTAAACCTGGTTTCTAGTAGATTGGACATGGGATGGTAAGAAGGATTTAGAATCCTTCCAATATTATGTGTTGTAAGATGTTAGTTGAATGAAAGTGAGGGAGAATCACCTAGGGATCCAAAAGCAAGAGCAATTTTGAAACTGGGATAAGTTTCACATCTATGTTAGAAAGGAAAAATAGACCAAGCGACTACATGGATTGAGGATAGTGTGAGTTGGAAGTTCGAAAAACATGCAATAATGAGATCGCGTTCTTGGAATGTTTGATAGTCGGCTTCTGGAAATCTGGGTGGGGATTCCAATCAAGATATGGGTTCAGTTTTGGATGATAGGTCATGTGTATGCTCGACTTTGGATGTGTTCGAATTAGTAATCAGCAATTGAGATAGTGTAGAAAGTGTTGTATTTCTGTGGGTGTAGGCGTAGCATCCACTAGCAGCCAGATAGTGTTAGAGTGTTGTAAGTCTATGGGTGTAGCCATAGCCTTCACAAGCAGCCAGATAGTGCTAGACTTTTGTAAGTCTGTAGGTGTAGCCATAGCCTTCACTAGCAGCCAAGTAGTATGAGAAAGTTTTGTAAGTGTGCAAGTGTAGCCGTAGCGTTCACAAGAGGGTTGGAACCCGGTATCCCTACTGACCAGTAAACAAATTGAGACTGGGGAGGTCTCAGAAGATTTTGGAGACCGAGGAGGTAGTTCAGTGTTTTAGGCAGTTCTAGTGTTCCGGTTAGTACCCGATTGAAATGGACCAAAGGGGAGGCCAACACCCAAATATGCTTCGAAGTATCAGCGTTATAGGATTTCAGGTATGTTTGGGTGACTAATTGTAATGACCCTTTATTTCAAATCAATGTAATTATTTATATTAACTTGTAATTAGTTTGTAAAGTAATAAAGAGAAATCTTTGAATACTTTGTGGATTTACATATTGATCCACAATGATGAAATGTTAAATAAACTTAATTGGGATGAATAAATTGGTAGAGATTGTAACAAGGATTCCGAAAATATAAACAACACCGAAATCTGAGTTATAATGAAGAAGTTATGACCTATCGAAGATCAGCGACAAAATCAGCAAAACATTGTATGACGTAAAAAGTGAAATTACTAAAAATAATTTTTATATTTAAAGATCTAAATGAAAGTCGTAGAATATATCAAACCGAGAGCATGCATAAAAAGAATATCCAAATATGACTTCGTGTGATGAAGATATGAATTTTCTAAGAATTGGCATAACAGTATGCAGCCCGAAACTCGAAATTTAGATCGAGGAACTTTTGGCCAAAACAACCTAAACGAGAATCGGAGATCTTTTCAAAAAAATCCAACGGTAAAAAGACAGACGAAAACGAACATTGGATTAAAAAGTTATGAATTTTAACGGACTTTTCCTATCTCGCTCAAAATTAGCCGATGGAGTCTAAAAGAAAGTTGTAGAGCATGGTCTCACCTACGCGTAGATATCAAGAACGTCAAAAACGGAGCTCGTATGCGAAAGTTACAAATTTTTGAATTTTGAAAAATAGGACTACGCCCCGCGTACAAGAGTACGCCCAACGTACTGAGAAGCTAGGCCTCGGATCCACCATGTCGCCTCGTTCTTCATATAAAACACATATTTCGCATCATCGACATGTCCGAAGTAACGTATCCAATACGCCCAACGTAAAGAATGATTACGCCCAACATAATCGGACTAGCATTGATGCTTATCTCGTAGTCTTGCCACGTTTGAAGTTCGGATAAGGATCAAATAAGTACGCCATGCGTAGGAGACGTACGCCCAACATACTGAGGTTTAAATTAGTACGCCCAACGTACCAAGCAATTACACTTAGCATAATATTGGACCTCAGCCTCCAATAAATAGGATGCGATTCCTCTGAGTTTGGTTTACAATTTTCAAATCCTCTCTCACATTTAACACCCTTTAAAGATACTTTTAACCGCCCCCCCCCCCCCCCCTCCCCCTCCCGGAAGCCTAGAATACACCCTAACACCCAAAGAAATCCAGGAGCCCCGATGTCCTCAAGAAAATAATATTTTCCAATCGAAACTCCGCCCGGGTAAAGCCCCGACTTTTCATCAAAAACTCTCGTTTTCTCAAGAAAAATCCTTTCTAGAAACAAAACGCTGCATGCCCGAATCACCACTAATCAAGTGAGTTCGCACCCTTACTTTTTACTATTTTTCACTATTTTATGGGGGGAATACAAGTTTAACACAATAATATTGTGTTTACAAATAAATGATTTCTAAATATTTCCAAAACAATTTGAAATGTTTTATAAACTCTTTTTAACATATTTTAAAAAAATCATATATATATATATATATATATATATATATATATATATATATATATATATATATATATATATATATATATATATATATATATATATAATTTAAAAGGCTTTGGACTAATAATTCGCTTTATTTCCATTTCCTTGGTTAGATGTGGTCTTATGGTAGAGTTATTTGTCCGAATGTCATTTAAATATATATATATATATATATATATATATATATATATATATATATATATATATATATATATATATATATATATGTCACACCCCTAAACCAGACGGCAGAAACGTCTGGGGTGGAGGACTTCATTTGTAGTATCACAACACATACATCATAGTAATCAAAGTACAAACAACCATTGTATTTAAAAAGTAAAAATATTTACAAATGTTCAATCTCTGTATATTGACACCAAAATAGTTATAGTAAAATACAAAAAAATATGACTCAAAATTGCTCTATCTTCTCAAAAGCTCGGGGAGTACCTGTTTTTGTTTCCTTGAGAATAAAAGTAATTTGAAAAGAGAGTATTAACATAAAGTTGAGTGAGTGCATAACTAGTTATGTTTAAAAGTATGTTTTCTGTTCCTTGAATATGTAAACGATTCCTGAAAATTCCATATTTTTTTATGTATGTGAATAGTAGTATTAAATTCATAAAACCGTTATGTTTGTAAACCATTGTTCTGTGTTTGTATCCCTTTTTGTAAAACCTGTAAACTTGAATGCGCCTGGCTCCACCAGCTGTTATTGTAAACTAGATTGTAATACTGTAAACTGTATCTCTGTAAACTAGTACATTGAAAATGTACTCATGTTTAGTTAAATATACACTAACATATTGTTAATATCTTTTTAATGAGTTATTATAACTATATTATGACTAGATGGCTTGAAACAAATTCTTTGAATTCGTTTAAACTGTTGATAACAATTGTCACTCATAGGCGTGTATGCCCGACTGTAACTACCAACCCAAGTGCAGGGTTGTCAATCCCAATATAGATCTACACACTTGTTTCGATCCCCGGTTGGAGATTCTGGTTATAATATCAAGACTTTAACTATGTTGTTTAAATGAATAAACAACCTTAGCATATTGTCTCATAAAAAGCATATAAACGTTACGTGTATAATAAACACCCAATCATTCTGAAATAAATGATTGATAGTATTTTCCTTGTTTAGTATACTCTAAATGTACTTGAAAGTTTTATACACTTGTTTAGTTTTAAAGCAAACTCTTGTTCTTATACAATAGTATAAATCCATGTTCTTGTAAAATAGTGTATGCTAGTATACTTGACTCGTGAGTTAGTGTTCTTGAATCATAAATTATACCTATTATAATGTATATGTACTTTATGTATTGATATTAACTGTTCATGAATGCAACCCCTTGCTCTACATGTTACAAAGAGTATTTGAAACTGAATGAAATAACCTTTATATATATATATATATATATATATATATATATATATATATATATATATATATATATATATATAACTAAAATTGAAACGACAGTAGGACAAATAACCGAGACCCTAATCCACATCCAAACAAGGAAAAGGAAATAAAGTGAGTTATCAGTCCTAAGTCTTTTAAATCTTATATATATATATATATATATATATATATATATATATATATATATATATATATATTATTTTTGGGTAAAAATATAAGTTTATAAAAGAGTTTAACATTTTGAAATAATTTTGATGACTTGATGTCATTTTATCACAATTTGAAATCATTTGTTTGTAACACAAAATCCTTGTGTTATACTTGTATTCCCCCCCCCCCCCCCCCCCCTTTTAAACAGTAAAATCTATGAGAATATGGGGGTATGAACTCACATGATAGGTGGTGATTTGGGCAACGTTTCGTTTCTTAGAAAAGAGTTTTCTTGATGTAACCAAGAGTTTTTGATGAAAAACCGGCGTTTACGCGCCCAAAGTTTCAACTGGAAAAGATTATTTTCTCGGGGACTTCAAGGCTCCGGGCTTTCTTCGGGTGTTAGGTATGTCACTAGGGCTTCAGGGTAGTTTAAAGTAGCTAGAATGTGTGTAGAAAGGAGAGAGGATTTGAAAATGTAAACAAAACCCGGAGTTCTTGCATCCTATTTATAAGAGAGTTTTGACCTCAGTACGATGGCTGTAAAGTTCACGTACGTTGGGCGTACTACTGAAATCCTTAGTACGATGGGCGTACTTCGTGTACACACGGCATACTAGTTAAGTCCTTATCCAAACTTCGGAGGTGGCAAGTCTACGAGATACGTGTCAAGGCTAGTCTCATTAAGCTAGGTGTAATCTTTTCGTACGCTGGGCGTATTGGCCACCTAGCTTCGGACTTATTGATTGTGTGAGATACGTGTCACTTTGCAAAGAAGAGGCTACGTGGACAATCTGAGGACTTTGCATCTGAGTACGTTGGTCGTAATCATGTACGCATGGCGTACTCCTCTTTTTCAAACTTCAAAAATTCATATATTTTACACACGAACTGTGTTTTTTATGTTCTTTATATCCACGCGTAGGTGAGACCATCCTCTAAAAATTTCATTTAGACTCCGTCGGCTAATTTTGAATTTATTTTTAAAATTATATTTTTAACATGCCAGGATAGGAAAAGTCCATTAAAAATTCATAATTTTTTCATCCGACGTCCATTTTGGTCTGTCTTTTTACCGTTGAATTTCTTTTGATATGATCTCCGATTCTCATTTAGATTTTTTTGGGCAAATGTTGAGCAAACTAAATTTCGAGTTTCGGGCTGTATACTGATGTGTCGAAACTAAGAAAAATAATAAATTCTTCATACGAAGTCATATTTAGACGTTCTTTTTATGGACACTCTTGGTTTACCATATGCTATAACATTCATTTAGATAGTTAAGGCTAAAAAGTATTTTATTGAAAATTCACTTTTTTACGTTAAACAATATTTTGTCGGTTTTGTTGCGGATTTTCGCTAGGTGATTACTTTTTCGTTATAACTCGGATTTGAGCGTTATTTATATTTTTGGAATCCTTGACACGATTTCTACAACTATATTCATCCCAATTAAGTTTGTTTAACATTTCATTTTTGAGGGTCGATTATGTAAATACACATAGTATACGGAAAATTTTCTTTATTATTTAAAAAAAACTACAAATTGATCTATACTATTACATAGATTTGAAATAACGGGTTGTTACACTATCCCCCCGTTAGAGAGAATTTCGTCTTGAAATTAGGACTATAGCGTTATAGAAAGACTAGGGAAAAAGATGTGGATATTTCCGTTGCATTTGATCCTCCCACTCCCAATTGTATTCAGGTCCCCGTTTTGCATTCCAGCGAACCTTCACTATCAGGATACAACTTTGTTTGGTTTTCTTAATCTCCCTGTCTAGAGTCTTTATGGGTTCTTCCATAAAGTTAAGGCTCTCATTTAACTCGATCTCCTCGAGTGGGATCACAAGAGTCTCATCGGATAGTAGTCCTCATAGGACTTTTGGAGTTTAGTTGTCACAGTGGCAATCATGATGCACGACACTTTTGTTGCATCCTTCTCATGAGCCCTATAAATTTCTTTAGGAGTAGCAACCGCTTCATCAACCTCCTTTAGCTCTTTATCGAGGACATATTCCTTATCCTCGTAACGAGTGACCATCTATATGTTTCGAATCCAATCAATGAAATTTGACCCATCGAAAATCACCCTCCCACATAAGTTCATGAGGGAGATAGAGCTGGAAGGGTTGGAGCAAGCAGCGTTTAGGGTACACATATGAAAAGAAAGACAAAGTTTAGATCAGATAAGACTCCTTAATATAACACCCAAATGAAATATTAAGGCTATGACCCAATACAAATTTCACAATTCGGAAGAGGGATGTCGTAGTCTAATTGCAAAATATTTGAAGGTAGGTAAATGACGATTTACCAATTTCCACCATGAAAAACGAAATTTAGGATTAAGTTTTAAATGAAGTGCAATTCGTAGATCATTGATATTCATTGAAATTTTCAATGCCATGTTTAAATCTCGATTATGCCCTTCAATTTGTGACTGGGATACCGAGGATCACAAACAAGGTGTGAATAACCATGCAAATATGCATGGTACTCTTGATGTCATTTATAATCTAATCAATGTGTCGTTTAACCACTCACGCTCCATTCATCTATGACAAACATAAAGCTACCATTTTCCACCCTTGCTAGTCCAAATTAGTGTGCCGGTTAACCACACACGCACCACTAACGACTTGGCAAGGTGCAAAGTAAAATTTCTTGGAATAGGACCAAGTTCACATTTTTCCTAAAGTAACTAAGATTGAGAATTTATAACAACATTTAGTTACATTTATAATTATCATTATACTTTTTAACGAATATTAATGTCATATCCTACCCGTTCGGCTAACGACCCTCCACCAGTCAAGGAAGCGGTGGGTGAGAGTGGACAGTCATTCAATTGTCATTTTATAAGCAATTTCCTTATACCCCTTATATACTAGCTTTGTGAGTGAGGCCTACTAACGGTGAGACTGAGTTGGCTTATATATATATATATATATATATATATATATATATATATAAGTATTAATTCTTTAATATTATAATAATATAAGGGTTGAATTTTAAACTTTTAAAATTCCAGGGTTTAAAACTTTTCAAATTCCAAAACTTGAGAGCAAGTTTTGAAACTCTTCAAAAACTCATTAATTTTAGAGTTTAATGTTTCATCAATGAGACTTTTAAATTTTAAAAGTTGAGGACATGTTTTTAAACTCTTCAAAACCTTTTTGGATTCCAAAACTTGATGGCAAGTTTTGAAACTCTTCAAGACCTTTTGAATTCCAAAACTTGATGACAAGTTTCGTAACTCTTCAAATCCATTTAGATCAAATTTTAAACAAGTAAAATAATCACATATTTTTATCATTTACCAATTTGATCTAATTCAACTCATATAGCAAGATAATTCAAACTCAAATAATAATAATCAAGTTATCATATAATCAAATTATCTTAAAATTTGATAATTGTCTTCTAACTGGAAGAGGATAATCACTACCATATTAGAAAATTTGAATTTTATGATACAAAATAGTTTGTGGCAATGATCCTAATCCAATTCTGGCAAAAAAAACTCAAAAACCTGCAAATAGGGGATTTTTATTAAAAGAGGTACTCTGATTTTTATAAAGCATAAACAATAATCGGTCTTTCTGGCAGTGAAAATGAGGATGTCACAATTGGTATTAGAGAATTAGTTTAAGCGAACTAGGAATAAGGATTTATTTCTAGACTTAAACATAGAATGCTAAGCGATGATCGTGAGGAGTGTGTCTAATAGATTTTAGGAAGTACGCCTAAATAGAAATGAACGCTAGCTCATTTAGGGAAGATGCCTAAATTGCTTTTATGTGCTAAATGGTTTGTGATGCTTTATGATGCTATCGTTTGATCCGATCTATGGTTTGTTGCCGACCGGAGCTGGAAACTTTATGTGTTCAGATTTCTAAACTTTTCATTACGATATTAGAACTGGCATGTAATTTTTCGAAGTAATAAGGAAGAATATGCGTCTAAACCTTCCTCTATCTATATTTTCATCACAATACACCAAACAACTGATTTGGTGTGCAGAACATCATGGTGAAGAATCATAGTGAATTGAGTAAATGGAGGAAATGAAAAGGATTATAATAGTGAATGATACCTATCGGAAGATATCGGAAGAGTGATATCTTTCCTTTAGAATGCGTCTAATAAATAGTGTGTCTAGTATGGGAGAAGTACACGTTCGATTAGCAGAAAAAAAAAGATTTTTGGTAGAATCCATGAAGTTATCCCATCATCTAAAATTTCCACCACCAACCAAGTTAAGCGGAATCGATTATTGAAGATACGCTTGGAAGAAGTCCAAGTAGAGTCTAGGGAAAATTATATGATTGTTTGGACACATTTGTATGTGTTAATTTTTTTTTTTTTTTGCGATAATGACTCGGAGAACTGCGAGACAATACTTGGGACGAGTATGAGTTAGTGTGAAAGGTAGTATAGGTCTATACTATCGGAAGCACGGGACTCGCACTTGGATCAGGGAAAGTCACAAGGTTACTAAGAAGCTAGTAATTGATTTCGTTTTATTCAAGTATGTCGTTACCATCCTTTCGGTAATGATTAAGAAAATGATTGTTGTTTCGAACCTAGTGGTCGTATAAAATTGAATCTGAGTACGATGAGTATGTTACGTGGTTCAGAGAACCAAGTTTGATGTAGCATCTAACTTAAGCTAGAAGATTGAAGTGAAAGATAATCAAAGCGGTCAATAGAAGTATCGCGCTAGTTAAAGAAGTTTGTAGCTAGAAATGCTACATGTTAAAATGTGATTATATCACATTAGAACATGAAGGAAAGTATATTCCATTCTAGAATTGGACTCTAAGAGACCCGAGTTTGAGCGTTGCAACATGCGATGAGAGTTCATTAGAACGTGACCCATCGGTCTATCGTGGAAATCAAAAAAACTTATCTTAAGTCTGTTAAGAAGAAGAAGCAGTCTTTGAAAAAGAGCGAGTTTGTGACATGAAGGTCATGATTGAAAGTGTAACAAGACATAGAGAATGGTGCAAGATCAAGTACTACTTGCAGTCAAGAAGACCAGGAGTTAGATACCCATTCGAAGAAACATGGATGTTACGGTTATTATGTAGGATGAATAGATCATGTATGGAGTCATTCTACATCTCTATTTCGTTGATGATTTTGGGACGTAATCATCCTAAGGGGGAGCTAATTGTAACACCCACAGATTCGGGCTAGTAAATTTAGAGACAATAAGAATAAAAAATGAGTTATTGATGTAATATTATTTAGAAGGAGTAATCTTAACCAAGTGGTAGTATATGTCACAAGGGTTCGTACATATAAAGAACGCCAAAATCTGAGTTATAACGAAGAAGTTATGGTCTGTCGAAGTTTTACGGCAAAACTGACACGACATCGGAAGATGTAAATAGTAAATTCAAGACAGAGGACTTTTTGGGCTTAGTGATCTACACAAAAGTTGTATCATACGTTAAACTAAGGGTGTGCATAAAAAGAACGCCCAAATCTGACTTCGTATGAGGAAATTATAAATTTTCTAATATTTGGCATAGCAGTGCACGACCCGAAACTTGAATTTTAGATTGAACGGTTTTTGGCCTACGCGACCTAAATGAAAGTTGAAGATCTCATTAATAGGAAGTCAACGATAAAAAGACAGACAAAAATGGAGACCTTTTGAAAGAGTTACAAATTTTTCGCGTTCATTTAACAGTATAATCTCCTCCTACTGGTAAATTTAATATCGGTGGAGAATTAGCCGACGGAGTCAATATGAAAGTTGTAGATCTTATTTTTACCTACACATGGATATAAATAATGTCAAAAATGGAGCAAGTATGCGAAAGTTACGGATTTTAGAAGTCAGAAGTGTGTTGTGCGCAAATAAGTGACGTGGCACAATCTTGGCCATTGCTTTATCCCCAAGTTTTGCCACCAGATGGTGACATGTGGCACCAAGTTCAGCCATATTTCACCTTATAAATAGAACCCCTCCCACCCTCGTTTTCTTCACACCTTTCCCATTCTTTCTTCTCTCTACACTCTCTCCAAACCTCCCAAAACTCCCCTAGCGCTAGAAGAAAGCCATGGAGTGCTCGACATGGCTCCGAGAAGAAGAGCTTTCGGCTCGGAAGTTCTTCCCCTGCAGAGCCCGACTTCTAGCCAAACCCTCTCGCAGGTAAGATACGCCTACGCTATTTTAAATATAGATTTTATTTAAATATAGTAATGTTATTAGGACCTTATAGTAACTATTTGGGCTATTATTATGAGTTATATAAATGTCGTTATGATATTTTTTTAACCACTCGCGGTATCGGGAATCTGGTTTGGAGGGCCACATAGGGTTTTTGGATTTCAGAAGTGCTATATACCAAAATGGTCCTGCCCTCCGGTGTTTTATGTCTGGCCCCGGTCTGTATATACTGGTTGAGAAATATTATTATGTGCTTATATGATACTAATAATAGTAAGACTATTAATTAGTCTTGGTGAATATTAGACTACACTCTATTGGTAATGGTACTAGGTTTTGTCAAAGGAAAATTATGTTAAGAGTAACGACGTGCTGTCCGAGTGTCGAGTCACCACCTTTTCAAGTGAGTGCATAGTCCCTTTCATCTTACACATAGATATTAAGTAGTTTCAAATAAATTATGTGCTATGTGTGCATATTGTCTAAATACTTGCTGTCTATGTTGGGTGAAAGATTTTTATACATGTTTTTAATGATTTGAACTATATATGTATTTTATATCTACAAAATGTGTTGGGTAAAACATGGGTAGATGAAATAGTTTTTGTGTGATAACACGATGAAAGACATCAATGTACGTTGACAGTGATCCAGTCATCGAGTGGAGTACAGATGATGACCACGGACTATACTAGACAGTCCAGTGGAACGCTAGCAAGCTCGTAACCTGTAGGTGTTTTTGAACTAGGTTCTCATTAGGTATTTTGAACTGAGTGTGTTCACTAGGTATTTTTGAACTAAGTGTGTGCACTAGTTATTTTTGAACTAAGTGTTCACCAGATGTTTTGGACTACGTGTTCACCGGTTGTAATCTATAAACCTTGGTAATGATGGACTTCGTGCCAATTCCTTAGGATGATCCTTAGGAATAAATGTTTGAGGAATAGTTGATTCTTAGGGTAGATCCTTAAGAGTAAAGAAGATAATGGGGATGGGTAATTAGGTTGATTAATTGTTTGAAAATTAAACATAATAATTGTATTATTGTGGGTTTGAAAACCCTATGTACTCACCAGTTTTCCCAACCTGACCCACTCAGTTTCTTTATATCACAGGTGTTGATATTAATTAACATTATACTGAGAGATTAAGGAGATATAAATCACTAGTGATAATGAATGTAAGTTCTGTTTATGCTTATGTTTCTATATTGACGATGACATCCCAAATGTTTTAAAATGAATAAAAATACTTTTCTTCGGAAATGCTTTGATAACTTATTTATCATGTTTTACTGGGAACAAATTCCGCAATATTTTTATTAAAAAAGGTACTCTAATTTTTATAAAGCATAAACAAAAATCGGTCTTTTCTGGTAGTGAAAATGGGGATGTCACACTTTGAGCCTGTGGGTCTCATTTGGTTATAGGTCTTGGTTGCATTCTGTGAGTTATGGGCTTTTTCATCTGTATGGGCAATGCATGCAATTTTTGAACCTTATGAAGAGGCCCATTAAGGATATTGGACTTGGACTTTGGGGCTCGTTAATAAGGAAAGGGTATTTGGGCCTTGGGAAGCGGTTTGGAGGTTGGGTTTCCCCTTGGTTAATTTAAATTCCTAACATTTATTATATTACTATTATTATTATTCGGCTCGGGAGATTACGGACTATTAGGAGGGTAGTGCTTGTATTCAGCAGACTAAGGTTATTCTCCTCACCACGCCAATGGGTCTAAGGCACCAAGGCCGGCCCATTATTTGATGATGATACATGTGTTAGACATTATGTGATTCGATATACTATATGATTGTGTTTATATGTAAGACCTCAGGGGGTTCTTGAGGCACTTAGGTGTAAGACCTTGGAGGGTTTCCTTGGCATCCTAGGTCAAAGACCTCGGAGGCGGGGGGGGGGGGGGGGGGGTTCCAAGGCATTGGGCTAAGACCATGTAGGGATTCCCATGGCACACGGAGTAAGACCCTCTAGTGTTTCTAAGGCTTCCTTATGTGATTGGCATGCATCGTTTATTTGTTTTGGATAGTTGTTTAGCTAGTAACATATGCTATACGTGTTTGTATGTGGGTGTGCTCTAGGAAAATCACTATGCTTTCAAGCTTACTGTTTGTGGATTTGTTTCAGGTACATCTAAGCCCAAGGGCAAGGGAAAGGCCTGATGGTGCAGCATGCACTCTATCTCTCCTATACTAGTGTGTTTTGGGACGCTATGATGTTTTTAAAAGAAGATAATGATGTAATGAATGTGAATTTGAAACAGATGTTTTTGAAAATTTATGGTTTATGCAAATGGTTTGATTATTGAAAAATGAAAATTTTATTTGTAAAATTAGGTCGTTACAAGTTAGTATCACAACCTTGGTTTGAGGGATCTGGGAACACTCTTAAGTGTGTCAGGACTCAAACTAAGGAAATGGTAAAACTGTTTTCAAAAGTAACACACAAGTTTTCTTTCTGAAAATGAAAATATGAGAGTGCAACGCGTGTGATCAACCGAGCCAAGTAAGTAGTTCCCCAATGTGTTAGCCATGTTATACTAATGTTCACGCCTAATTGATTATGTGGAAACTTGCTATGTGTATGCTTTTAAAATTGTATACGGTTAGGAGCTTATAGCCTCATAATGATTGATTTGGCCTTACTTCCTGTTCCTTGTATGGTTGGGGTCCTAGGGTAGAGTCTTTTATTCGAAAGTTTATTTGATCCTTTTCTGTGTATAATTTGCATGCATTAAGGCAACCTGTTATGATTGGTCTAATTGATATGAATATGGTAAATCTTAGGACAACCTAAGATTAGTTGCGGGGTAGTTGTGGAATATGGTTTGGTTGAGGGACGATTTGGAGTTATCAGGTAGAGCAGTGTGGAAAGGTACAAGTAGGTGAGGAAGGTAGTATTGGGCTCGTACTACTGGAAGCACAGGACCAATACCTGAACCAATGTCGGATCTGATGACTTCAAGGAGGACTAGTGTGGGAAGATCCCTTATATAGTAATCCTGATCACTGTAATTTATTATATTTCAATTCAGCATGGTGGTGACATGATTTGGAGCTGGGGGATCGGGATCGGGATCTGGATCCGGGGCGGGATAAGGAGACACTACCGATGTCATAAATGAGAGGTTGCATGAGCTCATTGCAGTCGAGGTTACTAGGGGCATCCTTGACGCGACACCAGTCATCTTTGGGACGGTCAAGGAGGGTATTATGGATCTCATGGAGGAGAGAATCAGATCATTCATGGATGAGATTTTTGCGGGCCAGGTTGGGGCCCGAACTCCCTTGTTCTGGGAGTTCAAGGCGTGCGGGGTGCCGGAGTTTTTTGAGGCCAGGGATCCCATAGTCAATCGACGTTGTATAGAGGATATCAAGAATTCCCAACACACGAGTTCCTGCCCGGTACGAAAAAGGTTGGGTTTGCTTCTTGTATGTTGAGGGATAGCGCCAGAGATTGGTGGGGCGAGGTTACTGGGCAGGAGGGGCCAGTCGGAGTGGCCGAGATGTCATGGGCCGAGTTTGTTCGGCGATTTTATTTGGAGTTTTCACCACCCATTGAGGTTCAACAAATGATGCGGGAGTTTCATGGGTTACAGCAGACCACCGACACTGTGGCGGGGATCACCACCAAGTTTCGGGAGCGAACTTTCTTGATTCCACAGTATGCTACTGGTGGGGAGTTAAGGCGGAACCAGTATCATTCCATACTGAGGGATGATATTCAGGAGTTTGTGAGCTTTACGAGGTCCAAAACCCTGAATGAGATGGTGGAGAAGTCCCGTGAGAGGGAGATGGAGATGGAGTCCCGCACAAAGCGGGAGACTGAGCAGGTACATGCAGCAAGGGCTCAGGCTAAGAAGCCTAAGACCTCTGATTCTTCGGGTAAGGGCCAGCAGATCCGGGGCTGGTGTGCCAAGTGTGGGAGATCGCATAGAGGAGCATGTAGGGGCCAGGGCACGATGTGTTAAACTTGTGGTCAGTTGGGCCACGTGAGCAAGGATTGCCCTAAGAAGGGCTTGATATGTTTTCATTACAACCAGACCGGCGACAAACAGGCCGGTTGTCCTAGGTTGTACAGAAGGGGAGGACCAGTGTTGGTTCCTGCGCCCGCCACTATGAGGATTATTGATGGCCGCCCTGTCAAGGCGGAAGCTCCAGCGGTGAAGAGCCGCGTATTTCAGCTGATTATCTAGGAGGCTCGGGCAGCACCAGACGTTGTGGCTGGTAAGTGTGTATTCTTCTCAGCTTTATATTTATATATTTGAAGTGCTTATATATATATATATATATATATATATATATATATATATGTATGTATGTATTATGATGTATAGGGACCTTTTTGGTCAATGGTATGTCGGCACATGTTTTGTTTGATTTGAGTGCTACCCGATCTTTCGTGTCTCTTGCACTTAACAAGAAATTCCAAGACACATCAGGGACTTTGGATACCCCGCTCGAGGTGGAGATTTCACATGATCGCACTATGAGTGCTGCAAGGGTATATCTCGACTGTGTCCTGAATGTGCAAGGCGAAAGGTTTCGCATTGATTTAGTCCCCATACCATTGCGAGGATTGAAGGTGATTGTTGGGATGGACTGGTTGGGGGCCAACAGGGCCATGACTGATTGTGAGCATCAGTTGATCCGGGTTCGAACCCCAAAGGGGGAAGAACTGATTATTCATGGTGAGAGAGTCTCGCAAGGATTGGACACCCTGAGGGAGGTATTGGACACCCTGAGGGAGGTATTTGAGGGAGGTATTGGACACCCTGAGGGTGTAGAAACTTTATGCGACGTTCTCCAAATGTGATTTTTGGCTGCGGGAAGTATAGTTTTTGGGGTATGTCATCAATCAGGAGGGAATTTCGATCGACCCAGCCAAGGTGGAAGCTGTGATGCGATGGGAGGTACCGAGGAATGCCTCAGAGATTCGTAGCTTCTTGGGTTTAGCGGGCTACTATCGAAGATTTATCTAGGATTTCTCCAAGATCGTTGTGTCATGGACCCGCTTGACCAAGAAGAATGTGACCTTTTGATGGGATGAGGATCAGTAGATGGCATTTGAGACACTGAGACGGAGGATATGCGAGGCTATGATTCTAGCACTACCTGATGGGTTAGATGATTTAGTGGTGTACTGTGATGCATCGATTTCAGGGTTGGGTGCTATTGATGCATAGGGGGCATGTGATTGCTTACGCCTCAAGGCAGTTGAAGCCTCACAAGGCGAACTACCCCACGCATTACTTGGAGCTGGGGGCGGTGGTGTTTACCCTCAAGATCTGGAGGCACTATTTGTATGGTGTGCAGTTCACAATTTATACTGATCAGAAGAGTCTAAAGTATTTGATGGATCAGCAGAACCTCAATATGCGGAAGAGGAGATGGTTATATGTTCTGAAGGATTATATTTACGAGATCTTATGCCATCCATAGAAGGCCAATATGGTGGCCAATGCATTGAGCCACAAGACGATGGGGTCCCCGAGTTTTCTATAGAGTGGCCCTGCATGAAGCGGGAGATCACCTAGTTTATAGAGTGGTGCTTGACCTGCAGGAAGGTTAATGTTGAGCATCAGTGACCTCATGGAAAGGTTCAACTGTTACCTATTCCCATGTGGAAGTGGGAAGAGATCACTATGGATTTCATTACGAAGCAACCAAGGACGGCAAGGGGCATGGATTCCATATGGGTTATCGTGGACAGAGTGACAAAGAGTGCCCACTTCGTTTCGATCTCCGAGAGTATATCCGCGGAATAGTTGGCGGACATTTATGTTCGAGAAGTGTTGGCAAGGCACGGGGTGCCGGTGTCGTTGGTTTCTGATAGGGGTGTTTGGTTTACATACAAGTTTTGGAAGAAGTTCCACAAGGAAATAGGCACTCAGCTGCATTTCAGTACGACATATCACCCTCAGACTGACGGTCAGAGTGAGAGGATGATCCGGACACTAGAGGACATGTTGTGAGCGTGTGTGCTAGATTTTGGAGGGAGTTGGGATACGTGCCTCCCACTGGCAGGGTTTTAGTATAATAACAGTTATCATACCATTATTGATTGGGCTCCATTCGAGATGTTATATGGATGGAGGTGCAGGACCCCGGTGTGTTGCGACGAGGCTGGGCATCAAGTCATGGGGAGCACTGAGGTGGTGCTCAAGACCACCGGCTTGATTCAGCAGGTAAATGACCAGTTTCGAGTCGCACAGAGCCATCAGAAAATTTATGCTGACCGATGGCACTTGGATCTCAAGTTTCAGGTGGGGGATTTTGTACTGCTGAAGGTGTTTCCCTGGAAAGGGATTATCAGGTTTCGGAAGCGGGGAAAATTGGGGACTCGGTTCATAGGCCCGTTTAGGATCACGGCTCAAGTGGGCAAGGTGGCATATCGATTAGAGCTGCCAGAGGCAGTTAGTCAGATTCACAACACCTTCCACGTGTTTCAGCTTCAGAAGTGTGTTGTTGACAAGTCCACGATTATATCCATGGATGACATTTAGGTGGATGGGAGCCTGAATTTTGTTGAGAGGTCGGTCTCCATTTTAGATAGTAAGACGAAGAGTCTTTGAAACAAGGAGGTGAAATTGGTGAAGGTGCATTGGCAGCACCGAAAGGGCTCTAAATGGACTTAGGAATCAGAGGAGGAGATGCGGGAATTTTATCCTGTTCTATTTACATCTGCGGACTTCGAGGACAAAGTCTAGTCCAAGTGGGGGGGGGGAGTTGTAACGACCTAAATCAGGTATGACTTGAAAACCCTCCATGATTTCCAACTTTAGCACAAATGGTCCTGGTCCTTTAGAGTACGCTCGACATACTTATGGGTATGCTTAGCGTACTCTACATAAGTGATCGTGCGGACATCTCACGTACGCGGGGCGTAGGTAAGGGTATGTCGGGCGTACACATTTGAAGGCCAAAACCCTAAATCCGGACTTGATTACCTATTTAAACACCTTTTAACCTCTTGGAACAAACCCTACCAGCCTCTTTAGCCCCATTTCGTCTACTTTCAGCTAAGTTAGTGTGACAGTGAGAGTTTGAGCCTAAGAAGAAGGTTTTGGTGGCCATTTTGGAGTCCTTTCAAGAAGGAGAGTTGCTAGGCAAGCTTGGGACAGTTTGGTGCCTCAAGAATCTGCATTGTGGTCATCTTGCAAGGCTTCTGGAGGTAAAAAGCATGCACCTTTCCATCTAAATCCTTAGATCTAGCTAGGGTTTTCTAGTTTTGTCCCTTTGGTTGGTTTTGGACCTCTTTTGGTGAGTTAAGCAACTCCATGAGATGGGAATGATAGATCTGGGGTCCCTTGGTCATTTAGAAGCATAAAAATGGAGTCTTGGTGGATGTATTAGTCTCATCCATGGGTTAAAGACCTTGGAAAGGTCTTAATGGAGGTGTTGGAAGTTTACGAGGCATGCAAGGGCATAAAGTTGGCAACTTTATTCCTTATGACGTTTTAAGAAGCCTAGATCTGACTTTTGGAAGTGAAAGAATCGAGCATTAAGCACTTAATAGAGGAAGTGCTTAATCCGGTCGTAAGTTGGGCGTAGCCCGTTATATGCAGTGTGTAGTCCCCAAACCCTCAGTACGTTGCACGTACTAGGATGGTACGCCGAGCGTACGTAGCACTGTTGTGCCTTAATCTATTTTGGGCCTTTAAGCCTGTAGGTCTCATTTGGTTATAGGGCTTGGTTGTATTTTGTGAGTTATTGGCTTTTTCATTTGTATGGGCAATGGATGCAATGGTTGGGCCTTATTGGGCCAAGAGGCCCATTAAGGATACTGGACTTGGACTTTGGGGGTCACTAATAAGGAAAGGGTATTTGGGCCTTGGGGAGGGGTTTGGAGGTTGGGTTTCCCCTTGGTTAATTTAAATTCCTAACATTGATTATATTACTATTATTATTATTCAGCTCGGGAGATTACAGACTGTTAGGAGGGTAGTGTTTGTATTCAACAGACTAAGGTGAGTCTCCTCACCATGCTAATGGGTCTAAGGCACCAAGGCCAACCCATTATGTGATTATGATACATGTGTTAGACATTCTGTGATTCGATATGCTATGTGATTGTGTTTGTATGTAAGACCTCAGGGGGTTCCCGAGGCACTTAGGTGTAACACCATGGAGGGTTTCCTTGGCATCCTAGGTCAAAGACCTTGGGGGGTTCCCGAGGCATTGGGCAAAGACCATGTGGGGTTCCCATGGAACACAGAGTAAGACCTGGAGGGTTTCCAGGGTTTCCTTATGTGATTGGCATGCATGGTTTATGTGTTTTGGATAGTCGTTTAGCTAGTATGATATGCTATACGCATTTGTGTGTGGGTGTGCTCTGGGAAACTCACTAAGCTTTCAAGCTTACCGTTTGTGGATTTGTTTCAGGTACATTTGAGCCCAAGGCCAAGGGCAAAGCGTGATGGCGCGACGTACACTCTATCTCTCCTCTACTAGTGTGTTTTGGGACGCTCTGATGTTTTTTAAAATAAGATAATGAATGTAATTTGAAAACAGATGTTTTTGGAAATTTATGGTTTATGTAAATGGTTTGATTATTGAAAGATGAAAATTTTCTTTGTAAAATTAGGTCGTTACATAATAAAACATCGTAATTTTAGACTAATGAACCAAATAAGTATTCAATTAGAAATCAGAAAAAGAAAATGAACACCTATCAGAAGTTACCTCAATACTATTCTAACTTTAGAATAACAAAGCCTTATAAGGTCGGAATGGGAGATAGCAGAAAGTTACTTCTTTGTTTTACAATATCACAAAAGTTATACACTCAGAAAAGTCATCATACATCAGAAAATTTATGCATTCAGAAAACTAATCTCACTACAAAAAATAAACAATTCAGAAAACTAATTTCAGAAATATAAATCATCAGAAATCACAAAGCATATGACTTTTGAAAACTAACTTCACCATATCAAAGAAATTCAGATTAAGTCCAGAAGTCACTAGAAATTGAAAAACTAATGATATAAAAAAAACTAATTTCAATATATCAGATATCATAATTTTAGAAATCATAACTCATTAGATATAAGAACACTTCACAATTTCAGAAGAATAGTTTTACTGTAGCAAAAAAAAAAAAAAAATCAAAGATAGTATTTACCTTAGTTATGAAGTGAGTTTTGAGCTGAAATTCAACCTAGGTCTTATCGGATAACATAGTGTCATATTAAATGTTTTTTTCTCATCAATTTGCTTCCTTCCTAACGCCTTCAGCCACACCTTATTCTCTTCGAAAGAGTTTGTATGCTGCAAAACTCCCCACTTATTGTTAGTCCAACCAACATTAACCGTACTAAAGGTGGGAGATAACACTGGGAACTTCTTCCCTTGATTTCAAAAGAAAATTTGGATCGTCATTGCAATGATAACAAAAAAAAATTATGAACCCGTGTATGTCAGACGAAAGTCGATCAAAGGGGTAGACTGGAATAAAGAAGCTGACACAAAATCGATATCAATGGATATAAAAGCAGCTTCCTTTTTTCAACTCCAAATCGAAGGGGTGGGGGGCGTGTTAATTACAAAAGAATATCTACACCAAGACAACACAAGGATACCATTCAATAGAGCAAAATAAAATTGCTACAAAGAGAGGGGAACTACCGAGAACCAGCAATTCTATAGAAAAAAGTTCCAATATTAGGAATGGCAATGGGGCAGGTTCGGGGCGGGGCATGGATTCCCAAACCCGCCCCGATAACTTTCAGGTATCTTATCGGGGCGCCCCATTGGGTTTCGGGTTTCCCCGTCGGGTTTCGGGTATCTTATCAGGTTTACAACAACTGATAACGAAATCTTTATTCTCTTTTAGGGTACCCCAATATTTTATAAAATATACATGTTCTAGCAACTCTTTTAAATTAAAAACATGATGCATCACTTTAATAAAATAAACTGGACGTTATATAAAAAATTATTTGATTTAAGTTTTGTTTAATACGTCAAAACACATAAAAATGATAATTAACACTAGATTGTTAATAACTAAAAAATTGTCTACGATAAGTATTTTATATTTGAACGTGTACAATTAACAGCAAATTTTTTTGAACATATATATATATATATATATATATATATATATATATATATATATATATATATATATATATAATCGGGGCGGGGCGGGTCGGGGCGAGGATAACCCACTCCCTGCCCCGAACCCGATAAAAAACCCGATAACGACCCGTTACCCGATCCGAAATGATCGGGTTTCGGGTTTCCCCGTCGGGTTCGGGTTTTTTTGCCATCCCTATCCAATATCATTGTACCGAGTCTAAAAATCAATTAAAAAACTGTATTCAAACTCTTAAAACATTTTTTGATCGTCAATTTCAAGATTCATGTGGCATCAGATAGTTCCATTGGTGATGTTGAGCTATAAAAATCAAAACAAAAAACAAACATGAACATATAATTAAGAATTTGAGGAAAATAGGTGGAATAGTTGAAAACCTTCATCTTCAGTCATTGTAGAGACCACTGGGTAGTCCATGCTGAAAAAAGGTTATTGAAGAGTTAGGGTTTTTTAGCATTATATGAACTAAGATATAGAATATATGAAGATAAATTTTGTTAATGGACTTTAATTCCTTTTGCAGTCACTGCATTCCTTTTACAGTCAACCCCTTCTGTTTCCGACTTCTTTTCCACCTCCTCTATCGTATTCCCTTTCCTTCGAAGGCATTCGTATATTTCCAAGAAAAACCAAAACGACTTTGGGAAAACATGAAATACCAAACAAAACCGCTTTGTCGATTGAAGACCAAATAAACCTCGACAATCGATGGAGGTGGTACGTAGATTCTGATTAGAAAAGAAAAGAGGCGAGGAGGTGATCGACTTACTTGAAGTGTTTTGGTGAGGTAGGCAGTAGCCATCAACCTCAAAGAGAAGTCGAATGAAGTGTCGCATGCATGGGGGTGGGACGATCGTCAGCCTCGTCTCCACTGGTGGGACGTCGAGCCCGGATGGTTGATGATCGGTTAAGTACAGAAGAGAGTCGATTTGGGTGACCAGTGATGGAAGGTAGATCGATTTAGCGGATGAAACTGAATAAATATTTGATAAAGTGGTGATACGCACACTAATCCCATTGTGACTGGTTAAAGTGGCGGTGAAATCAGACATATAGGGTTTAGAATTAGTATATTATGTAATTGGATAAATAGATAAATAACACAAAATAGACAAAAAGAAAATAGAAAAAAAATTAGCCAATAGTAAAGAGTTACTATTCACCATGCACTTGTAAATATATATATATATATATATATATATATATATATATATATATATATATATATATATATATATATATATATATATATATATATATATATATATATATATATATGGTTAGGTTATAATGTGGATTGTAACTATTATGTGGATGTAAGGATCCTTTGTGGTCCAAGCATTTTTCCTAAATTAAATTATATTTAAAAATGAAAATTATCGGATTTCAAGTGATAATTGATTTATTAAATTTAAAACTTATGATTTTTTTTAGTTAATTCAAATCGAACATATTTTTTCAATCATAAATGATCTGATTCTGATAGAATGATATTCGGACAGAATACATATTCTGATTGAATGAACATTTTGAAAAATTACAAAATTTTGAACCATGAGTTGAAGAATAATAACAAAAATTATATTAATTCTTATAAAATACGGGTACAATTACTAACAATTACATTTATTGTTAAAGAATAAAACTAAAAAAAACTTTCAAATCGGGAAAGAAAACATCAAAATCTAACAAAGACACTAATACATTCTAAAATAATAATGTTGCTTAGAATCACTTTCAATTTTGTGGTCCGTTCTTCAGGCATTAACTTCTGTGAAAACAAAACCAAATTGTAGTTTAGAATCCAATAATGCATTAGCAAATGAAAAATAAAAAAATAAAAAATAAAAAGCTAAATTACTTTGGAAAATATGCGGACTTATGAATTGCACCAAAACCAATAACCAAGAATTGTAGAACATGCATAAATCAGTGAGAAAATATACATATTCCATTCCAACATAATTGGAATTCGTGATTCCATTCCAATAGAATTGGAATTCAAAGATTCAGTTACAGAATCTAGAAAAAAAAAATTAGAAACTGAAATAAATCAAAAGAATAAACTGAAATAAATCAAAAGAAGTTGTACAAATTTTGCAACTTCTTATGATAGGAACACCATCTTCTCTCCAAAGGAACAACATTTATGGAAACCCAGTTGAATTTCCAATCAAAACTAAATGGGGGAATCGATTGCGTATTGGAATCGATGAGAACGTGTAATTGTGAGAAAGAATGAGAGAGACAGTGAGGGACATCATACTGTAGGGTTTTGGTGATGAAAATTCGAGCAGGTGGGATAAAATTCGTTCTTTTTCTGTGTATTAAGGGCATCTCGTAGAATCCTTGCATAAACCATTGAGCTAATTGATTATTACCGTTTCGATCTCCATCACTCGGACAGCCAATTTCACCCACTATGATTCCCATATTTGTGAATCCATTCTTTTGTATGGCCCAGACGAGGGTATCGTAGTTGACATCAAACATATTTGTGTAGGTGGTGCCGCCGTCGTTCAGCAAAGTTGCGTTTCCATCGAAGAATGTGTATTACACCGAAAAATTAGAGTCGATGTAGAGGCTTATGAAGGGGTAGATGTTGACAGTGAATGGAGATCCATTTTCGTTTAGGAATTTGGTGAGTTGGATCATCTAATCTCGCGGAATCCTTCATCACACGTCGATTGAACGAGACTGGAGGCATATTGTGAATGTGGATGAAAGAGGCAATAGGTTTTTAAACAAAGTAATTGCCTAAACTAAAGGATAGATGTTTTAATTAATTATTTATTAAAATTAAATAATACTTGGCTCATATTAATTCCTACATTCACACAATATTTTTTAATCCACATTTGAACATCTCTCTCTCTCTCTCTCTCTCTCTCTCTCTCTCTATATATATATATATATATATATATATATATATATATATATATATATATATATATATATATATATATATATATATATATATATATATATATATATATATATATATATATATATATATAGGGGAGGGTTCAATTGAGAAAAAAAAAGGTTGAAAATAGGGGAATCATTCTCAGCCAATCATTTATTTTTGCCGCAAAAGGCTCCAACGTACCGGCGGAAATGAGAAACGAATGCACATGTGTTTTTCGACATAACATATTTCCTTAAACTATGCTAATCATTACCTTAATATATACAAAAACATAGTTTTTTTCGTTTTTTTTTTTAATTTTTATAAGCTATTTTTATCAAAAAATGATTTTAAATATACCAAAATTTATGATTTTTTATTCTCTACAAATAGACATCTATATTGATATAGTTTTAAGATACAATAAAAATTTTATTTTTTTTATATTTTCAACTATCTTTATTCATAAATGAATAACAATGCATCAGGTTTTATTACAGTACATTCGTTATTCACTTATGAATAAAAAGTATGATTTTTTTTTTTTACAATTTAAGTATCATTCATATATGAATATAGCATATAATAAATATAGTATATTCATATTTTAATATTGGATGATGAATTCACTTGTGAATATTAACATAGTATATTCACTTGTGAATATTATATGGTATATTCACTTATGAGTATTAAATGATATTTCATATGTGAATATTACATAGTATTACATGGTATATCACATGTGAATATTACATAATATATTCACTTGTGAATATTAGATGATATATTCACTTATCAATATTACACAGTATATTCACATATGAATATTACAAGGTATATTCACTTATGAATATTGAAGGTATTTTGACAAATATATATAATTTTTATATGTTATTCACATATGAATAACATACAGACTTGCATATTTGTTTTGTGTTTTTAATAATCATATACTGATTTAGGTGAGAAAACATATTCATATGTGAATATAATGTGGTAATTTAGTTTATGCATTTCATCAAACAGTTGGAGTGCAAACAAGTTAACTATTTTAAAAATGTTAAAAACATCAAGTTATCAATTCCAAATCATCATATACTTCCGATTTCGACTTCAGATGCGACATCCTATCTCTGATCGATTTCTCAATTTGATTTTGATTTCCGAAAATCCGATTGGGAACCTATGAGTACCGATTCTAAGTCCCTCAATGTCGACTGTGATTGCGAGTCCAAAACTCCGATTCCAATTTCATGAACAGCGAAGAAATTCCAGTTTAGTTGAAAAAATCTTGATGATTATTGAAGGTTAGAGGAAAATTTTTGATGATGTACGAACAGTTATCGAATTCTCTATAGTTACGTATTTGAGATTGAAGGTTATTACGATATTTATAAGTTTGTCACCGTGTCTTTTATGTTTTAGATTAAATGAGTGACTGAGAATGATTCCCCCATTCTTAACCTTTTTTTATTTTTCTCAATTGAACCCATATATATATATATATATATATATATATATATATATATATATATATATATATATATATATATATATATATATATATATATATATATATATTGTTTTTTAGTTTCTTTTTTTGGAAACAGCTAGTTGTCCATATTTATTGATTGGCAGAAGAATTAATTTTTAAAGACTTACAACCTTGACTAATGCAAGGTAAGGTGTATATAAATCGTAGTTTGCATGTTCAAATAATCAATCTCAAGTCTTCTGTCAAATTCATTCATTCATACGTACTAATCGCTCGCTGACGCAGAGGTATTGTTAGTTGCACGAAATCCTCTGTTTTTCTATTCATGGCGTAAAGGAATTTGTAGGGTTATAATCATGAATGTTGTCCCTGTGCAGATGGCGCAAATAGATGGACATTTAGCCCCAACCTTAACCCCTGATCCGCAGGATATCAGTATTTCGGTTGGTTCAAATCATCCTACAAAACCTATTCCAGATCTACTCACCGGTAAATTCTGCTACCCATTTTACTCTTTACTTCGTCTACTGCTATTTAACACCACATTATTCCTTTGCACTAGTGCCCCACGCTTGACCATGGTTGAGATAAGTGTTTATACCTACCTTTCCGTTTCCTTCGGGAAAATTAGCAAATTTTGCAAACAAGGCTAAAATCAACAGTGGAACGCCATTGCTGTTTCCTAGATAGTCTACATTTAGATGAATTGATTTTCAGTTGTCATATCTAATAGAGTAAATCACACAAAGTTTGACCCAATCTTAGTTTCATATCTTTGTTTTGTTTTTCATTCCGACCAAACCTGAAATGAGTATATTGCCTTTATCAGTTTCTTTTTTCTTTTTATTTATTATTTTTTTTCAACCTCGTTTAAAAAAAAATGAGATCTATTTTGGTTTTCAGTCTTTTTCAAAATATATTAAAAATAAATAAATAAAATTTTAAAAACAAATTGGTAAGATGGGTATGAAAGAAAAGTTGGATGATATTTACTTTCTCAATTTGTAAACGCAACATAGTCATTTCACGTTTGGTAGGGATAAGTCACGTTTAAAACTAAGTGAAAAAAAAAAAAAAAAAAAAAGGACATACAGACGAAACAAGCAGATTTGTGTAATTTACTCTATATAATGTTATTTCAATATTCAAAGACACCAACAAGTAATTAAAATCAAAATTATACTGTGCTTAATTTTAATGTGTTAAACCAAATTGAAGGATTCAAAGTAGTTGTATGCAACTATAACTGATGCTTAATATATCATGTTGAAAAGTTAAAAGAATATTACAAATATTGTCCCTGGATGAATTGGTGCTAACTTTGCATTGGATTTTATTATAAAGGAACCAGAAAAGATTATATTGCAATCGCTGTCCCTCTATATGAAGCATCAATCAGAGGTGATTGGAAAGCTGCTAAAAAGATTCTTGATGAAAGGCCAGAGTTGGTTAGGTATAGTATCACTGCAAATAATGAAACAGCACTTCATGTTGCTGCATCTGCAATAAGCACCAAAAAGGTTGAAGAATTTGTGGAAAATCTGATCACTAAGATGAAAAAGGAGGACCTGGAACTTAAAAATAGCAGTTCCAACACTGCCCTGTGTTTAGCTGCTGCAGCTGGCAACGTTAAAATAGTTGAGATTATGGTTAAAAGCAACAGGGCTTTGGTGGCAATCACTGGTAGTAGAGGAATGACACCACTGTATATGGCAGCCTTGTTTGGCCATTATGAGATGGTGAAGTGTTTGTATGGATATTCCCAGAAGTTGCGTGACGATTGCTGGACAGATGAGACCCGTAGTTGGCTTCTTCTCAAATGTGTGGAGACTGATATGTTTGGTAGGTGTTTTAGCATGTATGTAGTTATTACACCTACAAATTCTCTATGTTGTTTATGGCAATAATCCTTTTTATATATCTTAAACTTGCTGAAAATTAGCTTAACGGGGTAGGTTTACTGTTTACACAACTAATATCAACCATGAGTTTTAACTTTCTTGAACTAGATTTGATGATTTATTTCCGGATTGATATAAAGCCAACGAGCGTTATGCTTCGTTGTATAGCAGTAATATTCCCTAGCTAACAAAGTGACTATTGAATTTGTTTTAGATATCGCATTGGATATTGTGAAAGAGCACTCAAAACTTGCTTCTAGTGGGAGTGCACTTGGAGCTTTGGCTCCAAAGACAAATGTATTTGCTGAAACAGAATCTAATATCATCAGGAAAACTATCGAGTGGGGTAAGCATCTCAACTCCTTTTCTTTTTATAAAATTTTCTGTTCTCTTATTTTTGATCGGTTAGGTTAAGACCACCAATAAACATATTAATTCTAAAGTCTAAACCATGTGATATGCCAGAAATTTGCTAGTAATAACAATATTCCTCTATATTTATCCAGAGTAACTGAAGTCTATAACCCAACTTTATCCATCATTTTTTAACTTGTAAATATCTGGTAGGCTCTGATAACTGAAATTAGCTAAGCCCATCTTCGGATTCTTTTCCCATTGTTGCTTTCAGTTTGGACTTGCATTCATCCAAAGGTGGGACCTTCTAAAACGGAAAGTAAAGCTAATGCATTGGAACTACTAAATATTATTTGGGGAGCAATTGCGGAGAAGCCTACGAATGAAATTGATAACATAATCAGAGGGCACCCTGATCCCGTTAAGAAAGATGACAAGCCAGCTTCTGACACAGAAAAAACTCTACATCTACTACAAAAAATTTCACAAAATACTTCCACAAAGCACGATGGAAGTGGGATCATAAACAAAGAGCATGCTGCTATAACTACAAACAATACGAATGTAGCCTTGCAGGAAAATGCAAGACCAAAGTACTCTTCCCGAATACTGTTTATTGCTGCTGAAATGGGGAATACTAGATTTGTTATTGAGCTCATCCGTCTATATCCTGATATAATATGGAAACTAAATGATGACAATCAAAGCATATTTCACACTGCTGTCAAACATCGTCATGAGGGTATCTACAACTTATTGTACGAGATAGGCTCAATGAAGGATCTCATAACTCCCCTTAAAGATACAAATGAGAACAACATGTTGCACCTAGTTGGGAAGAGTGCTAAGAAAAAGCGACTTGAGGATGTGTCTGGAGTTGCTTTTCAAATGCAACGAGAACTATTATGGTTCAAGGTATATATGTTTTCTTCCCCACACTATCTTTCTTTCTTTTTCCACTTACATCACTTCATTTCATCTAACATTGACATAAAACACGTTGTCACAGGAAGTGGAGGAGATGATCCCTCCTTCTTATCGGGAACGTAGGAACAAAGATGGATTAACACCACACGAGTTATTCACCAAGGAACACAAAGATTTAGTCAAACAAGGTGAAGATTGGATGAAAGATACAGCTAGTCAATGTATGGTGGTTGCCGCACTTATTGCCACCATTGTATTTGCTGCAGCTTTCACAGTTCCAGGTGGCTATGATCAGAATGATGGCATCCCCATTTTTTCTAAAAATTTACCCTTCATCACTTTCGCAGTGGCAGATGCCATTTCTTTGTTCTCTTCATCAGCTTCGATCCTCATGTTCTTATCCATACTCACATCACGTTATGCCGAACGTGATTTCCAGGAGTCATTACCCAAAAAGCTGATGTTAGGTCTAGCAACACTTTTCCTCTCCATAACAACCATGATGATTGCTTTTAGTGTTAGCTTCTTCGTGCTATACCACAACAAACTGAAATGGATACCGATCCTTATCGCGTTTTTTTCTGCCTTGCCAGTCATCCTATATGTTTCGCTTCAGTTTTCTCTGTTAAAAGACGTCTTTTTCTCAACATATGCTTCTAGGTACCTCTTCCGGCCCAAGAAACATATTCTTTACTATGAAAACTAATCGCCGTTTGTTCCCATTCACAATGTTTTTCATTTCAAGATGTACTTCGAAAATGTTGTAACTGTTGTAAGTTTAAACTTTTAATTGTAATATGATTCACTCATGTTTGTTGCAATGGCTTTGTTTAGATTCACATCATAGGGAGACAAGAAATGGAGAGATTCTCCATGAATGATATGAGAGCCCAAAAACCCACTTTAATCAAATAAATAAATTCCTCACATTGGCCACGACTTTTCTTACCATCCCATATAACTTTTCTTACCATCCCATATAACTTTCTAGTTTACAAAATGAGAACGCAAAACAGAAAAGTAATCAAAATTCACTCTTTGATTAAATGGAAAAACTAACTCAAAACCGATGTTTTACAATCTATTCTAATAATCATAAACTCGATTATAGATAGGTATATATAGACTAACAAACCAACTTGTATTAAACTAGGAAACTTATGACCAACTTGCCATAAACTAAACTTCCATAAATTAGATTGTGTGGTCTCCAAGTCCTCATCGACTTAGGATTCCAACAATCACCCCCAAATCTCTAAGTATTTCTAGAGAATTCTTCAACCCCGATCAACATCCTATTATCTCTTTTCACCACCCCGACCTCTTTATCAAGCTTGTTCTGAGAGCAACTTTCCACCTAACAACAAGACTAGGTCACGACCACATTTACCGTCTTCCGTCACCTGCAAAACGAACCGAATCAAAGCCACTCGCTTTGACGTCTTCTCGTTCGTTTATTTTGCGTCTCCGGTTGATCTCTCTCTACCTTAGAACCAGCCTGATCAAGAAAAATTGAGGCTGCTGTTGAGATGCTTCAACTCGTAATCAAAAACAATCTACACCCCCTTAAAACGAACCCGGTTCCCGCTGCGTCTGCCCCACAGCAAAAAGCTACGGTATTCTTGAAACCGACTCTCAAACCGGCACCGTCTTCACCTCGCTCTGATACCAATTCTAGTTTACAAAATGAGAACGCAAAACAAAAAAGTAATCAAAATTCAATCTTTTATTAAATGGAAAAACTAACAAACCAACTTGTATTAGAATAGGAAACTTATGACCAACTTGCCATAAACTAAATTTTCCATAAATTAGATTGCTTGGTCTCCAAGTCCTCATCGACTTAGGATTCCAACAAACTTTTCAACAAACAGTGATTGATCACTACACACTAAATTAACTGTATGTAAAATTAATATATGCCATCAAATAATTTCAACAAGGATCCAAGATTCAATACCCATTTGAGCTCAATTCTTAGAAAACCACAACAAGGGTTCATAATGTAAACCATACCTCTGATTTCTTTAAATTTTGGCAAATAGCTTGAAGAGTAAATAGCCAAAAAAACACTCAGTTTACACTAAAATTCTAATTTGACATTGTTTTTTTATCACAAATTTGATATTGTGTTTTCCAATTTGTTACAAATTTGACTACTTGACCAGTCAACCAGGTTACATGCTGACGTGACATGATGACGTGTCAGTTTTGATGACTTGGCTTGCTGATATGATATGCTAATGTGTCAAAATTAAATTTTTTATCCACAAAAACAATAAGTTTTCACTTTTTTTCGATTTTGACACTAAGTTTATTTTTTTCTTTCAACTTTGACACTATGTTTTTGGGATAATGTCATAAAAAGCCTTAATTTTTGTAATAAAAAAAAGTCGGTTTTACCCTCTGGCGGGTTTTTGTGTCATTAATGTCTCATACTTGTGTCACCTTTTGTGTTTATGCCAAATACCCGGTTGCAAGAGGGTTTACCGGTTACCCCTCTACTTACCCCTCAACTTTTCCCCGCGTTTCTTAACCAACGAAGAAATTAACCCCGTTTGGTAAACGTTAGACATAGTGCTCCACACCCTCTCTCCGAAGCGTCAACTCAATCTACGTAAATCGTAGTCTACAAAGAAAAATCTTGGGCTTTTGGAAGGGAATCATCACGAAATTTGGGTATTTGAAGAGGATTAGGTCTACACTGTTGGCATCGTTGTTCTAGCAGGAAGATAGTTGGGTGATAGTCTCGTTGAGTTGTTGAACCAGTAAGTTTCTCAAATCCATGATTAAAGCAATTATCTATTTAAAATTCTTTGATTTTGTTTGTAAAATCTTTTTGATTTTGCAGGTAACTGTAATGGCTTCAATGGATGACGTTTTCAAAGAACTCTTTGCTAGTATATACGAGCCCTTCTCTGGACTAAATGAGATGGATTATGAGCTCCATGGTATTTATATGGATCACGAACTAGAGCATGAGTTCGTGACTGCGCTTGATAAATGTAGGGACGTCTTTCTCAATGTTCTACTTAGTGATGAAAACTTAAGGAATTCAAGCATGGCTGATGAAATCAGAGCACAAGTTTATCAAGCTAATCAATGGCAAAGTGATGAAGAAGGTGAACAAGAGGCGGTGAAGAATAAATACATAATTCATGATCCAAACACACCATGGGATCATATGGAACCTAAGGTAGGTGATATGTTTGAGTCTCCTGCACAAATTAAGTTTTGTATTCAAAATTATGGGGTGTCAAATGGATATCAGATATACTTTGAAAAATGTGATAAAACTAGACTAGTTGCAAGATGTGGGAAGAGGACATAGATGAATGATTGTCCTTTCAGATTGTATGCTGGATGGATGTACAATGAAAAATAATTTCAAGTTAAAAATTTGGTTGGAGAGCATCGTTGTAGTAGGAAGTTCAAATTTGGAAGTCTTGTTTCCCCTGAATGGATAGGTAGGCATTACATTACTGAAATTGCAAACACACCTAAGATGAAACTTAGGGACATGATTGCTGACATTAAACAAAGGTTGAGATGTGTAGTATCCATTAGGCAAGTCAATAGGGCAAAAAAAATGGGCCACTAAGTTGATTGAAGGAAAACTAACTGAACATTATGCTAGGGTATGGGATTATGCTGATGAATTATTAAGGTCCAACCCAGGTTCAACATGCAAAGTTAGTGTCACTATCAATCCAGATGGGTAGAACTACTTCCACAGATTTTACGTAGGTTTCAAAGCTCTAAGTGATGGATGGAAATTAGGGTGTAGAGGAGTAATTGGTTTGGATGGATGCTTCCTAAAAGGACAGGTGAAGGGTGAGTTGTTGACTGCCATTGGTAGAGATGCTAATAACCAGGTATATCCTATAGCATGGGTTGTTGTTGATGTTGAAAACAAGCCTAACTGGACTTGGTTTATTGAGCTTCTTAGAGAGAGTGTACACCTTCATGATGACAGAGGATTGGTGGTGATATCTAACCAACATAAGGTTTGTTTTCAATGCTCCATTTTATATAAATGTTAATACAATTTAAAAGGGATGAATATTGACTTGAATGTTCTTGTCTTGTAGGGATTGGTTGAAGCTATAAAAGATATACTTTGAGATGTTGAGCACAGGCAATGTGCCAGGCATGTTTATGCCAATTTCAAGAAAGCATACACAGGGTTGGAGTTCAAGAAATTATTTTGGGTTGCATCAATGAGTTGTGTAGAAAGTGACTTTATGGGGCACATGGAAACCATCAAGAAGTTGAGCCAATCTTCATATGATTACTTGATGTCAAGACAACCAAAAACATGGTGTAGAACTTACTTTAATAGGGGTTATGCGTGTGAAGCAGTTGAGAATGGAATCTCAGAGTGTTTCAACTCAATCATTGTTGATGCTAGGAAAAAACACCCCTTATCACAATGCTTGAGGAGATTAGGATATATATATATATATATATATATATATATATATATATATAATGGATAGGTTTTCCCACATGACAGAGGAAAATGTTAAATGGAAATCAAATGTTTGTCCTGCTATACTTAGGAAAATGCAGTTGTTTGGGAAAAATATGAGGTATGCATAAAAGAAATTTAACATTTGTTGTTTCCTTTTATTATTCTTACTTACTATAACAATTTATGTAAGTTATGGGTTGTAGTTCATAGTCAAGGACATGTTTTTGAAGCTAGAAGAGGATGTGACAGCTATATGGTGGACTTGGATAGCAGGGCTTGCAGTTGCAGATTATGGGATTTGTCTGGGATCCCATGTGTACATGCAAATGCAGCCATCAACTACATCAATCAAACACCGGATGTATATATTGATGGGTACTTTTCAAAGGAAAATTTTAAAAAGTCTTACTCCTCTAATATCAAACCAGTGAATGGGAGTAATCTTTGGAGCCAAACTGGATTCATAAAGCCATTGCCTCCTTTGGCTAGGAGAATGCCAGGTAGGCCTACTACCAAAAGGAAGAGGCATGCTCGTGAACAAGAGGGGAGGTTTTCATCAACAAGGGTATTTGTACCAAGAACAGTAAGATGTGGGAAGTGCTTAGAGTATGGCCATAATCAAAAAAGTTTTAAGAATGAGAAAAAACCAGTAGTACCCTTGCCACCAAAGAAAAGAGGCAAACCAAGGAAAGATCCATTGTTAACTAAATATGATGAGTCATTAAGAGCTTCTCAATCCAGTCAGCCTCCAATGCAGAAAAACAAGTCAAAGAAAGAAGCATCAAGTTCCAAGGTTTTAAAAGCATCAAGGTCCAAAAAAGAGGCTACTGAATTTGATGAATCATTAAGAGCTTCTCAATCCACTCAGCCTCCAAATATGAAAAAAAAAGTCAAAGAAAGAAGCATCAAGTTCCAAGGTTTTAAAAGCATCAAGGTCCAAAAAAGAGGCTACTTCAACTCAGAAAGAAAATGTTTCTGCAACTCAAAAAGAACTTCGTGTTGATGGTATTCAGATTGGGGAAGGTGATTGTATTCAGAATGAGGATCATGGTGATAGTATTGAGACTGGGGATCATGGTGATGGTATTCAGATTGGGGAAGGTGGTGGTATTGAGACCGGGGGTCATGGTGATGATATTTAGACTGGTGATGTTAATTATGTTATTGTTGAAGATGGTCATATTGCTGAAGAAGTTGAAGTGGTTGATGTTGGAAAAGAAGATGTTTTTCTTCCAAGGGTTGGTTTAGATCTACACAAAGTACTTGATGAGGTTGAGCAGGGGTTGGACGAAATATTAGGGGAGGGTAGTTTTCAACAACAATCAGAAACCTATGATGCTACTCAATTAGATTATAGGGCTGATGTTGAGTTTAATGATGGAAAAGATGATGGTGTCCTTGTAGATAAGGTAAAATTGGATGTTGAACAAATTGCATCGATGTTGGAATCAGGATATAGCATGGAAGAAATTGAAGGTATGGAAGGGGTAGAACTGGAACTAGATGACATGCCACCCGTTGAGTTGGTAAGAAATTACTTTTTTTATTGTTTTTCATTATTATTCTCCAATTTAATTTATTTATGTAATTATCAATATCAAGATATGGAAGATGTATTGGATCATCCATCTGATAATGATGATGATGCTATTATTCATGATGTTGATGGTATTGTTGATGATGCTATTATTGATGACATTGATGGTATTGTTGATGAGGCTATTATTGATGATGTTGATGGTATTGTTGATGAGGCTATTATTGATGATGTTGATGGTATTGTTGATGATGCTGTTATTGAGGTTAATGGCGGTGGTGAACAAGAAGAATGATGTGATGATGGTCACTTGGGTGATGATGAAGGTGAACAAGAAGAAGGAGGTGATGATGAAGGTCCTGATGATGTCCCTCGATTGACAAGGTTGAAAACCCTCTGAAAGGATCATTTTGCAGAAGTTGAAGAAGACGGTGCTTGAAAAAAATGGAGGTGGTTCATTTGCTAGCTATCCAGTTAGGTTGGAGTAGTTGGTTAAGTGTTTTGGGGGTGTAGTGGGGAGGGTAAACATAGGCAGATGAAACCCCTTTTGCTAAATATTATTGTCATTCCATCCACTAAATGTAGCATACATCCACTTGTTTTATGTTATAAACTTGGTTGCCTTTTTTGATAATTTATTTAGGCTTTTGGATACAATTGGATGGCTATTGCGTATTAGTGAAATGTAAAAAACCTTATGCAATTAATACACCCCCTTTTATTTGTGTTATGATGAATGTGTTATCCATTGTTGTCAATTTTTATTACCATATAAGAATCTTACTTTTCATTTATGTTATGTTGAATATGTTTACCAGTATTGTCAACTTTGATAACCATTTATGCATCTTACTTCCCATTTTTGTTATGGTGAACATGTTTACCATTATTGGCACATTTGATTACCATTTTATGCATCTTACTTTGCATTTGTGTTATGGTGAACATGTTTACCATTATTGGCACATTTGATTACCATTTTATGCATCTTACTTTGCATTTGTGTTATGGTGAACATGTTTACCATTATTGGCACATTTTATTACCATTTTATGCATCTTACTTTGCATTTGTGTTCTGCCGAATGTGTAATTACCATTTTCACAAAAGCATTCATAAAATAGATAATAGCCATACAAACTTTTATACTATTGCACCATTCAAACTTTTACATATTCAGTACATCTACCAATTCAAACTTTTACATATTCAGTACATCTACCAATGTAATAAACCACACTACAAACTTGTTATCATTTCATCTAACTTACATCTTAATAACCACAACAACAAGACATACCAAAATACTCACTAGCAGCCCTACAATCAGTTTAAGTAACATCACAGATTCGATATCTTTATGTTGAAGGTTTTATTGCTTCTTAAAAGCCCTAAATTCGTCTTCGTCTTCATCAACCCATTTGAAATGACCACAACCACCTTCTTCATCCTACAAAAAGAAGAATAAAATTACATAAAGAAGGGACGATAGTAGAGAGAGCATAATTAGGGCAAACATCACAACAATTACCTAGTAATTAGGGCAGCCACAAAACTTTCATCCTGGGTTTTCTGGAGTGCGTGAAACATAAATAGGGCAAATATCACCACGGGTACATCAGATTTTCTCCCGATTTTTCCTTCTTGATGTGCCACTCCAGCTTGAATTTGATTTTGACATTGTCATTTGGTGTAGAAATCTGATTTTGTTTTCGTGAAGAAATCTGATTTTGTTTTCGTGATGTTCTTCTTCACAAACCCATCTTCATCGTTTGGTAAATTGGGTTAAGAAACGGGGGGAAAAGTTAATGGGTAAGTAGAGGGGTAACCGGTAAACCCTCTTGCAACCGAGTATTTGGCATAAACGCAAAAGGTGAGACAAGTATGCGGCATTAACAACACAAAAACCCGCCGGAGGGTAAAACCGACTTTTTTTTTATACAAAATTAAGGCTTTTTATGACATTATCCCTATGTTTTTTTGTTCCCAAATCAAACATCATTTATCAAATTTTGTTCAATTTTGACCATTTTCCATTTGAAACCGCATATATATACTATTTTTCCATTTGTATTTATACAAAACTATGGTTTTTAATTGAAAAAAATGTATTTATACGGTTTAAATGTATTAAAAAATATATTTAAATGGTTTCAAATAGAAAATTGTTAACATCGAATAAAATTGGAAAAAATGATGTTCGATTTAGAACAACACAAAATAGTGCCAAAATTAAAAGAAAAAATTAAACTTAATGTCAAAATCGAAAAAAAAAAAAAAAAAAAAAAAAAAAAAAAACTTAGTGTTTTTTGTAGAAAAACAAAATTTTAATTTTGAAACGTCAGCATGTCATATCATCAAAATTGACACGTCATCATGCCACATCAGCATGTAACCTGGTTGATCGGTCAAGTGGTCAGAATTGTAACAAATTGGAAAACATGGTATCAAATTTAAACAAAAAAATTTCAAATTAGAATTTTGGTGTAAACTGAATGTCTTTTGTGCTATTTACCCTAGCTTGAATCTTCAGGGTTATCCCCAAATTTTAAATTGCTTTCATCACTTTGATGTTTCTTTTGGAAAAGGCTTTTCTCGCGGTCAAAACACACTTATACTTACTCATACACTCACTTGTAATGTCTTGACTAACACCCTGTTTTCGAGTTAATTTAAGGAGTGAAATGAAAGGGAATGAAAGTAGAATACAGGTGAAATATGTTCCTGAGTTCCATTTCATTTCATTATATTTTCCTCCATTTCTTTAAGAGGCGTCCAAACATTGTACACGAAATATCAGTTTTCCAATGTATTACTTTTGCTACCTATCAAAGAGGTAATTGGTTAATGGAATCTTCTATTCAATGATAACTATAGAAAGGTTTAGTGATGTGTGCAATCTTTTTATCTTGATTTTGTTGCTACATGGTGTAAGTTATACAAATATCAGATGGAAATTGCCCCATTGTTTTAATATTCCATCTGGACTCTTAATCTTAGTTATACCTCTGAAGCACCATCACTACCATCCATCCTCTAGGTCGACACAATGCACCATCAGTCTGCTCCAATACGACTTTCTCCACTGAGTCTACGGCCATTACAGCCCTTCTCACAACTCTATTTGCATAGATCTCGACTCATTACAAATATAGAATTTTTGTTTGATTGCATAAAGAAAAAACAATTGGATGTAGTAACCAATTCTTCAGCCCTAATTCCTTCAATTCAAGATCAAATAAAATACATCCTATCTCTTTTTTGTGTCGCCATATCTCTGCTCTGTGGTTGATTACCCAACTAAGTACCTGGATCTCAAAATTATAGCAGGGAGTTACCTTCTGTTAAAAATAGGGCAATTTAAACGGACACGATTAGAAGTTGAGATGATCCAAAGGCTCAGACTACTTTAAAAATATATAATTCTAGGATAGAATAAATGGTTTTCTTGTGGAGATGGAGATGAAGATGAGAAGCAGAAGCAGAAGCGAGAGAGGCAAAATGGTCATTTCAATGAATTTAACATTCGTAAATAAAATGGTCCACGGACTAGAACCGTGACAAAAATACTTTCGACATCCAAAATAGGTTAAAAATATTTCTGAGTACGCATATATATGATAGACATATATAATATATTAAAAAAAGTCAGCAAATTGAATATTGTAACTTGCCTTTGATAATATTATATGTATAACTTCTTCTGTAACATCCTATAAATACAGTCCAAAATTTTTGTTTTTAAAATCATTAATAAAACCATAATTCATCCATCAACATAAAGAAAACCAATAACCATGTATCTCAAAACATCATGTCAAATACTGTATAAAAATCAAGTAAGAAAATATTAGAGTCTAAAACAATCCCAGGCTGAAACTGCGGTGTGTGCCATGCGATCATCCCGAGCCCTTCCCCTTGCTAGTGGAAGTACCTAAAACCAAAACTGAAAACTGTAAGCATGAAGCTTAGTAAGCTCCTCTAAACTATCATATAACATACAATAACACATATTGGGCCTCGTCTACTGCATCGGTCCCCGCCCGGCATCGGACCGCAGTCCGGAATAGATATCATAACGACAAACACATAACACATAAGCATACAACATATAAACATAACAGATTTCCTCAGGCTTTCCCTGGCATCATAATGAAGTCCAATACACATAACACATATAAGCTAATTTTGCATCGGGCTGACCCCGGCATCGGGCTTGCCCCGAAATACATAACACATAACATGCATGAATCACAAAGACAACAAGTATACATATACTCTTCTCGGGACCACCCCGGCATCGGACCGAAGTCCGGAACATATAAGATGCATCAAGCTAACCCTGGAATCGGGCCTAAGCCCAACATATACTTACATACATAAACGGGCCGACATTGGTGCCTTCGGCCCATTCCTACTGAAGGAAAACTCACCTCGTATGACTGACTGCTAAAAACCTAAGTGAGGAATCCCTCTCTACTGCTCCAGCAACTCTCTGGTTATAATTTCCATAATAACACTTAATCAAAAACTAATAACTCTTCATAGGGTAAAATGACCATTTTACCCTTGGTCAAATTCAACACTCTGGTCAAAGTCAACATTTTGGGTTGACCAACTCGCCGAGTCAACCTTTCGACTCATCGAGTTCTATCGAGCTGTTCAGTTGCAACTTGGCTCATCCACTCGTCGAGTACCTCTATATACTCATCGAGTTCTACTTAACTAAAATCACGACAATAAGACACGACTCGCCGAGTTCCCTTATGGACTCGACGAGCCCTTCTGTCTGTTTGGCCAACTTAATGGATTAATCCCCTATCTTCTGGATCCAAGGTTCTTAGTTCGTTTTCCCACTGGAAAGGCCTTTCTAAGGGTAAAGTTTCCAACTTTACCCATCCATAACTCTTCAAAAAGGGTTTAGACCAAACCCTAATTCCTATAAGACATGGATCTTGTCCAAAAGGCCTTAGAGTCTCAAATCCACACATACAAACCTAGATCTAGGGTCTTAACATCTGTTGTACCCATAAAGTTTCGAGTTTTCCTTCCATTCATAGTCTTTTGGGGCCAAAAAGACCATAAACTTGCTCATATGCTTGCATGGGGCTTCCATGGTCATAATGTTTTCACCTTTATGCCATGGAACCCTCCCTAGATCCAAGATTTGAGATATCTGACTGAGCTCTGTTAGGAGATCTAACCAGTAAGCAACCCGACCCACCCAGGCCAAAACCCTAAACAGACCAATAAACCTGAGGCCTAGCTTGCCCCGCTTCCGAAATCTGATAAAACCCTTCCATGATGACACTTTCAGGAGGACCATGTCGCCCACCTGAAACTCTAAATCCAAACATTTCTTGTCAGCGTAACTCTTCTGCCAACTCTGAGCAGTCTGTAGAATGCTTCGGACCTACTAGATCCGCTCCGTGGTCTTGAGTACTACCTCCGTACTCCCCATGACCCTCTGACCGACTTCACCCCTAACAAATTGGGGTTCTACATTTCCTCCCGTAGAGCATCTCGAAGGGAGGTCGGTCTATATTGGCGTGGTAACTGTTGTTATACGAAAACTATGCTAACGGAAGAAACGTATCCCAACTGCCACCGAAATCCAAAACGCATGCACGAAGCTTGTCCTCAAGAGTCTGAATCGTCCTCTCGCTTTGTCCATCCATCTGGGGGTGGAAAGCGGTGTTGAAGTGGAGATGAGTATCCATTTCGTTGTGAAACTGCTTCCAAAATCTGGAAGTAAAATGGACATCTCGGTCTGACACCACCGAGACAGGCACTCCATGACATGCCACTACCTCTCGCACATAAATCCCGACCAACTTCTCAGCCGGGATGCTCTCCTGGATCACTATGAAGTGAGCACTATTGGTTAACTGATGCACGACGACCCATATCGAATTGACTCCACATGCGGTCCTAGGAAGCTTAGTGATGAAATCCATGGATATATCCTCCCATTTCCACACGGGAATGTCTAATGATTGCACCTTATCATTAGGCCTTTGGTGCTTTGTTTTAACCTTTCTGCAGGCCAGGCATCTCTCCACTTACCAAGGTACGTCTCGCTTCATGCAGGGCCACTAGTAACAAGGTCGAAGATCTATGTACATCTTCGTCACTCCCGGAAGGATGGAGAACCGGAACTTGTGGGCCTCATCCATCAATATCTACCGCACTCCACCCCAGTACAGCACCCAGAACCTCCCATGCAAGGTCATCAGTTCCCGGTTTTCATAATCGAAGGAGGCCACCTAGCCTATAATCCGCTCGCACTTTCGGCGCTCCTCCCTCAGGCCCTCGACCTGCGCCTCTTGAATCTGCACTAGCAATGGAGTAATCACTGTCATCCTCAAACAGATGTCTCGGATCGAGGCCACTACTGCCTTGCGGATCAGAGCATCGGCCACTACATTGGCCTTTCCTAGGTGATAAAGGATCTCATAATCATAATCTCTAACCACATCTAACCACCGACGCTGCCTCATGTTTAGATTCGGTTGATCCATAAGGTACCTCAAACTCTTATTGTCGGTGTAAATGGTATAAAGGACCCCATAGAGGTAATGCCGCCAAATCTTGATGGTGAAAACCACAACCCCTAGCTCTAAATCATGCAGATAGTTAGCCTCGTGAGGCTTCAATTTCCTCGACACATAAGCTATCACATGACCCCTCTGCATCAAAACTGCACCCATACCGGTGATTGAGGCATAATATTAACTACGAAGTCATCAACTCCCTTTGGAAATGTCAGAATCGGTGCTTCGCACAATCGCTACCTGAGTGTCTCAAAGGCTGCCTACTGCTCAGGTGCCCACCAAAAAACTACCGACTTCTAGGTAAGTCAGGTCAACGAAACAGCAATCTTGGAGAAGTCCTAGATAAATCTATTGTAATACCCTACTAGACCCAGGAAACTCCGAATCTCAGTTAAAGACCTCGAAATCTCCCATTGCATCATAGCCTTTATCTTGGCCAGATCTACTAAAATACCCTTCTGATTGACGAAGTGCCCAAGAAACTGCAGCTGGTGCAACCAGAACTCACACTTGGAGAACTTCGCAAAAAGTCTCTCACTCCTCAGTGTCTCTAGCACCTCTCTCAGGTGCTCCTCGTGCTGCTCCTGAGTCTTGGAGTAAACCAAGATGTCATCAATGAATACTATTACATACCAATCCAACATCGGTCGGTACACGCGGTTCATGAGGTCTATGAACGTGGATGGATCATTGGTGAGCCCAAATAGCATCACCACAAACTCGTAATGACCACAGCGAGTCCTAAAATCTATCTTTCACTGGGGGCCTAAGCAACAGGTCGCGTTTGAGACGTTGAGACAGAGATTGTGCTAGGCACCAATCTTAGCCCTGCCAGAGGACATGGAGGATTTTATAGTATACTGCGATGCATCCATCTCAGGTTTGGGTGCGGTATTGATGCAGAGAGGGCATTTATTTCTTACGCTTCGAGGCAGTTGAAGCCTCACGATGTGAACTATCCGACACACGACTTAAAGCTGGGGCTGTTGTTTTCGCCCTCAAGATTTGGTGCCATTACCTCTATGGGGTTTGTTGTACCATTTACACGGACCACAAGAGCCTGAGGTATCTCATGGATCAGCCAAATCTAAATATGAGGCAGTATCGATGGCTTGATGTGGTAAAGGATTATGATTGTGAGATCCTCTACCACCCGGGGAAGGCCAATGTCGTGGCCGACGCACTTAACCGCAAGGCGGCACCGATTAGGGATATCTGTATGAGGATGACGGGTGTGACTCCACTATTGGAGAGGATTTGGGAGGCCCAACAGGAGGCCATGAAGGAGGAACATCGCAAGAGCGAGCATACTGTAGGTCAGGTTTCCTCCTTCAACTATAACAGTCGTGGATTGTTGACCCTTCACTGTAGGGTGTGGGTCCCATATCATGGAGGTGTGCGCCAAGTATTGATGGAGGCGGTGCAAAAACCCAGGTTCTCTATCCATCCCGGGGCGACGAAGATGTACATGGATCTTCGTCTTGATTATTGGTGGCCCTGTATGAAGAGGGACGTAGCTTGGTTTGTGAAGAGGTGCCTGGCATGTAGGAAGGTCAAGGCTGAGCACCAGAGACCTCACGGCAAGGTCGAACCGTTGGGTATCCCGCTGTGGAAGTGGGAGGATATTACTATGGATTTTATCACAAAGCTTCCCAAGACAGCGCGTGGAGTAAATTCGATTTTGGTCATCGTTGATCGGTTGACTAAGAGTGCCCATTTTATTCTGATTCAGGAGAGCATTTCGGCCGAAAATTTTGCCGACATCTATATCAGGGAGGTAGTGGTGCGGCACGGGGTGCCAGTTTTAGTGATTTCCGATAGGGATGTGTGGTTCACTTCCAGGTTTTGGAAGAAGTTTCATGATGAGTTGGGTACTCACCTACATTTTAGCACTGCCTTTCACCTGTAGACGGATGGTCAAAGCGAGCGGACCATCTAGACTCTGGAGGATATGTTGAGGGCATGCGTTCTAGACTTCGGACGTAGTTAGGATACTTACCTTCCGTTTGCATAATTTTCCTATAATAATAGTTATCACGAGAGTATCGACCGTCCTTCTTTTGAAATGTTGTATGGAATGAAGTTCAGGACCCCGATATGTTGGGGTGAGGTTGGTCAAAGGGACATGGGGAGTATCAAGGTGGTACTCAAGACGATGGAGAGGACCCAACAGGTTCGGAGCAGGCTTCAGGCTGCTTAAAGTCGGCAGAAGAGTTATGCCGACAAGCGTCGATCGGACCTGGAGTTCCAGTTCGGGGATATGGTGCTCCTGAAAGTATCGCCTTGGAAGGGCATCTGAAACATCCCAAAAGCACAGTCTGAAAATTTCGTTTAATTTAATGATAAAACCATAGTCAATAAACCTCGTATAGAAATCATAAGCAATGTATCTCAAAATATTATAACAACTGTCAAATATATCAGAGTATAAACATCCCAGGCTGAACAAATGGTGTGTGCACTGCAATCTTCCCGAGCTCCTCTTTTGAAAACTGAGTACCTGAAACCAAAACTGAAACTATAAGCACGAAGCTTAGTGAGCTCCCCCAAACTACCACATACCATACAATAACATATAAACACATATTGGGCCTTGCCCACTGCATCGGGACGAAGCCCGAAAACTGCATCGGACCGAAGTCCGGAACTGACTGGGACCTTGTCCCCTGCATCGGACCGAAGTCCGGAACTAACTGCATCGGACCGAAGTCCGGAACTAACTGCATCGGACCAAAGTCCGGAACCGACTGGGACCTTGTCCCCTGCATCGGACTGAAGTCCGGAACTAACTGACTGAACATAGCATAGCATAACATATCAACTAGCATGAACACATATACTGCATACTACATCGGGACGTAGCCCGAAACACATAACACATAACACATAAAACATAGTGCATAAATCCTGTCTGAGCCACGAAGGCATCAAACATACTAGCTACTGCATCGGACCGAAGTCCGGAAACTACTGCTAACTGAACAGGCCGGCATTGTGGCCTTAGACCCGTCCCTACTGGAAGGAAACTCACCTCACACTGCTGAAGTCCCGTTGACACAATCCCACACTGCTGAAGTCCCGTTGACACAATCCCACACTGCTGAAGTCCCGCAGACTCCACCCCAGCTGCTGGCTGACAGATTCCCGAACTGTCAACACCAAATAACACCCAATTAATAATTGGGTTCTAACACACAACTAAAAATACATGCTTTGGATAATTACTACATTACCCCTAGCTTGGCTTACCCAAGCCCAAGGCCCAATCCATAGGCCCAAAGTCAACTAGGGATTAAAGCCCAACATATGGCCCAATTTTCCAAATTCGGCCCAAACCTCTACATGGACTTCCCTTAAGGCCCAAATGTCCAGTTTAGTCCAACATGTCCCATTCTAAGGGCCCAATATCATACAATCCTCTCGGCCCCAACTGTGGCCCATCTATGGCCCAATTTTCCAAATTGGGCCCAATCCTTCATATGGGCCTTACCTTAAAGCCCAACTAATTACTCTAGTCCATTTGATTATTCTCGGATGGCCCAACACAAAGCCCAAGTGAAATTAGGATTTCACATCAAATGATAACTAGGGTTAAGTGTTGCTTACTTAACCCACTAAGGACTTAACACACTAGGGACTTAATCCATTAAGTCCATTATTGCTTAGATTAATTTCTGCCAATGATTATTATTTAATATTCACTTATTAAATAATTCTCGTGTGCGTGTTGATAATCTCTTAAATATTAGTATTTCTTAATTAGCCCATTAAGGACTTAGTCCATTAAGTCCTTTACTCTACTATATAAATGAGATGGAGTGATTGGGCTTAATACATAGTCCCATCTCAATGGCCTAAAAGTGGGTCCAATAAGTCTAAGGCCCAAACACTCACAATTAGGGTTCCTCATCCAAATGTGGCCCAATAGGCCCAAAATAAATCTCTAAGCCCATTAGGGTTTTGCTTGTGGGACACCACCCACTACCACCTCGGGTAGTGGTGGTCGATGGCAGCTCACGGCGGCGGCCACCACCTTATGGTGGTGGTTTCTATTATTTGTATTATTATCCAAATTAATTACAATTACAATGTTTGATCAAAACATAACCACACATACACTAACACACTAACTAACACACACACACAGCCACACCATGGTGGCCGACGGCGGCACAAGGCGGCAACTACTTTTTCCGGTCAAATAAACTACCCACACAACACATCCACACGAAAATAGACACCCAGCGGTAGCCCATCATCATTCTTGATGTAAAAGTTGACGGCAGCAACAACCTATCTTCTTCAACAATCCGCCAATGAGGGTGGCGGCTAGGGGTAGTGGTCTCGGCTGGCAAACTGCAGCAACAGAAACGACCGACGATGGTCCCTGTTCGGTCTTAGTTAATGGAAACCTCAACAGCCATCATCACGGAGAGAAAAGGGCAGAGGTGGCGGCGGCATCTTCACAATTATGTTACCCATCCGGCAATGACATCAACAAAATAACAGTAACGGCGCGACATGAAGGCTTCTAAGGTGGCGGCTGATTAGAAAAAGAAGAAGGAAGGACGGCTATCGGACTCAGAGTGGTACTAACGCCTTAACAGATGGTGAAGCGCAGCGGCTTCGTTCTTCAACGCTCGAGACTCCTCCCCAGCTTGTTTCTCCGGCGATATTCCATTCGTTAGCATCCCACACTTCGCCATGTACAGCTCCAAGTCCGATCTCGCTTGGTCCTTGTCGCTCACGGTGTCGCCGGCAGCAGATGGCGAATTGGTCCGCATCGGAGACGTGAGCAGAAAGGAGGTGGCGGCTAGGGGGGTCACAAGGTGGTGACGGCTGAATGAATCCTTAGGGTTAGGGTTTCACATGTCATGGGTTAAATATGGAGGCTGCACATAAGGGTGACGGGTTCACCCGTGATTTCATTAAACTTTGGACTATTTTACCAATATTGGTCCCTCCCTACTATATTTCTTTTTAATTTAAACCCAAAATAACTCTGTAACTTACTAACAACCCCCAACTATCAAAATTCTTCACCAATTAGTCTGGGACTTACATTTATTAATTTATTTAAATAAATAGGGCGTTACAGCATCATTCGATTCAGGAAGCGGGGCAAGCTGGGGCCCAATTATATTGGACCATTTAGGGTTGTAGCCCGGGTGGGCAAGGTGGCATATAGGTTGGATCTGTTAGTTGAACTCAGTCAAATTCATAGCACTTTTCATGTCTCCCAGTTGCGGAAGTGTCTGGTGGATAACTCTATAGTAGTGTCATTAGAGGACATTCAGGTGGATGACAGCCTAAATTACATCGATCGGCCAGTGGCAATCCTTGACCGAAAGTCGAAGCATCTGAGGAACAAGAGAGTGGAGCTGGTTAAGGTGCAGTGGCAGCACCACAAGGGCTCATAATGGACCTGGGAGCCGTAGGACGAGACGAGAGAGCATTACCCCAAGCTTTTTCAGGACCGAGCAGCAGACTTCGAGGATGAAGTCTAAGATAAGTGGAGGTGATTTGTAACACCCGATTCCTAGCATGCCTTTAATTAAAGTATTCATTATGTTTTTCTCTAGGACTCGACGAGTTGGAGGCCCAACTCGTCGAGTAGAGTTGTGATCCGTGGGAAGTTGAAGTAGTCTAATCGACGAGTCGGGAGACCGACTCAGCGAGTAGACACTATTTGAGTGAAACCCTAAATTGAGGGTTTGCACCCTATTTAAACAAATTATAACCCCTCCACTCAGCCCCCATCGTCCAAAGCAAATCCTAACTCACAACCCTAGTCGTTTTTAGTGTATTCTTGAGCCTTGTTGTGTTACTTTGTGTGATAGAAGCTTGAAGAAAAGAAGGAGGCTTGTGAGATCAAGGGGAAACAAGAAGATCCAAAGTTTTGAACATATTTCCAGCTTATTAGAGGTATAAAGCTAAAAACTTGTCTATTCATTGTCTAGATCTTGATTTTGGACCTTTTTCTACATCTTTCTAAGACCTAGTGAGGATGTATTTGGGATTGAGTATAAGAAGTGAGTTCTGCTTCAGATCTAGGGCTATTGGGTGTCTTTATGGCATAAAGGTGCCCACTTTGTTGCCATAAACACCTCATGCATCTTGTAGACCACCTTTTATGGCTTTTTGAGCCAAAGATCTTATGCATATGCATCAAGTTTTTAACTTTACGTGAAATAGGGACCTAGGAGGCCAGATCTGTAGTTTTGATGCGTTAAGACCCATTACAATCGATTGTATGGTTTTGGACAAGGAGGGACTCGGCTAGTCACTTGGGTGGCTCGGCAAGTCGGGACGCTTTTTCCCCAAAAATCGTCATCTGGAAATGCTTTGGTTGAGTGGAAGGAACACTCAGCCTACTAAGGACTTATTTTAGACCTGGAAATCATAGGACTCATCGAGTGTATGAACAGACTTGGCGAGTCCAAGGCAATCTCCCAATCTTTGAAGATGGACTTGACGAGTTGTTCTTACGAGTCGGTGAGTCATGGACTGGATGCATTCTTATGAGGGAGATGAACTCGGGAAGTCGGATGAAGATGGTCCCGATGGTATGATTGAAGGAGAACCTATCGAGTTCTTGCTAAACTCAACGAGTGGAGTCGGGGATTGATCTGGGTTAGTGGGATATGGACTTGATGAGTTGGTAGACCAACTCGGCGAGTCAAGTCTAACTGGATGTTGACTTTGACTGAATTAAGTTGACCCCGGTTGGGGTTGCATATTCAAATTGATAACTTAGAAGGCTTCTCGTATAGGGATTGAGGAGTCGAGAAGAGTCGATTTGCACGCCGAGGATAATTCAGACACTACACGACATCGAGGTGAGTTACCTTCCAGTAAGGATAGGTCTAAGGCCATAATGTCAGCCCACCAACAAGAGTAATTGATAGATAATTGTCTTTATGATAATTATCTTGGTATGCTTATGTGGTATGCTTATGAGATATGCTTATGTAGTATGCTTATGTGATATTCTATATGAGTTAGTGGTAGTAGTAGGGAATAGCTTTTCCCTGACTCGGTCGTTAGGGCCAAAGGGTAGGTTAGTACCCCAGATATGCCTAACTGTATGATTATATTTGTTATTGTATGGTAAGGTTAGGGGTGAAATAGTCCCCGTTGCCAGTTTAGATAAACCAGAGGGTAGTCGGCACCCCAGAACGGCCTGATATGGGTAGGTCAGCACCCCATAATGGATTAACATGGGTAGGTCATCACCCCATAATGGCTTGATGTGGGTAGGTCGGGCACCCCAGAATTGCCCGACAATATGTATGTTATGTGATTGTATGGTATGTGGTATGATGGGGGAACGCACTAAGCTTTGTGCTTACAGTTTCAGTTTTGGTTTCAGGTACCTCTTCATCCAAAGGGAAGGAGTCGACGACGTAGCAGTGCATCACACACACACACATTTGATTTCCGCATTGAGTTTTCTAGGATTGTACTATAATTTATACTACTGTTCGATGTTGTGATTTTTAGACTTATCCATGATGGTTTGTTGGTTGATATGATATTGATGATATTTTAGTAAACGAGTATATCTTTTACTTAATTACAAACGAAATTTTTAGACTGGGTTCCGATGTTTGGTGGGGTCAGACAGACCATATTGGAGGAAGCTCATAAGTATCGCTTCTCTATTCACCCGGGGGCTACCAAGATGTACTAGGATTTGCGATTGAGTTACTAGTGGCCAGGTATGAAGAGCGATATTGCATGACATGTCGAGAGGTGCTTGACTTGCCGGATGGTCAAGGCCGAGCATCAGAGGGCTCACGGTAAGCTACAGCCCTTGGAGATTCCAATGTGGAAATAGGAATAGATCATGATGGACTTCATTACCAAGTTGCCGAGGATGACGAAGGGATTTGATGCTATATGGGTCATCGTGGATCGATAGACCAAGAGTTCCCATTTCCTAGCCATACGGGAGAGCTCATCGGTTGAGAAGATGATCGACGTGTATGTCCACGAGAGCGTTGCTCACCACAAATTTCCGGTCTCTATTGTTTTTTATTGTCATGTTAGGTCCACGAGGAGCTGGGAACGCGGTTGCATTTTAGTACGACTTATCATCCGCAGACCGACGACCAGAGTGAGCGGAACATACAGAACCTCAAGGACACGTTGAGGGCATGTATCATGGTTTCAGTGGGAGTTAGGATTCCCACCTACCCCTGGAAGAGTTCGCCTACAACAACAGCTATCGTTCCAGCGTTGGCGCCCCACATTTTGAGTTGTTGTACGGGAGAAGATGCCATACCCTGGTCTGTTGGGGTGAGTTTGGTCACAGAGTGATGGCACGGACGGAGGTACTCTTGCAGACTACCGAGAAAATTCAACAGATTAGACAGCGGTTGTAGACCGCTTAGAGTCGGTAGAAGAGTTACACCGACAGATGCCGATCTGAGTTGGAGTTCCAGGTAGGTGACATGGTATTACTACAGGTTTCACCCTGGAAGGGTGTGATTCTCTTTATAAATAGGGGAAAGTTGGGTCCCCGATACATTGGACCATTTCGGGTTATTCCTAGGATTGGCAAGGTTGCATATTGATTGGATCTTCCAGAGGAGCTCCGTCAGATGCATTAGCACTTTCCATGTTTCCCAGTTGCGGAAGTGCACATTGGATGAGGATGAGGTAGTTTCATTAGATGACATTCAGGTTGACGAGCGCCTGCATTATGTGGAGCAGCCGGTGGCTGTATTGGAGAGGAAGATCAAAGTTTTGTGTAACAAGGAGATATCACTGGTAAAGGTGCAGTGGTGGCATTAGAAAGGATCCGAGTGGACTTGGGAGCCAGAGTCCGAAATGCGAGAGCATTATCCAGATCTATTTGCTACAGCAAACTTCGAGGACGAAGTCTAGGTCAAATGGGGGAGAGTTGTAACATCTCGATATTTGCAAGTATTTCTGAATCATCTCTTTTGCTATTATTTTGTCATTTGTAGTCCCTGGGATTAGAAGAGTGGACCCATAAGGAGCCTAAGGGCTAAAGTTGCAATTTTGAGAACAAGACAAGTACGCCAATCGTAAATAAGGTACGCTAAGCGTACTAGGCGCGCCCTAGTACACTGGGCGTACACTTGTGTGCGCTAAGCGTACTCGAGTCAGATGCAAACCCTAATATTTAGGGTTTGGGTGCTATATAAACATCCTTATGGCTCATTTCTCCCCTTGCTTTCAGTCTCCATACCTTAGAGACATCCCAAAACCCTAGCCTTGTGTGTGAGAGTGTGAGTTTGTGTATGTTTTGAGCACTTGAAAGAGAAGGTGTTGCACCAAATAGTTGGAGAAGGAAGGCAAGCTTCTTCCTTGACAATTATATTGAGTAGATCTTGTCTTGTTTAGCTTCTTGTCACTTTTTTTGTTTCAAAAACCCAAATATTGTGCATGATGCGTTTTGGACATGGTAATTTGTCCTTCCAGACCCTAGAAAGGGTCCTAAGTACTAAAAATGATGTCCCAATAGCTAAATGTGTCTCATGCATGGAGTAGGAAGTTCATAATGGATTAAGACCATGTATGAAGAAATTTTTGGACATCCAAAGTCTTAAAGTTCAAGACTTTATGAGTCTTATGCACATTTGGTCGATGGATCTAAAGTTTGGGCTTAAGTGCTTAAGCCATTAAGCACTTATGAGAGTTTTGGCACAGAATCGCATACGTCCCTGCATAGAGAGCAGTATGCCCTGCGTACTGAGTCAATGGTTCCGTTTTTCAGTCAACGCGAGACTGTGTATGCCCCACCTACCAGAGGAGTACGCCCAGCGTACGCCCTCTGTTGGGATTTTGACAAATTAGACTTCGGGATTGGGCCGCCTTTGGACTAATTGGACTTGGGCCTTGCTGGACTTTCTCAACAACTGAGTTCTGGGCCATTTTTGATAATGGATCTTAGAATAAGGCCCAATTAGGGAGTTAGGCCTAATTAGGAAAATTGGGCCATTAATGGGCTTTAGATATATAGACTTTTAAGATCATGGATTTAGCATTAGGCCTTGGACCAAAATAGAGAAAAGGCAAAATAAACTATGTGGACCCTTAGTCAACATTGATATCCCATGTGTTGACCTAATATTTATTATTTTGAATAGTTTGGGATATTTGGTGAGACAGCGATCAGATACTTTCAGTCCAGTTCAACACTACTTGCGATGTGACTTATCCTCACTATACTAAGGGGTCGAAGGCACTATTGCTGGTCCCATTGGATCTGATATCCTAGTAGTTGGTGATATGTTGAGTATGAACTAGTTATGCATGCTAGTTGTTATGCCAGTTTGGTAGATCTGTAGCACTACCTGTATTACTATCTGATTATCTGTATGCACATTAGTTATGTTATATGTCGACATGTTATGTGGGATGGGTTGAGGTTGTATTGCTCCGTACGGTGGCCAACAAACCCTGGAGTATACCAGATATGAGTCGACGGCCGGGCAAGGCATACTAGACTCATATTGAGGACTCAGGAGCATTCCAGATATGAGCTGAGGGCCGGGCAGGGCATGCCAGGCTCGTACTATGGGCTCAGGGGCAAGCCATATGTGACCTCTGGGCCTGGAAGGCAAGCCAGACTCACATTGTGGGCCCAAGGTTAATCCATTCTATAAAATTGTGGACCCATTACATTATGTTATTTGTGTATGTGCTATTTGTTGTGTATCGGTATTTTTGGGGGAACTCACTAAGCTTCTAGCTTACAGTTTCAATTTTGGTTTCAGGTACCTCAGATGATCGAGGGAAGGCAAAGGCATGATCGTATCGTACAGCTCCTCACATTTTATGACTTTGTTTCTGGGATACTTTGATATAGAACTGTTTTGAAAACAAATGTGTAATAACTGTTGGTTTCTAAATGTTTTAAAAAGTTTTAAATTTGTATGATTTTTATGGATGTTACATGTTGCATGTACTCTTCTGTACATGGAGCGTACTCAGTGCTTGACCAACATACGAGGTGTTGATTGTGTACGTGTAATGTACCATCTGGTACGCCCAACATATGCACCCTGTTCAGTCCTTTTTCCATTAAGAGCTTAATACTCCACCTTTTCACGTCCAAAGTCAGATCCAAGGCCAAAATGTCCTTAAGAGCCATATAGTTTCCAACTTTATGGCTTTTCATGTCCATAAAGAGCTTAAAACACAAAAACTCAATACCTTAATGCATTAAGATCTACTATAGATTGCATGGAGTGAAACTAACTCTCAATACCACATTTTTTATGACTCAAAACCCCACCTAAGGTCTGAAAAGACGACTTATTGGGTCAAGAACATGCCATGCTCAAGAATCACCATTTTGTGACCAAAAAGTCTCTTAAAAGAACAAAAGTCTAGATCTACAAGATGGAGTGATCAAGATGCAAACTTTTTACCTTCTGGATCTTGCTAACAATAAGGAAATCTCATATCCAAAGTACTTCCCAAACTTCATGATCTCCACACCACTTTCTTCTTCTTCAAGGACACTTCTAATCATTCCATGGGCTCTAAAATTCTCTTTTTCACTTAGGGTTTGCTTGGGGGTTGATTTCACAAACGAAGGCTGAATAAGAATGAGATGTGAGGCTATAATGAGATTTAAATATGAAAAAAAAAACCTAAAAATTAGGTTTGCATGATCCTCATGTACGCCCTCGAGGTGTACACCCAGTGTACTAAGGTGCACCCTAGTACGCTCGGCATATACACATGTATGCTCAATGTACTCCCTAAAGTCCAAAATTACCAAAATGTCACTATGGGCTCTTTTTCACTCTTTCTCTTACTTAGGGACCAAAATGCAATATTTAATCATAAAAGGGTGGAAATTGAATATACCTCAACATTGGGATGTTACAGACACATAAATTGAATTTTAGATCAGTTGATTTTTAGCTAAAATGAACTAAACGAGAATTGAAGATCTCGTTAATAGGAGTTTAACGATATAAAGACATTCGAAAACGAACATCGGATGAGAAAGTTATGCATTTTATACGGAGTTTAACAGTCTAAGCTTGTGTAAAATAAATAAAGTCAAAATTAGCCGACATAGTCTAAATGAAAGTTGTAGATCTTTTCATGAACTTTTTGTGGATATAAAGACCATCAAAAAAAAAGTTCATATAATGAAGTTACGTAATTTTGAAATTCTGAAAATCACTACATATGAGGTGCACAACGCGCTACACGTTTTAGAATTCGCCACGTCGCTCCACCCTTGATCAAAGAGTATCACCCAAACAAGTGTGTGGAGCACACTTGCCCTTGCGCGGCACGCATGCTTGAGTTTCAACTTATAAATATCTTATCAATGTTCATTCATTCCCCACACTCTTGTAAATTCACTCCCTCGAATCCCTTTACAACTAGTTCAAATTTATCTTAGAGTTTACGGAATTTTGGCAAGTTTTAAGGTCCCTAGGAGCCTAACATCTAATAGCTATCAGCTTGGAGTTGCGCTAGTGCAAATGTCAAACTTTTATCCTGAAAATCTATATAAGTTAAGTTACACTTATCCTTGTTTCAGTGTAATTTATATTTGTAGCCATAGTCGTTGTTATGAACTTATAAATAAGAACTATCAGAAAATCCATGTCATTATACTGATTGATCTACTTACAAGAGAGGTGTTTAGAATGGTTAAGTTGGCTTGGTTTTTGGATATAAGAAAAGCTATATACCGAAATGGTCCTGCCTCCCAACTGTCCTACCTGGTTAATCCTTATTTGATAGAACTATCGGTATTCATTGAATGATTGATAGGTTTAGAATATTTCCAGTCATATATATAATGATACTAGGTTATGTCAAAGGAAAAGTCAGTTACTAGAAGCGAAACGTTGCCCGAGTTTTGAGTCATCACTTTGACAGGTGATGCATAGTTATTTTCATCTTACAAAACTGTATATGTCTTTTTATATCTATAAATATATTGGGTAGAGATGGGTAGATGAAAGATGATATATATATATATACGGGAGATGAAAGATGATATAGATTATGAGTGATGAAAGATGATAAAAATATATTATGTCTTTTTATACCTATAAATATATTGGGTAGAGATGGGTAGATGAAAGATGATATATATATATATGGGAGATGAAAGATGATATAGATTATGAGTGATGAAAGATGATAAAAATATATTGGGTAGAGATGCATTCTTTGTTTTGATTCACTATAATATTTAGGAATACATTTAAACATCGGTTAGCTTGTAACAAATGATTGTATGATTTCCGGTGGTTTGAAAATGAAAATTTTTATTAGTATTTTGAGATGTTACACAATCCCTCCACATGACTTCCAATCTAACCAAGTGATTAGCGAAAGCTTAGTCACTAATGTATATTAACATCGTTTTCAGATGGAAGATTACGAACTTTTGAGAAACTGAAATCAATTTTGGGATCCGAAAACATATCCCTAATTTCTACAAAAATCTAAAAAAAAGAAATACCCAATTTCTTTTTCTTATTTCGACTAATGTTATTCATGTGCAAACCGAATAAGAACAAGTGATATAAATGGAGACATATCGAGTAGCGAGAGAACATGGGTTGCAACATCGTAGGGCTTGTAGAGGACGCAATAGGTCTTCAATTCTTTTCTAGTTTATTCAAGATGTGAGTTGAAGATGAAAACTATAGTTGATTAGGTCTTCCAAAAAGGAACTTGGATCGTTTAGTCTCAAAATGGTGTTTGAATATTCAACATGGTGAGAGTTGGAGATGCAAAATGCAGCTGATTAGAGCATATTGGTACCCTTTTGGTGACTCCCCACCCTCTGGTGAGAAATTGATATTGTTTCAAGATGAAGGAATCAAAGAGAATGTAAGAAAGGAGAGGAGGATGTCGATAGCAAGAGGCGGAGGCAGCATAGCGAGGGTGCGGAATAAAGGTGGACATCGGAGGTGAGTATTTGGAATGATCGGAAACCATAGAGATAATCATTAATAGCAACCATAGAGTAGAGTTCTGAAGGTGAAGTCGGTTGTATATCAATGTGGAGAGAAAAACATTATTTGTTTTATATCTAATTTATATAATAAACTATAAAAAATTAAAAAAGCATATAAGGGTATAATGGTCCATTTAATTCGATCAGGGATCAAATTTGAAACAAAAACAAATTATAGGGACGCTCTGTGTTAAAAAAAATTGTTATGAAACAAACATAGAGATTAACCTAAATCATAAGGACCATTCGTGTAATTTATCCTTAAATAAAATTATAGAAATATTTTGAATTTTTTTTTTTTTTTTTTTTTTTGGCTATTAACAGCTGTCATTATTTTCTTTTTTAGAAGAGCTAGTTGTCTCTAATTATTGATTGGCAAAAAATTAATTTTTAAAGACTTACAACGTTGACTTATGCAATAGAGGGTGTATATAAATCATAGTTTGCTGTATGCATGTTCAAATAATCAATCTCAAGTCTTCTTTCAAATTTATTCATTCATTCATACGTAATAATTGCTCGCTGGCGCAGATGTATTGTCAGCTGCACGAAATCCTCTGTTTTTCTAGTCATGGCGTCAAGCAATTTGTAGGGTTATAACCATGAATGTTGTCCCTGTGCAGATGGCGCAAACAGACGTGCAATTAGCCCCAACCTTAACCCCTGATCCGCAGGATATCAGAATTTCAGTTGGTTCACATGATCACACAAAACCTATTCCAGATCTACTCACCGGTAAATTCTGCTAACCATTTTACTCTTTACTTCGTGTACTGCTGTATGAAGGATTCAAAGTGGCTGTACGCAACTATAACTGATGCTTAATATATCATGTTGAAAAGTTAAGAATATTACAAATATTGTCCCTGGATGAATTGGTGCTAACTTTGCATCGGATTTTATTTTAAAGGAACTAGAAAAGAGTATATCAAAATCGCTATCCCTCTATATGAAGCATCAATCAGAGGCGATTGGACAGCTGCTGAAGAGATTCTTAATAAAAAGCCAGAGTTGGTTAGGTATAGTATCACTGCAAATAATGAAACATCACTTCATGTTGCTGCATCAGCAAAAAGCACCGAACATGTTGTAGAATTTGTGAAAAATCTGATGACTAAGATGAAAAAGGAAGACCTGGAACTTAAAAATACCAGTTCCAACACTGCCCTGTGTTTAGCTGCTGCAGCTGGCAATGTTAAAATAGTTGAGATTATGGTTAAAAGCAACAGGGCTTTGGTGGCAATCACTGGTGCTGGTGGAATGACACCACTGTATATGGCTGCCTTGTTTGGACATTATGAGACAGCCAAGTGTTTGTATGGATATTCCCAGAATTTGCGTGATGATTGCTGGACACCTCAGAACCGTGTTTGGCTTCTTCAGAAATGTGTGGAGACTGATATGTTTGGTACGCGTTTTAGCATTTAGTTATTACACCTACAAACTCTCTATGTTGTTTATCATCATTCTTTTGTCATAGTAGTATTCCCTCACAAAGTGATTGTCGAATCTTTTTTAGATATTGCACTGGAGATAGTGAAAGCGTACCCAGATCTTGGTGGGAATACTGTACTTGGAATTTTGGCTAAAAAGACTGATGTATTTGCTGCAACAGAATCTAATATCATCAGGAGAACTATCAACTGGGGTAAGATCTCAACTCCTTGATGTTGATTATACATACATCTTCAGTCTACAAAGCTAGAAACAAAATATCGATATGAAATGTGAGAAAGAGCTATTAAACAAGTCGCAAATTTCTTTTTATAAAATAAACATTTTCTAAACCATGTGATATTGCCAGAAGTTTGCTAGTCATAACAATATTCCTTTATATTTATCAAGTAACTGAACTGTATATATAACCCAACTTCATCCATCAGTTTTTAACTTGTGAATATCTGTTAGGCTCTGATAACTGAAATTAGCTAAGCCCACCTTTGGATTCTGTTTCCCATTGTTGCTTTCTTTCAGTTTGGACTTGCATTCATCCAAAGGTGGGACCTTCTAAAATGGAAAGTAAAGCTAATGCATTGGAACTACTAAATATTATTTGGGGAGCAATTGCGGAGAAGCCTACAAAGGAAATTGATAACATAATCAGAGGGCAGCCTGATCCCATTAAGAAAGATGACAAGCCAGCTTCTGACACAGAACAAACTCTACAGCTACTACAAAAAATTTCAGAAAATACTTCTAAAAAGCATGATGAAAGGGGGACAGCTACAAACAATATGAATGCAGCCTTGCAGGAAAATGCAAGACCAAAGTACTCTTCCCGAATACTGTTTGTTGCTGCTGAAATGGGAAATACTAGATTTATTATTGAGCTCATCCGTCTGTATCCTGATATAATATGGAAAGTAAACGATGACAATCAAAGCATATTCCACACTGCTGTCAAACATCGTCATGAGGGTATCTACAACTTATTATACGAGATAGGCTCAATGAAGGATCTCATAACTCCTCTCAAAGATAAAAATGACAATATTATGTTGCATTTAGTTGGGAAGAGTGCTAAGAAAAGGCGACTTGAGGATGTGTCCGGAGTTGCATTCCAAATGCAATGAGAACTATTATGGTTCAAGGTATATATGTTTTCTTCCCCACACTATCTTTTTTTTTTTTTTCCACTTACATCACTTCATATTTCATCTAACATTGACATAAAACACGTTGTCACAGGAAGTGGAGGAGATGATCCCTCCTTCTTATCGGGAACGGAGGAACAAAGATGGATTAACACCACACGAGTTATTCACCAAGGAACACAAAGATCTAGTCAAACAAGGTGAAGATTGGATGAAAGATACAGCTAGTCAATGTATGGTGGTTGCCGCACTTATTGCCACCATTGTATTTGCTGCAGCTTTCACAGTTCCAGGTGGCTACGATCAGAATGATGGCATCCCGATTTTTTTTGAAAACGAAGCCTTTATTATTTTCGTAGTGGCAGATGCCATTTCTTTGTTCTCTTCATCAGCTTCGATCCTCATGTTCTTATCCATACTCACATCACGTTATGCCGAACGTGATTTCCAGGAGTCATTGCCCAAAAAGCTGATGGTAGGTCTAGCAACACTGTTCCTCTCGATAACAACCATGATGATTGCTTTTAGTGTTAGCTTCTTCGTGCTATACCACAACAAACTGAAATGGATACCGATCCTTATTACATTTTTTTCTGCCTTGCCAGTCATCCTATATGCTATGCTGCAATTTTCTCTGTTAAAAGATGTCTTTTTCTCGACTTATACTTCTAGGTACCTCTTCCGGCCCAAGAAACATATTCTTTACGATGAAAACTGTAAGCCTAATCGTCGTAGATTCCCATTCACAATTCCTTTCATTTCAAGATGTACTACAAAAATATCCAAACCGTTGTAAGTTTTAAAAAAGTTATTGTAATATGATTCACTCGTGTTTGTTGCAATGGCTTTGTTTAGATTCATAAGATACCACATATAAATGTGACAATATGTTTTTTTATCATGGGTTGTTATATTCCAACGCTGCCTAAAAGAATGACTAAATTAACTGTATTTATTATATAAGCCATCGAATAATTTCAACAAGAATCCAAGATTCAATACCCATTTGAGCTAAATTCCAAGAAAACCACAACTAGGGCTCATAATGTCAACCATACCTCTGATTTCTTTAAATTTTGGCTAATAGCTTGCTTGATCCTATCCGTGAAATCTTCAAGGGTTATCCCCAGATCTTAAATTGCTTTCATCACTTTGATGTTTCTTTTTGTAATGGCTTTTTTCGCGTTCAAAACACACTTCTATTCACTCTGTTCTCGACTGAGTGAAATGAAAGGGAATGAAAGTAGAATACAGGGGAAATGTGTTCTTGATTTCCATTTCATTTCATTCCATTTTCCTCCATCACTACCATCCGTCCTCTAGGTCGCCACAATGCACCATCAGTCTGCTCCAATACGGCTTTCTCCACTGAGTCTACTGCCATTACAGCCCTTCTCACAACTCTATTTACGTAGATCTCGACTCATTACAAATATAGAATTTTTGTTTGATTGTATAAAGAAAAAACAATGGGTTGTCGTAACCAAATCTTAAGCCCTAATTCCTTCAATTCAAGATCAAACAAAATTCATCCTCTCTCTTTTTTGTGTCGCTATATCTCTGCTCTGTGGTTGATTACCCAACTAAGTACCTGGATCTCAAAATTATAGCAGGGAGTTACCTTCCGTTAAAAATAGGGCAATTTAAACGGACACGATTAAAAGTTGAGATGATCCAAAGGCTCAAGACTACTTTAAAAATATTATATATAATTCTAGGATTGAATTAATGGTTTTCTTAATTATGGAGATGGAGATGGAGATGAGAAGCAGAAGCGAGAGAGGCAGAATGGTCATTTCAATGAATTTAACAGCAATAAGTGAAATGGTCCACGGACTAGAAGCGTGACAAAAATGCTTTCCACATCCAAAAGAGGTTAAAAATTCATCCGAGTAAGCATATATGATAGACATAAATAATATATGAAAAAAGTCAGCAATTAAATCGAATATTGTAACTTGCCAGTGATAATATTATATGTATATCTTCTTCCGTTTTGGCAACTAAATGTTGACATTAAGTGGGAAAATAACTCATTTTTAGACCACAGAAACCGTTGACATTGACTTAAGCAAAGGGAAATTGTATATAAATCATAGCATGCTGCATGCATGTTGATCACATAATCTCATCTCATATCCCAAGGCCTTTTTAAATTTTTTATCAGGTTGTTATTGCTCGCTGACGCAGAGGTATTGTCAGATTAATTTCACCAAATCGTATGAGGGTTATAACTTTTAATCATTATTCATCAATATTTAATTAATGATGTTTTTCTGCAGATGTCGCAAAAAGGTCTCCCATTACCCAACTCCAATGTGCAGAATCCAACAAGCCAACAGCAGCAACATGCAACCGGAGTTTCGTTTGCTCCACAAGATCTACCAATACCTGCATATCCAGTTAATACGGGTAACTTCTATCCACTAGTTAATCTTTCTCCAGCACTTTTTTACATACAAAATTCGCTTCCGTTATAATCTCCTGTTGTTTTCTACTGTTAAAGATCACAAAAAAGCAGCAGATGTCCCAGTACCCCAATATCCATCAATACCACATCCATTTACGGGTAACTTTTGTCCACTAATTAATCTTTCTCCTATACTTTTCTACATACACAATTCGCTTCCGTTACAATCTCATGTTTTTTACTTTTGAAGATCACAACAAAGCAACAGATGTCCCAGTACCTCAATATCCATCAATACCACATCCATTTATGGGTAACTTCTACCCACTAATTAATCTTTCTCCTATACTTTTCTATATATGCAATTCGCTTCCCTTACAATCTCTTGTTGTTTTTTACTGTTAAAGATCACAACAAAGCAGCAGATGTTCCGGTACCACAATATCCAGTACCCCAATATCCATCAATACCACATCCATTTACAGGTAACTTTTGTCTACTAATTAATCATTCTCCCACACTTTTCTACATACACAATTTGCTTCCATTACAATCTCCTAATGTTTTTACTTTCCCAATCACAACAAAAAAAGTAGATGTCCCGGTACCCCAATATCCATCAATACCACATCCATTTATGGGTAACTTCTGTCCACTAATTAATATTTGGTTTTAGGTCATTTTTGATCACTTAATTTTTGGTTTTGTGTTCATCTGGTCACTTAACTCTTTTTAAGTTTTAAAAGGTCATTAAACTTTTGGTTTTCTGCTCATTTAGTCACTTAACTTTTGGTTTGGTTAGATTTAGTCACCTAACTTTTAAAATTGTGCTCATTTAGTCACTAAACTTTTAAATTTTTTCAAAAGTTTAGTGTTAAAAGTTTAGTGATTAAATAAGCACAATTTTAAAAGTTAGGTGACTAAATGAGCACAAATCTAAAAGTTAAGTGACCAAATAAAAAGTTAAGTGATTAAATGAGCACAAAATCAATAGTTTGATGACCATTTAAAACTTAAAAATGAGCACAAAACTAAAAGTTAAGTGACCAAAAATGACCTAAACCCTTAATATTTCTCCTATACTTTTCTACATACGCAATTCGCTTCCGTTACAATTGTTTGTTGTTTTTTACTGTTAAAGATCACAACAGAGCAGGAGATGTCCCGGTACCCCAATATCCACCCCAATATCCATCAACACCACATCCATTTACAGGTAACTTCTGTCTACTAATTAATCTTTCTCCCATACATTTCTACATACACAATTCTCTTCATTACAATGTCTGATGTTTTTACTTTTCCAATCACAACAAAAACAACAGGTTTCCCATTACCCAACTTCGATGTGAAGAATCCACCAAGCCAACAACAACAACATGTAGTTGGAGTTTCGTTTGCTCCACAAGAGAAAGCAATACCAGATCTGTTTAACGGTAACTTTTGTTAACCATTTTCCTCTGAACTGTTGCTTTTGTTGTGATCTGAAAAATAAAACAAAAAGTGTTGGAATCAAATCGCTTGATTCTTCAAGATTCTTTATGCATAATCAAGTCACTTGATTCTATGAGAATGTAGCTCAAACAAGGAAGGAAACTAAAGAGGAACAGAATTCGTGAAAGAAGAACAAGGCTTAACAGGAATCAGTTTTCGTGATTCTTGTGGAATGAGACAAATCTTAACTTTGCAGGAAAAGAAACATGGAAGAAAAACTTTCTAAGAATTTACTTAGGTTGCAAGTACCTTACTAATCAAAGCTTAAAAACTTACAAAACTTGAGCTGAAAACATAAAACATCTACCCTATTTATACTAAACGGATTGGAATCCTACATACTACAATACAAAAACTCAATAAAATAGAAACTTTCCAGTTTTACCCCTAGGCTTAATTAAATTGTCCGGATTTCTAAATTATCCACCATGTAGAAAAGTGTCGGAGAAAGATTAATTAGTGGGCCACAATAACCACAAGATTCTTTATTGCTTAGCAAAATATAACTAATTAAGAACAAGTCATGAATTTCTTTAGCATAGGTGTGATGGTCTTATGGAGTTAACAAAAGAGGTTAATTGGTGATTGGTCCCAACATTAAATTTAGACAAAACCTCATAAATGGTCTCTGTGGTTTCCCGAAATCTCGGATGGTCCTTGTTTCAATTTATATCATGGTTGGTTCCTTATCCATCTAAAAAGACTTTTATATCCTTTTTAATTTGTTTTATGATTCATACGTAAGTTTCTCACTCCCACTCGATCGCTTAAAGCATTAGAGTTTCCTTCAACAAGATTACAAAGAATAAATTCCAAACTTACACCAATACAACAAATTTCTTGTCACAACAAGTAACCAATGATAACAACACACAAATGGATGTATATTGCACTATGTGGGAGCTATCTCATCGTAGTTTGACTCCTTTCTTTTAGCTAAACCCATAAGCTTTGAGCCGTGCATCAAACCATGTTGTCTCGAATACTAGTATATAAACCCATTCACTTTTAATTATGCATTTGCTTTGCATTAAAACCCTTGTGCATGAGGAGCATGGAAGAGACTGTCGTGAGATTTCAAATGAGAGGCACGCCGGTTAGAGAAGATTGACCAGCCTCGAGAGCACATCGGCAGAAGACTACGTAAGCATCAAACAAAAGGAGCAGCAAACGGTGAAGCAAAGGTAGCTCGTTAGAGGTGTGACGACCAGGGCGGTCCAGACGGTGGGCAACCCGGGCGACCACCTAGGGCCCACGACTCCAGAGGGTCCAAAATTTATGGGATATGTAGTTTGCGAGTTAGTACAAACTAAACACGTCTATATTGAAGAGTAAATTTTTTTTAATTTTTATTATATTTGTTTTTGACGGGCCCTTTTTTTCTTTTTGCCCCGAACCTCATATATGTTTCGACTAGCCCTGGTGACAACCGTCGGGCAACGGAGGATTGTTTTGCGATGATGAGGGTTTTGTCGGAATTCTTATACCTTGTTTGATATATGAAAAAACTGTTAGGGTTTGCATTAACAAAATTGCAAAAATAGTCTCTGTGGTTTGCAAAATTTGATAGTTTTGGTGGTACATTAGTGGTCAAAATTTTGATTTTTTTATTGGTTTTGGTCCACTTAAAAAGAAAACTATACCCCCTTTTATATTTGTTTTTTTATTTTTTTATATATTTTTAATGATTTTAAGTAATTAAAAATTGAAGAATGGCCTTTTCTCTCTATCTCTCTCTCTCTCACACACACACATCGGTGGTTCTTTTCATCTCCTACACCCCTATTACCTCTTTTTTTCTCAATCATAAAAACAAGTTCAAGAACACCCCCAATTGCCACCGCCATCCGCCAACGCCACTAGAGATCAGTTTGTACATCAGGTGGAAGGAAGTGATAGTGGTGGTGACGGAGTAGTCGATGAAACCTCTCCTTCTCAGATTTGAAAAGCCACATTTCCCCCCTCACATCTCTCTTCGCCTGCCAGAGACCCCAATTTCACCCACACATCACCATCATCATAAAAATGTGTTCACATTGAATCAAGGGGTGCTCAAACCCAAATCGAATCACCAACCATAAATCATTTCCTAGTGCGTGACGTGCTAAACGAACTGAGTCATCAGAGTTGACGGGGAATTTAAACCTAAATCAAATCACCTACCGGACATGGAGCCTTCGGTGGTGGGAAATCGTTTGTACAAGAGGATAACAAACTGGGTCAAAACCTAAGGCTCCTTGTGGGAGATCGGTTGTATGTAAAGATACCAGATATAAATACATAGGATATATATATATATATATATATATATATATATATATATAGAGAGAGAGAGAGAGAGAGAGAGACGTAGTCATTATATATCACTATTAATGATGACGAAGGTGGTAATGGGGAGATAGAAACTGGGTGGAGCAGCACCACTGCCTATCAACAAATCCTCGATGTCTTCTGATTCGTTCTCTTTAATTTTTTTCAATCAACTTTTTCTCTAAACCGTATTAGTTGCAATGGTACAGAAAGTAGGGTTTCAGATGGAAAAAAGGTGATGATGGAGGAGATGGTAGGGTGGCGACAGATGCTAGGGATAGTGGTGATGATTGATTGTTTCGATGGTAGTGGTGTGATGTGAGTGTGTGTATATATATATATATATATATATATATATATATATATATATATATATATATATATATATATATATATAGAGAGAGAGAGAGAGAGAGAAATGAGGTGGAGAGGACGAGGATAGGGTACGATAGAGGTGGGATGGGTTTGATTTTTTTTTTTTTTGGGTTTTTTTAATTGTAAGATAAGAAAATAAAAAAAAAGTTAGGAGGGAAAGTGATCATTTCATGTCCCGGGTTGAAGAGAAGTGGAGGGAAAATTAATCATTTTTTTTCTTTTTAAATCCTGCCAAATCGAAAGAAAAGTTAGGAGGGAAAGTGATCATTCCATTTCCCCCCACTTCCTTCCTTTAATGAAATTTGAGAACACTATTTTCTTTTATTTGCTTCTTATTTCCACCAATTTCCTTTCTTTTCTTTTGTTAAGTTAAACTCTAGAACGGGGTGTTAAGGTTGGGTTTAGACCAAAAACACACAAAAATGACAATTTATAGGGACCAAAATCATACAAAAATGTCAATTATAAGGACCAAAACCACAAGGTATCCAAAATTGGACCATTAATGCACTACCAAAAAATTTTGGACAAAAACCATATAATTTTTACAACCACGTGGATCATTTTTGCAGTTTTGTCGTTTGCATTGCATTGGTTATCAATATATAGATACAGCAACTTTAGAAGAGACCTTACAATAATAATTCATATTACGTTGTTTGGAAGGTGCTTCGTGTCTACATTCGTTTAGAAATTTCTCATGAAATACATCGTTCTTTCATAGAAAGCCTACTTTAAGATGGAACCAATTTTAAGGTCTCATTTTTAGTATGTTAGATCTTATTCAGAGAGACCAACACGTAAAACTATAACCTTAGTGTGCTTGATTTCAATGTGTTAAACAAAATTAAAGGATTCAAATTGGCCGTATGCACTAGTATTGATGTTTGATTATGGTAACAATTTAAAGTTTACTGCAATTGTCCCTGCTTGAATGTGGTCTAACTTTGCATTGGAACTACTTTGCAGGACCTAGAATTGATTACATCCATTTTGGTGTCCCCCTATATGAAGCATCGATCAAAGGTGATTGGAAAGCTGCTAAAGAAATTTTTGATGAAACGCCAGCGTTGGTAAGGTATAGTATCACTGAAAATGGTGAAACAGCACTTCATGTTGCTGCATCCGCAGAAAGAACCAATGAGGTGGAAGAGTTCGTGGAACATTTGGTGAATTACATGCAAAAGAAGGACCTGGAACTTCAAGATAAAAGCTCCAACACTGCCCTTTGTGTAGTTGCTGCATCCGGAAAAATTAACATGGTTAAGATTATGGTGCAAAAGAACAGGGACTTGATGTCAATCCGTGGTTGGCAAAATATGATGCCACTTTATATGGCTGCCTTATTTGGACATCATGAGGTGGTGAAGTATCTATATCAAGAATCGAATAATCTGCGTGATGAAAGTTATTGGACACCAAAGACTCGTGGTTGGCTTCTTTTGACATGCGTCGAGAATGATATGTTTGGTAAGCATTTTAGAATGTACTTATTAATTACACACATTCTATTTTGTTGTATATCATTAGCTCCTTGTTTTTTATAAGTAGTGGATGCTCTTACATTAGCTAACCTAGGTGATACATGGGCAATTGCAACTACTTATTTTACTTAATTTGTGTATAATATTCGGGTTAGCCAACTTTATGAAGTCAAATATAAGCTCCTAGAAGAGTTAGTATCTTTTAGTTTATTCTTATAGATGCAAATCGTGAATAAAGTGAAATCCATGTCTATACCTACATCAATATAAAACTATTAAACTATAACCATCCATGCAATATGGCTTTAACCTCACTACCAATACACAAGTAATCCTTACACTACAAGTAATATCTTTATGCTTTGTTGTGTTTGTTTCCATTGTTGAATTTCGCTAACTGTCATAGCATGTTCCCTCACAAAGTGATTGTCAAATCCCTTATAGATGTCGCACTATGGATTGTGAAAGATCACCCAGAACTTGTTAACAGTTCGGATGTACTTGGAGTTTTAGCTCAAAAGCCTGATGCATTTTCTAAAAGAAAATCTAATATCATCATGAACACCGTCAAATGGGGTAAGCATCTTTACTCCTTTGTTGATATGCGATGCTATGCATCCATCTGTTTACCAGTGTAGCCAATATGTGATGTGAAGGTTCGAACAAAGACACTTCCATTCTAATGTTTTTCATGATGTTCAAGCATTAACATTTTTTCATATGTAAGATCCATGTGATGCCAGAAACTTGCCAGTCATTACACTATTCCTTTAGGTCTAGGGAATAGAGCCCAACTTTATCCATCATGTTTTACTTGTAAATGTCTGGTATCATTCATCTGACTTCTTAATTTACTTGTTAATTTCAGTTTTTACGGTTATTTTTCCAAAGGTGGGAGTTTATGAAAAGGGAAGTACAGCACTGGAATTACTAACAATCATGTGGCAAAATATTGCGATGAAGTCTAAGAAAGAAATTGATGTCATACTTAGAGGGACGCCTGTGACGTTGCCGGGAAATGCAAAGAAAAAGTACTCTTCACAAATACCATTTGTTGCTGCGGAAAGGGGCAATACTAGATTTGTAATTGAGCTCATCCGTCTATATCCTGATCTAATATGGAAAGTAAACGATACCAATCAAAGTATATTTCACACTGCTGCCGAACATCGTCATATGGATATCTACAATCTATTGTACGAAATAGGCTCAAAAAGGAATCAGATAACTCTTCTCAAAGATGCAAATGAAAACAATATGCTCCATTTAGTTGGGAAGAGTGCCAAGAAAAAGCGACATGAGGATGTCTCTGGAGCTGCTTTTGAGATGCAACGAGAACTATTATGGTTTAAGGTACATATTCCTCGTCGTCCTTCTAGGGTTCTCATGCAAATTGTCTTTCTTTTTTCATTACATTACTTCATTTTCATCCATGAATATCTAATATTGAAAAATAAATTGTTAAGAGACCCTTGTAAAAAACCATTTTAGACACAACCGACCAAATAATGTTTGTATGCAATTTGTTGTTCACAACCTTCGTGTGACATGTTAATATATAGTCTGCGAGTAAACTTTCTTATATAAATCTAATTTATGTGTTACTAACGCGGTTGGAATGCATAGTTGACACCTCAATAAAATTGATCTACTCAATGTATAAATGTTGTAGGAAGTAGAGGGGATGGTCCCTTTTTCTTATAGGGAAGAGAGAAACAAAGATGGCCTAACACCACACGAGTTATTCACTGTGGAACACAAAGATCTAGTTGTAAAAGGTGAGGAGTGGATGAAAGGAACAGCTAGTCAATGTATGGTGGTTGCTGCTCTTATTGCCACCATAGTTTTTGCTGCAGCTTTTACGGTTCCTGGGGGATACAATCAGAATGATGGTATCCCTATATTTTATCGAGAAGTAAGCTTAAAGCTTTTTGTAGTGGCGGATGCCATATCTTTATTCTCATCATCAGCTTCTATAATCATGTTCTTATCTATCCTTACATCTCGTTATGGTGAACGTGATTTCTATGAATCATTGCCTAAAAAGTTGACGTTGGGTTTAGCAACACTTTTCTTGTCGATAACAACCATGATGGTTGCGTTCAGTCTCAGCTTGTTTGTGTTATACCATAAAGATCTGAAATGGATACCGATTCTTGTCGCCATGTTTGCTACCATGCCAGTCTTCCTATTCGCTACGCTGCAATATCCTCTCTTAAAAGACATAATACTTGCGACATACGGTTCCAAGTACCTCTTTCGGCCCAAGAAACGTGTTCTTTATGAAAATCATCAACGTTTTGCAATTCCAATGCCTTTTTGAAATTTTCGTAAGTGTAATAATTTTATTTGTAATATAATTATGTAAGTGTTATAATTATTTTGTTTGATTCCATAAGACGAAACATGTATATAAATATTGTTACATTGTATTATTTATATATAGTCAATATTAAATAATGTTGTGAATCTAAAGGATGGTTGGGGAAATTGAACTCTTAGTATTAGTACATATATTATTAGTAGGTTATAGCCCGTAGAAATCACGGTTATAAAAATAAATAAATTTTTATAGTAAAAAAGTCATAATTATTAATCAATTATAGTAAACGATTGAATACAAACAACTTATCATGATCCTTGATGATTTTATTACAACTTTTATGGACACAAAAAACTCACCAAAATATGATACTTAGTATGCTCAAGCAGATGTAACAATTTCAAGCTAAGAATCTGATAGAACATAATGCAGACACAAACCTTTAGAGCATGAAACAAAGCTTTGACTGCAAAAGCATTAACTACTTCTAATACTTGAAAATACTCTTGAGTAAACCATTCAAAAGTAAAACCATAGAACAGTTTCCAAGAGACAAAACGTCTTTAAAAAACAATGAACAAATCAACTTGCATGCTCATGAAAAGATAACAACACTAAAAATGTTGTGCGAGGTGACCCAAATGTCTCTTTAATCTTAAAAGTTCCAAAAGAACAAATCGACTTGCATACCAGATTATCCCACTTAAAAAAGTTCCATTTCTAAAAATCATAATAATAAAGTACATTGCTATTATAACGTTATAATTTCAAACCGAATTCTTCTATCTTTTGGGCCTTTAAAAAAAATTCCAGTTCTAATATCATTTTATTCACATAAATCCAAATTTTGAGAAATTTTATAAATATTTTGAATTCATTTTTCATGTAGTTTTATTTATGACCAAAATACCCTTAACCTTCAAAAACTCCAAAACCATTGCAAAGCTATTCAAATTCTTTTCAAGTATGATAAAACTTTAAAGAGAAGTGATTGGCCATCACATGTAGCCAAAATATTAGAATTCTTGAACTCTTTTCTAAAACCTATAGTAAGGTTGCAACTTCTGTAAAAAAATCAAAACTTCTCAAATAGGCATTTAAGATGTTGTACTTTAAAAACATTACTAAGTTATGGCATTGTATTTTCATTTATTTTTTTATTAGACATTGTATTTCCAAAAATATATCTAATTTTAACAGGGAAAACTGTTTGGTATTTGATTGACATTGCTATAAACCTATAAATTGGTACATTTTCGAAGTACAATGATGAAAAATCAAGAAAATAAAAGAAGGGTGCTATGATAAACAAATAAATAAAAGCATATTGTTATTTCATGTATTTGTTAATAATTCCTGCCAATTTTGTCATCTCTATTTAAAATACCAAGTCATCAATTATGAAACATCAAGAACCCACTTCACCTCCAGTGAGAACGACAAGATCTTGTGGTGTTTCCTTACTATTCACATCAAAACAGATAAATCTAGAATAATAAAATCATATGGTTGTTTCTTCATTGATTTCACATAATACTTTGAAATATATAGTTCTTTTTATTTAAGGTGGAGCCAAAGGTTTTCTTAATCATAAAGCTAAAAACTAAAGTTATTAGCCAAAGTAAAACTAGAAGCAAGTACACCTATGATCCAAAAATATTTCAAGTTTTAAAAAAAAAAAAAAAAAAAACAAATGATCGTTTATAAAAGGTATTTGGTAATATTTTGATATATAAATTAAAATAGGTTATTCTTTTAAGTTAAAATGGAAAATGTGTTTTCTTTTGCTTTAAAAATATAATTATATTAATGTTTCTGAGAAAAAAAAAACTAAAAAAATACATTGTTTCTGATTAAAATTAAAAATACATTATTGTTTTATTTAAAAATGTAGTTGGAAAGATGTTTTAGCAATTTGGACAAAATTAATAAAAATAATTAAAATGTGGACAAAAAGTGGGAAAATATTTATAATTTATTTCAATGAACCAAATCACCAATCACAAAACTCGATGGGGATTATGGAAATTCCAAAAAAAACAATACATAAAATAGATTTTTGGGGTAGATTATTAAGCAAAGAAAGAAGATCAATGATTAAAAATGTAAAATTTCATTTAGTCAAGAAACCCACTTGTATCATATAGTTTTTAACATGTGATTTTTGTGTAAATAAATAGTGTTAGGGTAAACAGACGATACTTGTCAAGACTCAGAACAAGTTTGATGCCACTTGCCAAGTTTTGATGACCCTTGTTAGGAAGTAATGCGGATAACAAGCAAAACTGTAAGCACACAAAGGTACAATATTTACGTGGTTCGGTCAAGGTGGCCTACATCCATGGGAAGGAAGGGAGTATTCTTTATTTCAGAGTTCTCAAACAGAGGTTACAAGTACAATTAACCAGAGATTCGTCATATTCACTAAGGATACAAGATACAAGACAAATGACTCTGCATGCATCCCTATTTATACTTGAGTGATCAGACCTAAAACCCTAATGCGCCAAGCTCATTAGCCCATAAGCCCATGAAAGGTGTCAACCAATCATAATCCGCTATGCAACATCTTCTGGAACATTCTTCCATGTCATACACTCATGAGCACCAGCAACACACATGATGGAGCACCTTCTACCATAGTAGAGCATCATAATATACAAGTGGCGCATCAAGAACACTAATGGCCCAACAACCATCATGGTGGCACAACTTGGTGTGATCCTTGAGCAATACCAACTTATGAGCATCCTTGAAAGATCTTGAGCATCATAGAGGACTTCATAGCATACTTGGATCATCAAGGACCAAGATGGTCCAACATGCGCCATCATGGTGCAACAACATCACCAGATAGCGCAACAACATAATGTCTAAGTCCATAACTATATTTGGTATGTACTTGACCCGACCCAGCATGGTCCACTTGGGTTGCATGGCATCATGCACTTGGATAGACTAAATGAGAGAAATAAGACACTTATGGTTATTAATATATTATAAGTTCTAATATATTAATAATAAGAATAATAATATTTAATTAGTATTGATCAAGAATTAATTTAGAATTAATTATGTGATCAAAAGAACACTAATTAAATATATGGATTGATTGTGTAAATCATCCATAACTTATATAGTGGGCCAAAGCTCCATTTATAATCAAGTTGGGTTAAACCCATAGGATGCTCCATAGAGGTTACATAATCCATGGGTCATGGAAATGAAAGGTCATGATAATTAGGGTTTACATGGTGTAACCCTAATTGTAGCACATTATATAAGCATCATATTATTCACCAAAATCAGCCACTAGTGTGTGAAAAAGAAGGGCTACCCGATTTTAGGAAGTGTGGATTTCTCTCTAAGTTATTCCAAGAGCATTTGATGTTGTGTGAGTCATTTGAGGTGTCACATTTGAGGCACTAGGCACTCAAGCCCCATGGAGTCAAGCTACACTACAAGAGGTATGTATTTTATCTATATTATTACCCAAGTATCTATGATTGTATGCTAGATAGGGTAATACCTTGGAATATTAGTATTTGAATGTATATTAAAGAAAACATAGATCCAAGGTATTTAGGGTTGCATGTACACCATAGGAGTGTTAGAATGCTCAAAACCCAACAGTAATGCGAATAACAAGAAAAACTATAAGCACACAAAGGCACAATATTTACGTGGTTCGGTCAAGGTGGCCTATGTCCATGGGAAGGAGGGGAGTATTTTTTTTATTTCAGAGTTCTCAAACAGAGGTTACAAGTACAATTAACCAGATATTCATCCTACTCACTAAGGATACAAGATACAAGACAAATAACTCTGCATGCATCCCTATTTATACTTGAAGGATCAAACCTAAAACCCTAATGGGCCAAGACCATTAGCCCATAAGCCCATGAAAGGTGTTAACCAATCATAATCCGTCATGCAACATCTTCTGGAACATTCTTCCATTTCATACACTCATGAGCATCAGCAACACACATGATGGAGCACCTTGTGCCATAGTGGGGCATGATTATGTACAAGTGGCGCATCAAAGTGGCACAACATGGTGTAATCCTTGAGCAATACTAACTTATGAGCATCGTTGAATGATCTTGAGCGTCATATATGATTTCATAGCATACTTGGATCATCAAGGACCAAGATGGTCCAACATGCACCATCATGGTGCAACAGCAGCTTCAATGGCGCAACAACATAACCAGATGGCGCAACAACAACTCCATGGCACAAGAAGGAATATAGATGGCACAAGATACTTAATGTGTGGCACAAGAACATAAGGATTTTAGCAATAACATTACCATGGCGCAACAATAACATGCATGGCGCAACAAGGCCATGCATGGTGCAAGAGGAGTACGTCATGGCGCAAGAGAGGTACCCCATGGCGCAAGAGGAGTACCAAGGTGGAAGAGTATCATTCTTGGCCCATCCCTTTATCATATGGCGCAACAAGGTTCCCTTGTTGCTCCATGTCTCTCCTAAGTGCTCCAAACCTCTTCCAGTCGTTCCAAACCCCCTTCTATACGATTTGTTCCTTTCGCACTTGATCCGTTCCTTTGTCAGACTATCCATTCCTTTCTCAGATGATCCATTCCTTTGTAACATGCTTCATGAACCCCAAGTGCTCCATTGAGTTCTAAGTGCTCCAAATTCTCCATGAACACGATCCAAATTCTCGAGTCACATGTAACAAGTAGCAGTAATATAAGTATGTTATTTATTGTAGTATATAGCTAAGTCAATATTCATTGTCATGGAAAAACAATAATCTCAAATTCATTTGAGGTATAATTGGGTTGCTTGTATATATTATTAAATAGTATTTGAATTAGGCCTCCTTGAGTTGATTGCATAGATATCCCACTATAGCATATTAAGTGGGGGAAAAGTTCAAATAAAAAAAGTTGAATTACAATATCATGACATTTTCTACAACTCAAAATTCTAACTGAAAAAACTTTACCATAATGACATTTTGACTATGATAAAGCTAAAAAGACATAAATGTATGTCTTTAATCACAAACGAAAACTCCTATAGAAATCTATAAATTATTAGCACATAATCCACACCAACAATTAATAAAACCAAAAAGAACCAAAAATAAAAACATTTTTTTTCTATATGTATTAAAAATGGAATAAAAGATCCAAGTCAATGATATTTAAGAATCAAATTAGAAAAGAAACAACAAACTAACTACCACTATAAGGTTGTGACCTAACTTGACTTGTACATAGCATACTCATCATTTTCCAAAAAAATAAAACAAACATTGTAAAAGCTTATGAACCATCCCTTTAAGTATGGAATCTTAATTGCAGACCCTTTTTTCAGAAATTTTCATTAAACGGTAAGCATATAGATACACAATCTTCTCAATCTTTCTTTCAATAAAAAAATCTAAATTACTTCAAGGAATTCAAATTCTCATGCATAAAACAAAACAAACATGAACAAACATTAACTACAATAATTGTCTTTTAAAAAAATATATAGAAATTAAAAGACAAAACTAATATATACAGAGATACATACTCAATGATTTGGACTTCAAAGAGAAGTACTAAGAATTGATAGATGCTTGTTCTAGATAAGACATTCTTTTTTTAGAAAAACATACCGAAAACATAAATGGGGATCTATTTGAAATTGCCTGGTCACAGATGTATACACCAAAAAATTCACAGCTTAATAAAAAAATTTAGGACTCTTATTTTCAGTTTAATAAGATAGTTTTAGACTCTCATTCACAGTATTGTTGAAACATTTCATCAAAAATCCACTATGCATCATACAAATTCACAGTTTTAATAGACACTTTCATTTATAATTTAATAAAAGAATTCAGGACTTTCATCTATAACAAGTTCAAAACATATCGGGTTTTTGTTGGTAGTCAGCTTCAAATCCACATCTAGTGATGGTAAAGCATGTAACTTTGGTCGATTCATTTCCCCGACAACATCAATAGTTGTTTTTAGTAGTGATTTCTAGATTGATGGCTGATTTGTGGTGGTGGTTTTAAGATCCATATCATATGTAGATTTCGTGATATTTGATGTAGATCTAGTTAGATATGATACATATTTGTTCACTAGAGATCAGAGAAGGTGGTGATGATTTATGTCGATGAATGATATGAAATCGCCAGAGGAGTAAGTAGAGGTGATGTTGTCCACAGATAAGACGATGGTGGAACCACCACCAGCGACCAATATAAGACAAGTTTTCATATTTTCTCTTCGGATCTGATCACAAAACAAACGACGAAGTATGAACCACATATCTGAAAGAAGGTGAAGAAGAAGTAGATCAGAAAGGAGATGGTTGTGGTGGATCCTCACCTAAACTTCATAGATATGCAGTTGAAAATGGTAGATCTAGAGGCAAATATTGTAGATTTGAGTCAGAAATCACAGATCCGAAATCGATCGGAGCTTATACATCTAATGATGGTAATTTACTAGTGGTAAGAGATGGAGACGGTACACCGGAGATGCAACGGAGAGGAGGTAACAACGGTTTCCAGATCTTAAATCCGATGCCGACGATGGTGGTAGTGGTGAGGTCACCGCCGGCGGTGGTGGTTATGGTGGTGTTCATCAAAGGTGGTTGAAGGAGATGAGAGGGTTTTTTGTTCATGGGTAATTATGAAAGAATGTTATCTGATCAAAAGTTATGGAATGAATTTTACACAAAGACCATTATGCCCATACAGTTATTTTTTCATTTATAAAAAACTTTAAAAAAATCAAAATATTAGAAAATACAAAAATGATCTTAATTATAAGTTAAGAATAAATGGTTCTTAGGGTTCTTAATCTTTTATGGTTCTCATTTGAACTATATATATATATATATATATATATATATATATATATATATATATATATATATATATATATATATATATATATATATATATATATCAAGGTTGCAAAAAACGTTCGACGTTAGCTAGTCGGTGGACCGGGGTCAAGGGATTAATCGGCTAGGCGGAGATTAATCGGGGGATTAATCGGGTACTATTAATTGATAATTTGTTGAATTTTAAAAAAATAAATATGACTAATATCATATCAAAGTTCGTAAATACCACTAATATGATAACAAAATAGGTTAATATGATTAATACAACACTAATCATGCCTCAACTAATTTCCATTGAGATAAAACTTCTTCAAAATGTTAAAATTTCATTGTTTTATAATGTTTCAATCATTATGAATACAAGGATTAATCGCCAAGCACCCTCTAATCGGTTGAGTAGCGCCTAGGGATTAATCGGAGATTAATCGGGACCTAGTCGAGATTTTTACAACAGTGATATATATATATATATATATATATATATATATATATATATATATATATAAAGAAAAATAGCATAAGGATGTCAACGGGGGCAAACGGGACGGGAATTGCATCCCCCGCCTCCGCCCCCAAAATTTTCTCGTTCCCCTGCCCCTACCCCCGAATTCCCCTTCTGACCCCCGCCCCCACCCCCGATTGATTTTGGGCTACCTTATTTGGGCTAAAAAAATTATTGTTTGGGCTAAAAGAAACAATTTTTTGGATAACAAATAGATATTTATAAGATAATTTTTTGGATAACAAATAGATATTTTTGTACGTAAAAATCATTTTATTGTTTATTATATTTATATAATTGATATATATTAATTTATATAATTTATTAACAGGGCCCCCATGGGGGTTTCGGGACGGGACTACCGACCCCCGCCCCCGCTCTCGAAATCAAAACAAGGGTTAACCTTGCCCCCACCCCCGCCCCCGCCCCTGGTTTTTTTCAACAAATGCCCCCATACGAGACGAGGCCCCCACGGAACTTTTTGACATCCCTAAAATAGCATGACAAGTGTGACAACTCATACTATGTAAATAACAAGTTTTTATTGTAGTGTGACAAATCTGATGTGACGTCTATACAGGTTGTGGCAAATTTGACATCACCCAACCATATAAGACTTGCAGGAGTGGTGCGGTAGAGACCACACCTTTTGCCACATAGGCAGGGAAACACCGTCCTCCTATGTGGTATTGGGTTTGGTTTGGCCACACCTCTCCCTCTTTTGGTTACATTTGGTGATTGGTGGATGGTATTATTGACAGTTGAACTATCAAAACATTTACGTTTAAATTTTTTTACCAATAAATTAAATCATAACCAAAACCAAATTTTTATATCTTCATATGGACTCCGTGGAACACATTTACATGATTTAACATATTAACCTTAATTTAGATCCCTCGAATGATTTCGAAGACGAGTTCTCGGGGAACAATTTTATGTGGTTTGTTTTAGTTATTTTATTTCTATTTTTAAAGTTATTTTAATCGTTTGATGTGTTATTTAAGTTTGTAAGATTTTTTTTAATGTCATGTTATTTTTTTTTTTAATTTTAAGTAATGCAATGTAATGTTTTTTGTTATTTTGAAGTAATTAAAATTTATGTTTTTTTAGACTAAAATACAAATTTGGTCCCTATGGTTAGCAGAAAACTATGGATGGAGTTCAAAATCTTTTCAGCTTGTACCACTGATCTAATATTGAATTTCTTTTGTTGTTATGATCACTGTCTAACATAAACACCCCGCTCTCGAATTGTAGCGAAGAAAAGAAGAGAAAAGAAAAGAAAATAAGGAGAATAAATAAAGGAAAATAAATTTATCTTTTGTCTCCCGAGTTGGAGAGAAATGAAAGGAAAGTTAAACATTTTGTTCTTTCTTGTCAAATCCTTCCAAATCGGAAGGAAAGTTACGAGGGAAAGTGATCCTTCCAAACCGAATGTAGGGGTGATTTTTTTTAAAAATATTAAAATATATTTAAAAAATGTAAAAAGAAAATAAGAAGGGCATAATAGTCTTTTCAAGTTATTTTAATTTTATTAGGGATCAAAACCACAAAAAAAGATTCAATTTTGGACCAATGGTATAAATCAGAAACTTTTTGGACTTCATCCATATTTTTTTGACTAACCATAAGTACCAAATTTAACAGTTTAATCTTTTTCTTATTAAAAATGAAATTTTATTTTTAAATTAAATTTTAAAAAAAATACGCACCACTTTTTGGATGCGACAAAAAACCATATTTTATGATAAAAAGTGATTTATATTAGACAAAACTGTAAAATTGATCCTTATGGTTTGCGAAAATTTTTGGATAGGATCCAAAAAATTTTCAATTTAATGGAAGATCCAAAATCAACAACTTTAATCAAGAAAAAAAAAAACTTAGAAAACACGATCTCTCTCTCTCTCTCTCTGAAACAAAATGTCAAAAACGTAAAACACAGGACCTCAATCCACCACCACAGGACCGTCACTGCCTTGAACCCACGATTATCGTCGCCCTAAAGCCACTACTACCACCGCCCTACATGTGTCTTACTTCTTCAAAAAAAAATTCTTGACCAAATTGCAATCATTTTCACTATTTGAAAATGGAAAAATTGTGATTGGAACAAATGAAATCAATCAGCCAAGTGATTCTAGGGTTCCATCAAAGGTGGTTCACAACAATGGAATAGGAGGAGACGGTGTTTACTTTTAATTTTTTTATGTTATTTTTATGACGTAGAGACGTAGAGTTCTTATTTACTTTTAATTTTTTTTTTCTTATTTTTAAAACATTGTACTTCAATGGTGGTTCACAACAATGGAATAGGAGGAGGTGGTGGTTCACAACAATAAGAACTCTACGTCTCTATGTTTTTCTTTTTTATGTTTTGAACTTGAGAGTATGGAATCACTACCGATTTTCTCATAGATCTCTAATTTTCTGATATTTTTCCTTAGAATATGCTATTCACTAGAATTAAAGAAATAAGGATAAAAATAATTAAAATATGCTAATTTCTGTAACAGACATTCGTTCGATACGAAGGCATGTGGTGGTGGATTTAAAGTCCATAAATAGATAGACTGAGTGAATTTTTTTTTATATAGAATTTATCGTTGATTTTAATGTTCAATAACTTATCTAATAGAAAAAGTTTATCACCACTAAAATAATGTCACTAAAGTATATTTATGTTTATGGATTAAAGTATTTTAGCTTTAAAAAAAACTATATTACTATGATAATAATATAATTTTGTAATATTATTTAACATACTACTTATTTACGAGATTTAAAAATTAAAAAACAAAATTGTTGATTGAGAAGTAATCCAAATAGGTTTTGAGCATTTACTTTAAATTAAATAATTATATATAATTTTAAATAATCAATATTCAAAATTATAAACAAAAATTATGTCTTATTAATTTAATAAAATTTTATACTAAAGCGCTTACTTAAGAAGGAGTAGGAATCCGAACCCTGAACTTCGTAAACGGAAAAGATCCGTTTCTAATTCCTGTCGCCATCAACAGTGGGCTCCACGCATCAGGCCACGTTCCTCTTTTCTTTCCGTTTTTTTAATTAATTCCTCCCGACCGTTGCACTTGCACACAAAATCCCATACAAATCCCTCTTTCTCTCTCTCTCTCTCTCCCCCTCTCAACTCACCACCATTGCAAGATGAGCATCACTACCGGAGCCAAACGCAATTGGAAGAAGGCTGCGAAAGTCACTCTTGCTCTCTTTTTCACAGGCTTCAACACCTCCAAATGGTCAGATCTTCGTTTTCTCTATCTTTTAAAGTTTATTTAACAAGTTGTCACCCTAAATAAGCGTTTTTTTGAGAAATTACAGCAAGACGGCGGCGAAATTGGCGGTGGCTCGGATAAAGCTTCTGAGGAACAAGAGACAGGTGGTTGTGAGGCAGATGAGACGTGATATTGCTATGCTACTTCAGTCTGGTCAAGACGCCACTGCTCGTATTAGGGTATGTTAGTTTCTTTTCATATTTTACTTTTGAAACCAGAAAACTCCTTGCCTAGCTTTCTTTTTCTCAAATTGATATTTTGAACAATGTGATGCGGAATTTGATGCTAGGATTTTAGGGTTTGTTGGCTTCTAATCTTGAAACAGAATGCATTAGTCTGACTTTTGATTGTCAAATTGTAATCTTTAAGATTACTATGGATAACTACACCAAATATTTTCTTGATTGTAGAATCATTTTTGATTAATACACCAAACGAAATAGCTGACATGATTTTTTTGGCACATCAAGGTTGAACATGTGATGAGAGAACAGAATATTCTAGCTGCTAACGAGTTTATTGAGCTCTTCTGTGAACTAATCGTGCAAAGACTTACAATCATCGCAAAGCAAAGGTACATTTACAGGAAAAAAACAAAACAATTTATCATTTCATTTGTATACCATATCAGCAAAATCACTCACTGTTTTGTGCTCATATGTTCAGAGAGTGTCCAGTGGATCTAAAAGAAGGGATATCAAGTTTAATATTTGCAGCACCCCGATGTTCTGAAATTCCAGAATTGGTTGCACTTCGGGACATTTTTGAGAAGAAATATGGGAAAGATTTTGTTGGAGCAGCTACTGATCTAAGACCTGATTGTGGTGTAAATCGAATGGTGATTATTTTTATAATTCTATATTTATTAATCCCTTTCTACTTGAAGATGTTGAATAATTTATGTTATTTTGTGATCATTACAGCTTATTGAGAAGCTCTCTGTTAAAACCCCTCCTGGTGAAGTAAAGTTGAAAATCCTGAAGGAAATAGCCAAAGAATACCAGGTTGAATGGGACACAACAGAATCTGAAACAGAACTTCTCAAGCCACCTGAAAAGCTTATTGTGAGTGTATGATATAGTGTGCTTTGTAGTTTATAATTCTCCATTTCATTTTTTTTATTAATATTTTCTTATATTTCTGCAGGATGGACCACAGACCTTTGTGAGTGCTTCTAGCATGCCTGTGAATCGTACATCGGATCAGTTTGTGCAGCCAAACAACCCACCATCACGCAGGTAAAATGCAAGAAATAGCAACATACTTTCGTTTGATTTGTTTATTAAAAAGTAAATACTATTATTGTATGTAATGTAAACCATTTTCTCTTTTGTTATTCCAGATACTCGGGTAATGGCCAAAACATGCAATTCAATGACACAAAATCAGCTGCTGAAGCTGCTGCTGAGTCAGCAAAGATGGCGATTGCAGCTGCAGAAGCAGCTGCATACTTAGCAAACAAAGACGCACATCAGTCAACAAGTCAACCACATGGCTCAAAAAACTCGGACAATTTTGACTCCATTGATTATGCGAAAACATCAAGACAGAGCTCTGAAAGGTCTCACATATCATCAGCAGTAGATACAAATACCAAAGGGGGTCAAAGGAGATACAGTTACAACGCATCTGGTGTGAGATTTGATGAATCAGATTGTGAGATAGATGATAGCAAGCTGTTCAGAAGGCATACAATTAATACTGCTGCACCTCATAAAGTATCATCATCTGTGAAGTTTGATGAATCTGAGTCTGATTATGATGAAGAAATTGAGATGGATCATGACCATGACCACCGGTCTGGTGGTCCACCAGACCGGCCTGCACCAGGTGCACCCGCACCGCCTTCTGGTTACATGAAAGGTCAGCGGGTGCATCCGAAGCTCCCGGATTATGATACACTGGCGGCTCGTTTTGAAGCTCTCAGGCATCATAAACCATAGGCTTAAAAGATTGTTTATTGAGCATTTTGGTAAGTTATATGAAGAAATTACAGTATACTTTGTTGGTAGAATATCAACTTTCCTTTTATTATAGGTTGGTTGCTTCTTTTAAGTTTTCGTCATTCATTTATTCAATATATATGTATGTATGCAGCAAGTATTTGGCAAAATAGATAAAAATGTCGGTACTTTAAAACACATAATATATTAATTAATATCAGTTGCGTTATTTTTGTTTATGTTTGTAACGAACCAATTAACAAGAACGATTATGAAGGAAATTTAATTACATAGGTATTATGACATGTAAAGAATGATCAAGTGCATGAGTCTGCTTAACAGAAGAAAGTGTCTATAGTATATCACAGCAAACAAATCAAGAAACCAGAAAGAAAAAAAAAATGCAGTCACAAAAAAGTGTCTATAGTACAATATATCACAGCAAACTAATCCAGCATATAAATATAATCAGAGCAACATTTACAAAATAAAATATCCAGAAACATGTCTATGGTATTGACATTTGATCTACTACTCCCTGTGAAAGAGGTAATGCTTCCATTCTGTAATTGCTTGTTCTTGCACAACAAAAATCGTACAAGTTTCTACACACGCCTTTACTGAATGGATGAACCCTTTCAGGAATCGATCTGCACATTTATTCAGACACTTGTTTCATCCTTTTTGCTATAATTTCTGAAATAATTGCATAAAAGAAGACAAGAAAACTTAAATTTTAGATCATCATCAAAAAATCGGTCTAAATGTGTTGCGTCTTTTATGCATCATAACAACAACATTTCACAATTTTCCAAATTATAGAAAAAACTTTCATTTTAGGACCAAAAGATGAGAAATTTTACAGGTTCAAACTAACCTCATGTAGTGTATACGTCTTCGTCTCACCAGCTCATATGTAGTTTGATTTGTCATGATTAAATAACTAAAAAAGCAAATACAAATTGAAGTTACAAAAGCAGAACATATGGATATTTTATTAGTGTTAGAAAACTAAGTACTTACGTATGGAATACGAGAAGGAGAAAGAGAAATATCAGTGAAATTGCCAGTATAGACAGCATTATAATTACGAATATATCCTTCACCCTGAAAGAAATGAAAATGTCTCGTGATCCAGCTCAAAAGTCAATTAAAAAATAAGATAAAAAAACATCTCAAAGGAAGAACAAACCATGAGTCTTTCACATGATCATTGAGGTAATTAATGTACCATATTCCAGTCCAGATGCATAAAGCGAATTCCTCAAATATATACCACCTGTCAATCATTACCCAAATAGAACATATTCTTAAATTAGTTCTCCCATAATTGCATGTGTTCATATATAATGTGGTTAACTTGTTATAGTTACATAATGAACTTTTTTCTTGAAGCAGAAAGTCAACAAGAGTTTTTTTAGACAAATGGGAAAGTGAGATTTTATCTGAATCCAAGGTAAAATTTAGCATACACACCAAAATCGGCAATGGTTGCCTTGTCCTACACATGTTCCCAGCCAAACACAATGATGATCAAACTGAAGAACACATTTTCCACAATCATGACAATGCTTTGCTCTTGGAGGCTGCAATAAATTTACACTCAGACCATATTTTTTGTTGTTGACACATCAGCAACAGAATAAAATAATGTAAAAAAAAAGTTCAAACAAGAGAAATACCTGCACAACATTACAGAAAGTGCATGTGCAAGTCCTGAAAAATAAAAACCAATTAAAACATTAAGCCATGATTTTTGGCTTAACCCATTAAGTCGAGAAGATACAACATAATAGGATCTTTAAACATAACTAAAACATGATAAGCGAATAAAACCAATCAAGTCTACCTGACAGCTGTCCCACTTGGATACAAATCCATCACCATCTTTGTCCAGTTCATTCTATTATTCCCTAAAATGTTTTCCCCCCTCTGATTTCCATCAAATGTCACAACTACACTGTCATTTGTTGCTTGAAGCAGGTTGTCTTTGCTTGATCATTTACATAAATACAAGAAAAATGGAACCACTATTAGATAATGTGTTACCTTCATCACTAAAAGTACCAATAAAAGTAAAAAAAAGGGTGCTTACTTTGAAGTCTCTGATGCCCTTAATGAGGCTTCTGCCCTAGCAAATTCTCTCATTTCATCAAGCACATACCTAAAGCATATACATGACTGTTATACATAATCCTCAATTTAATCTAATGCAAATCCATGATAAATTTGACTTATAACTTCATATTTCTACTATGCTTTATGATTGTTATGACTTACCCAGGAGAAGAACCAGATGTATAAAGATACTGAACTATGGTAGCCACAAATAACAATAAATAGCATATTGTGGACCTGAAGAAAAGAAACAATTCCATTTAGAACAGTATGAGACAACGGAATTATTCCATTGAGAATAGATAGAGAAGCTTCCAAAGTTAACAGCTTTTTTAGCTTTCAATTGAATATAGAAACTGAATAAAGAAACCGAATTGATTGGCTAACTACAACGCGTAATCATAATTACTCTTTAGAGCAACAACCAGTTTCACAAGTCGTAAGACAGGTGAAATTAACAATCAATTATCAACGAACCCTACTTCGCTAATAATGTATAACGAAATGTGTGAGTGATTACCAAGACAGTGCTTTCAATTTCTCCATGAATTCACTGTCGAAGATGAAAAGAAAACCGACGAAAACAAGATGAAGCACCACCAACATCAGTTGCATACATAACGCAGATCTTTTAGCTGTAACGAAAATCACACACCCAAAAACACATTCCCAATGCAAAATCATTACTTAGGTATAAAATCACATAGGAGTTAAACACATAATCACAAAATAGAAGCTTGTAATTATTACGGGGATCAGAGAGACAGGGGATCCACTTGGAACATCGATCAGAATAAGTATCCGATGGGTCTCCGGAGCTACCTAAAAAACTCATCGCTTTCGTTCAACTCGATACTGGATCCGAACCCTAAAAGAAATTGCTGGACCTATAAATCTTGCATATCTGGAACACTCCAACTGTTCACGAGAGCTCAGAACATAAACGTGTTAAACGGAGAGGATGAATGCTCGGTGAACAGAAGTCGCGACTCGAGAGGGAAGTATTATGGATTAGTTGTACTTTTAGTCCTTTATTTTAATCAGTGAGGTTGTTTTGGTCCTTACAGTATGAGACTTTTTGCTTTCTAGTGCTTAAACTTTTGTCTTTATAATGATAACAAGATATTAAGTTATTAATCACTTGGCAATGCCCATTAGCAATATTAATATAAACATATATTGTAACTTTTATTTTATGAAGTATTGAATTTGTAATTTCGTAATTTTTTTCTAAAACCGGTCACGTATCTTCTTTATTATTATCTTTATATACTTACCTTTATTTTTCTCTATATAAATTTTGTGTACTTATCGTTATGTTTATCTTGATCCGTATATAATTTTATTGTGATAGTGTCGAATTTAAATACGAAATTAATTTGACAAATTTATAATAACCAATCTTTTTGTTAGGGATGAACAAAATCGAACCCGAAAACCGAAAAACCAATAAAACCGAAACCAAAGCATAAACCAATGGGTTGGGTTTAGATTTTTCAAAAACCAAAAATTTTGGATTGGGTTCGGTTTTGGGGTTTGCTAAAACCAAGAGAAACCGAACTGAACCAAATATTTTTCAGCCTCATATCTATATATTTTCTTTCAGTGATTTAAAAACTTGTATGAATTGTTGATCCAACCTCATATCTATATATTTTCTTTCTGTGATTTAAAAACGTGTATGAATCATTGGTTCAGTGATTAAGTGTTTCGACATATAAACTTGTTCAGTACAACACGTCTTCAGCTCGAATCTCATCCCCATCTCTTCTCTTATATTTTGATTTTTATTCTGAATGTTAGTTTACATCCCACATCGTCCCAATATACAAACAAGAACTCGAAAAACCGAACCCATTGGTTTCGGTTTGGGTTTTGGTTTGAATTATTGAAAACTGAAATTAGCGGGTTAGGCTCGGTTTTAACCCAAAACCATCCTAACCCGGCTCATTCATACCCCTACTTTTTGTATATATAGTTCAAAATAATGGTGACTATTTGAATTAAACCGGTTTTAGAGAAATTGTTGGATCTTAGACGACTGTTGAGGCTTACCTGTGTCCGGTCCAATTTGAAAGTCCAAATACTCATTCGGTAACCCCTATTCCAAAGTTGATTATTTTATCCACCGACAACATTTTTACTATAATCAAAGATTTTTACTTTAATCAAACACTTAAAACTACCATTATACTTAATATGAAAGACATCCAAACATCATTTGAAAACTATTTCATTAAAACTTAATAATATTTTATGTGATTTTGATTTTGTCATGGTTTTATTCTATATTAAATATTTATAATCGTAACATATTTTAAAGCTATTTTATATTTTAATTGTACATTGCATGGTTGTCAAAATCGCAATCCGGATTGTAGGATTATACGATCCTACGATCCTAGGTATGAAAAATGATTCGGATCGTATTTTGGGTAGGATCGAGATCCGATCCGATCGTACCTTCCCTTGATTTTATTATTATTATTATTATTATTATTATTATTATTATTTTGCAAATGATTTTTTTATTATTATTTTATGTCTTTTACCCTTTACCAATTTACCAATTTACCATTTTGTATTATGTTATAACTAATATTTTGAAGTTTTTATAACTTTTGAACGAAAATTTGAATGTTTGAAATATTTTTCAAGATAAAAAATTATAAATTAAAATTATATTTTATTTTGTGGGATCTTAGGATCCTGATCCCGATCTTGCAAACCCAAAAACGATCCCGATCTTGACAACTTTGATACATTGTCTGATATGCATAAAAATAATATTATTTTAATTTTTACATATATTCTGTTAAAATTATCGATACAAATGTTGGTGTTGAACAATCGGTTTCTGTGACTAGTAGACAAATCTTAATCAGGGTTGATGTATAGTGAAATCATTTGTAACGACCCAAAAATCAAGGGTAAAAATATCATTTTTAATAGTGTCAAAACATAGATATCATTTAATCCAAACATTCCAAAAACGTTGCTAATTAAAAACATTTATCAGAGTTCGTCCCAAAATCACATATTGCAGAAAACAATGGTGTATGCACTGCGATCAAGTCGGACCTTCCTTTCCAAACCGATGATACCTGAAACCATAAATAAAACTGTAAGAACAAAGCTTAGTGAGTTCCCCAGAGCATACCCCACATAATCACATAAACCATATCAATTGCATAAACCATGCATATACACATATAAGGATGTCATGGAAACCATCCAAGGTCTTATACACATAATCAAATATATCATATGAGTTGCATTAGCCATTCATATACACATATAAGGATGTCATGGAAACCATCTAAGGTCTTATACACATAATCACATATATCATATCAATTGCATAACCATGCGTATACACATATAAGGATGTCATGGAAACCATCCAAGGTCTTATACACATAATCACATATATCATATCAACTACATAAGTCATGCATATAAACATATAGGGATGCCATGAAAACCCTCCAAGGTCTTACACCAAGTGCCACTGGAAACCCCCATGTGGTCTTAACTACCTGCCATGGGAAACCCCACATGGTTTTCACCAACTACCATGGAACCCCCCCCCCCCCCCCCACACACACACACACACATGGTCTTTATTATCGTCCATGGAAATCCACACATGGTCTTAGCTAACCAAGGAAATATCATGCAAACTAAACATACAAGCATACTAGGATGCTATGGAAACCATCTTAGGTCTTACACCGAGTGCCACTAGAACCCCCACGTAGTCTCAACCAATGCCATGGGAACCCCCCACATGGTCTTAGACTGGAATTCCATAGGGAATCCCCAATGGTGTAACATCCAACTACCTTCGGAACCCATGGGTCTTCTACACAAGTATTAGAGAGACTGCTAGCATATCATATATAACATAATCAACAACAATCCACATATAATAAAATAGGTCATTGGAACCCCCACATGGTCTTTGCATAAATACATAACATATTGACAACACATTCGCAAATATCCACTACATGCAAGAGTTACGAAGACAACTGACATACTACACATAATTAATTGCCATGGAAACCCCCGCATAGTCTTTACATAAATACATAATGTATCGATAGCATATCAGTAATAATCATCACAACTAGGTAAATGGGCCGACTTTGGCGCCTTTGACCCATTGGTATGGTGAGGAGACTCGGTCATATTGCCGAAGTCCCGCGGGTACAACTCTATCTGTTAGTTGATAGATTTCCGAACTGTCAACATCAAAACGACACTTAGTCAAAAATTAGGTTCTAATATATAACCATAAGACCATGCTTGGGGTAAAAGGCTACTTTACCCCCAACCTAGCTTGATCCAAGGCCAAGGCCCAAACTCAAACTTTGGAGGCCCAAAAACCAAATAGTAAATCAAGGCCAAACATATGGCCCAATTTTCCAAATTGGGCCCAAGCCTCTACACGGTCTTATCTTATGGCCCAACTATTTATCCTAGTCCAAACATTTCGCATTACGATAATCCAATATATCATAATCATCAAGGCCTAATTTTACAAATTGGAACCTTTCCAATGGGCCTTATCCTAAGCCCAATAATTTCCTTAGTCCATAAACTTGTTCCTATTTGGCTAACGAAGGCCCACAGCAACCCAGTCCAAGAAATGGCCCAACAAGAACCCAAACCTAGTTAGGGTTTTTCACATAAAATGACGATTAGGGTTAAGTGTTCCTACTTTACCAATTAAGTACTTAATCCATTAAGTCCATCATGTTACTAGGTAAATCATATGGTGTGGTCGGGTGTAATTAATAATTCAATTCCAATGGCCCCAAACGCGGGTCCCGATAATTCCAAACTAACAAATCTAAAATTAGGGTTTTCTAAACCCTAATTAGGGTTTTCTAAACCCTAATTAGGGTTTCCAACCTAATCGTGTGACAATTAGTCAAATGGCTAGGTTTTTAGGTCAATTAGGGATTCATTAGGTCGATTAGGGTTAAATAAATCAGGCACCACCCACTACCACCTCAGGTGGTGGTAGTCAACGGAAGCTCACGGCGGCGACCACCCCTTCATTAGGTCAGTTATGTTTCTATATTGACGATGACATCCCAATGTTTTAAAAGTAAAAAAAAAAAAATTACATTTCTTCAGAAATGCTTTGATAATGTAATTATCATGTTTTTCTGAGAACAAATTCCGCAACATTCTTATTAAAAGGGTACCCTGATTTTTATAAAGTATAAACAAAATCGGTCTTTTCTAGCCCTAAAAATGGGGATGGCACATTGGTGGTTCTTATGAAGATGTTCGTTGATTGATGAAGAACACGAAGAACGAGTTATACATCACGCATAGTGGGTGGTACAATGTTCAAATTGGAGATTTTCTCGTTCCAACAAAAGAACCAAGATCTTCTAAAATTGATCCGTTCGTTGGAAATGGAACTTGATTCGTCAAAAAGGTATCACGAATTTTCAAATGGATTCCAAAACATCCATGATTTCGATTTGTATTTTTCGTTTTTCATTTTTGATCGATTTGCCTCATTAGATCTAATCCGTTTCAACCACTTTGATTGATCCAATTATTTTTGTTTAGATCAAAATTCCAAAAATCAAAATCTTTTTCTCAAAATTCACTATTCATTGAATCAAATTCGAAGCCCAACAATTGTGTTATGGATCCATTTATTACACTTTGGTACCTTGAGTCGATATTTTGAAATTGATATTGTTCATCAAAGTCCAGTTAGATTTCTTTTAATTTTTGTTTAGCCCACATCATTTGAGTCTAGTACTGTTTGTCGACTAGTTCTTATTCAATTTATCAGATGTATCTTCTTTGATAAAAGATATCTTATTCTCATAGTCAACATCTAAATTGAGCCAAAAAAAATCAAATCGTTTTATTTTTCTTATTCTTGGTTGATTTCACCATCTGAATTGATTTGGATCAAGTTTGGAGGTGTTCATATGAATTCGGTAGTCAATTTTCAACGTTTAGTTCGTCTGTGATATTGAAATCGAATGATTAAAATTGCAATCAATGATAGGTGTTGAGTTCAAATAGAATGAATTAAATTTCTTTGGATTCGATTTCGACTGTTTGCTCTTATTTGATTTGAAAAGTCAAAAACGCTAAAAGTGGAATTCGATACATTTGAAACAAGATTCTTGACTTAGAATGATTTTCGAGTCAAAGGGATTGAAGTTTGATACGTGCTTGGGGTTGTTTGGTGTTTGCCTGGAAGAAGACAAATGAAATTTCTAGTTAATGATCAAACAATTCGACATTTGATGTATATGGTTGTAAAAACAAAACGATATCAGAATTGAAAGATATTGATATTCTTTGACTCTTGAAGCATTAGTGATGTGAAATCGATTATCGATGGTTGGAAATCTGCTTTTGTGATCGATGTCAAGGAACGAAGAATTGGAATGATGAATCATGAATGGGTGTAAGTGTGACTCGGATCGATGGTTCCTGTATTGACAGCAAGGAAGGAAAACTTGGATTTGTTAGTTGGTTTGATGATTTCAATTTTCAAATCGATGGTTTTTGATTAACAACAATGGATTTGTTAACGAGCCTTGGTTTTCAATAAACACTCGACTGTTAATTGAACATGATGAAAATATGGTTTGATTTTAGACTTGGATGAAAGTCAACGTCTTTGAAATTGACGATTACTGTTTTGTGATTGAAATTCGATTGGAGTAAAAAATCGAAGCCCTAGTTGATTTTAATTTCGTTGGTCGGTGATTTGAATGAAGACAAAGTGAAACTGAAATCGATACATACTTTCAATTATTAGGGTCGATGGTCACAAGTTAGAATTAATTGTTAGTTCCTTGCTTGAAGATGAATTCGACAGTCGAAGCATTGTTGTTGATGTCAATGGTTTTGGGTTACTGTAATGAAAAGCGAAGCTGAATGATTAAGATGTTATTGTTCATGGTTAAGCATTCGACATGATTCGTTTTCGATAGTTCTTTGATTGAGAAAAATCTTCGTTATCAATGGTGTTAAGACTTCGTTACTTGGTTAACGAAGTGAAGAAGAAGATACAAAAATTTCGAAATTAGTCACTCAACTTTTGATGTTTTGACACTTTAAACCCATATTCGAAAGATGGACTAATTTTCGAAGGCTTGGAAGAAAAGAAACAGAATTTTCGAAGAGAGTCCCTGAAGTTCCGAAAGTTTGGCAGTTTATACCCAACTTCAAAAATGGAGTTACAAAGCTGAAAATTTGAAGAATATTCATTTCTAGTCCCTGCAGTTGGTGTGAACTTACACCTTTTGCCCAGTTTTCGCAATTAGGGGAGTGTTTCATATCTTTAGCTATTTTTGGCGTAACGGTTCCATGCAGAATTCTGTTATTGACGGTTTTTGTTTTAGGAAAATATTGTAACTCTCACCCAGAAGTCGAAAATTTTCACAAATTGGAAATTTTTCCATGGATTTTTCGTGATTGTTTTTCCGTGCAAGTTTTTCGGGAGTTTCATTTTTGGTACACATCAAAAGGGAGTATTGTCAAGTTCTTTCCTCGGGCGCTTCTCACCCTTAATGGGTTTTATAATCATTTTTTATTATAAAAAGAGGGAGAATGATAGGTACTCTCGGGTCAAGTACATACCAATTATAGTTATGGGCTTAGACACCTAATACAACAGTCTCCCACTTGGATAAGTCTAATAACTATAATTGCAGGTATGAATTCAAAAACTGACTAATAATCGTAGATCTCAAAAAGCCGTTGTCGAACTATGACGTGTCCATTAGACAACGGATCATATATTCCTCCATTCTACAAGATATCGTATGGACTGAGACATGGATTATAATCATTCTCTCTGTCCATGTGTTGTTTCCTGATTTCTGATTTATGATGACTAACTAATTGAACAAATCAAATCAGTCCAGGCTTGGCCAAGCGCTTAGAGTTGTCATCACTAAATCATCGAGAGGCCAATAAATACCGTTTTTATCCTATATTGGGTAAAAGGAACAGATAAAATTCGAATCATATGCTTGCTCTATTTACTCATAAAATTATACACAACAATATGTTTTATAACACTAAGTTACTGGTGCATTTACATATCATCAATGTGCAACCGACTTGTAAACTACAACTATATGTCTCTGTTTCAAGAACATAAGATATTATCGTCTCATAATCACTCGTGATAAAATCCATGAAGTGATTCACGTGAGCGTGGGTTTAATCCAATACTTAAATCTTATTACAGGAGCACTCATGAACACTATAGCAAACTTGTGTTATGTCTAACACCTTAAACAATCCTACAATCAAATTGATGATAGTCTTACCTCATTACTTACTTCCAAAGTATGATTGATTGTGGATGTTTGAATAACCTAGTTATTCAGGAAGTAAAACATGTAAGGTGAAACACAAGAATAATCAAATCTTATATGGTTTCAAAACTTTTGAATATAAATAAAACACTTATTATTTAATCACCATATTGATTACACATTATTCATTGTATAATGTCTCGACTAATCAACTTAATACATAAATTAAAACAAAAGTTGTCCCATGCTTAAGCATTCACACTATGTTTATCTATGGTCCTTACTTTGTGAAATAGATCAATTGTAATCATTTCCAATGAAGCTCATTTCATAATTCCAAATCCTTATTGTAAATGTAAGAATATTAAATTCTTGCAATTTACTAAAATTTGTTAGATTATAAACTTATATGAAATTATCCTTTTGTAATGACTATGCACAAAAGTCACAAAGACTTTGGCAAAAGATATTACAAAGTATTCCAATGGAGAACAATTCCATGGAAACGATGTCTCATATGCAAAATATATTCCTTTGAACATCCTTCTTGCATTAAGGTTTTAATCTTACACAAATTTTATGATTAACTTCCACTTATGGAAACATTTCCATATTCCCATTTTGACTATCACTTCTTGTTGAGTCTAAATTATGGTTTATACTTTGCTTTTCTAGGCAATTGTAATTTTCCATCTAGGACCGAAAACTGTTTACGGCCGTGAACCCATTTACGGTCCATATTCCCCCCCCCCCCACACACACACACATATATATATATATAGGTGTTAAGGGTGAGGTGTGGTTGATGAACAGAAGAGAGTTCACGGCCAAGAGAGAGAGAGAGAGAGAGAGAGAAAGGAGCTTAAGTGTGTGTAAGTGTGTGAATATTGTGTAAGGGGACTTCATTCTAATCAATTCAAACAAGATTCATATTCTTCTTCTTCTTCTTCTCTTTTATTTTGATCTGGCATCATTTGTTTGATTGGTATTTCGCACCATCAAATGGATCTGATTGACACACAAGCAGATTTGGGACTTACAAGTGGTATCAGAGCTTGGATTGTTTCATTAATTTTTCCAGATCTGGAGCGTATTTGATCTTATTTTTGAAATATTTTTGCGTTTTTGGATAGATCTTGGCAAAATAGGGGGTTTGTTCTTTGCATTTTTGATAAAAACGAGTTTTTGATCGAGTTTTGGAGCAAAAGAGGATGAAAAACGTTGTTTTTTTAAGATTTTACGACCATTGAAGGGTTTACGACCGTAAACCCATTTACGGCCGAAATCGCGTTTGCGGCTAGGGTTTCTCGGCGGCGGCATTTACGGCTAGGGTTTCTCAGAGTTTACGGACAGAAGGTCATTTACAGACCACATACATTTACGGCCCACAAGAGTTTGCGGCCATCAGACAGTTCACAACCCAGCTCAGCATCTCGCAAGCATCAGTGCTCACTCAAAAAAAAAGGGAAAGGAAAGTTGGGGGTGCCGGGGATCGAAGCCGGGTCTCTTGCCCCATCCCTTCACCGCCTTACCAACTCATCTACCTTGAAATATGTTTAACATTTCCCTCTTTTTAATGATATAGTCTTCGCAGTAGCATAAAATAATCAAAAGGATTTTGAGGGTTGCAAGGATCGAACCCGGGTGCCTCGCCTCAATAACCAACACGACTTCCAGATGATCTAGCTTAACACACATTACAAGCCTTCATGATTTATCTCAAATATCATATCTTCGATCTTATTTTCGCATTTTTTACACTTTCAGCCCAACAATCAATTCCTTTTATTTTAAAATTCCATTTTCAACCCAAAATTTTAGTTTTTAATTTTTGACTTTTAACCTTGAATTTTGACTTTGACTTGCAAGTGTGCTTGTGTGAACAACCAGAAACGTGGCAAGGGCATGCCACCAGGGGCAGGAAGTAATAACTTCCCAGTGAAGAAAAAGACATGTTTTCACTGTGGAACACTTGGACACATTGCCTGAAACTGTCCAAATCGCACATACATTCCCTACTATGCACAAGGGTGGTAGAACGCGCCAAGAGGGAGAAATTCCAAAAGAAACCCTTCGAGGCCACGTTCAAACAATGGTGACTAGAATGCCACGAAGGGCAAGAGTTCAACTCCCAAGGCCAAGAAATCAACTCCTAAGGGCAAGAAGGGAATGTCAGCTAAGAAGTCCATTCCAAGAGATGCTCCAACGAAATCAAGATCAATCAGATCAAATTCATCTCAACGATTGACTTCCTATTCAAAATAAAGTATTGAGGCACCCATCAGATCGAACAAGAAATGTGTTAAACCTAACTACATATGAGTACCAAAGGTTCAATCTCATAAATGTCTTAAAGATTCTAATATTTCTTCATCTTCTATTTGTGATAAACAGGACATGTCATAGGAGAGAGTTCCTTGCATATATGAAAAAGGTCAACCCAGTTTCAAAATGTATTGGGTTCTAAAGACCAACTGATCCTGCTCTTTGTCGGAGCAACTATGGAGGCATATCACCAGACTTCGGTTTGTTGATAGTGGTTGTTCCAGGCACATGATAGGAGGCATCTCTCAATAGTGCAACAATCATAACTTTTTTTAAGAGTATGTGTCCTTTGCGGGAAAGGAAGAAAGGAATGGATCACACATGGGGTTTTGAGCTTAACAATGTGAAAAAATTTTGGATCTATTCCGAGACTATGCATAGTGTTCTCATACCTTCTGGATGTAAATTCAATCGGTGACTTACGGTTTGAGTTTTCTTCTCTATACTCCTGAGTTTATCTTAAACTGATTCATTTTGAAAACAATTTTTTTTTTATATGTCTTTCTTTATAAGGCGTTATTGGGAAGTGATATGAAGAAAGTGATAACGAGCAGTCTAAAACATGTGTAAGGAACTAAATCTGAATTGTCTAGACTCTATGTTCAATGTACTGGTAGGTTCGAAGGATTTGATAGTATGGATTTAGATAGGATTGTTTGGACTGACCATACGATGCTCGGGTAGATTGAATAGTGAGATAAACATGGGAACCCATGGGATACACTAAATTAATACGCATCTAGAACTGTGACTTAACTTTTCCTTGATGTACGGACTTATGTCCTTAATTCTGGTTCTGATAGGGTGACTAGGGGGTTCTGATAAAGTAGGTTTGTAGAAATTATTTTCTTGCTTTCTATCTATCAGTCATATGTTGCTTCCTCTGCATGATTGGAAGAGATCTGACCTGGATTGCAACATACACAACTCTAATTCTACGTACCTCCTTATCTATGGAATTCTTTCTATCTATTAGCCATATGCTGTCCCCTCTGCATGATCAGAAGATCTGACCTGGGACACATCATATGCAACATTCTACCTCTCAATCTCTCTATCTATGTTAGTCATATGTTGTCCCCTCTGCGTGATTGAAAGAGATCCGACCTGGGACACAACATATGCACCTATTTCTAAATCTGACTTCCTCCTTAATAGTTGTTTACTCACCTAATGTAATGAGTTCTTTGGAAGTTCTTGATAACCAGGGTATATCAGGAAGTGGGGAACACATTCTAGTGCAACTAAAATTAAACCATTTAGAGGTTGTTTGTAGATCTTGCTGCTTAATTTAAGTGGACAACGATACCCGTGGTCGTCGTCAGCTAAATGGTTTATTTAGAAAAGTTTGTCGATATCCTTCGTGTTTAAGTGGACCACAATACCGAAAATTGAGCAGATCTATTCATGAAGGTGAGGATACCGATAAACAAAGTTAAGACTATCTCACAACTTTGATCCCAAATATTTTTGTTTTTATTAAATCTGTTATAGTTTTCCTTTATGCATAAATTTTGGAGGAGAATTAAAATTTTAAAAATCAAACAAAAAAATCAGAAAAATAAAAAATCCAAAAATAGTGTTATTTATGTTTTATTTCTTGTTCAAAAAAATCAAAAATCCAAAAATATTTTTGTTTTTGTTTTATCTCTTTCAAAAAAGAAAAAAATCCAAAAAATATTGTGTTCTAAGTTTTCTTTTAGTTTTGTTTTGTCTTGAGAAGTGAATTGAAGTGTAGATGAGACTCATGGAGACTGTATCGAGATTTTCTAAGCCAATGCTTCATCCATAATCATCGAAGAATTCTCATTCGAAGGAGCAAGAAATGAAGATTATTCTTTCAACATTCAATTTTTCAACCACCCCAGAAGCAAGGTGAAGTTGCACTTGAAGATTATGTGACAAATTGCATTGAAGCCTCCTCAATCAATTCGCCACTATCTTTGTACCTGCTGAAGTGATCCAAAAGATTCATTCTCTCTGATATTCTCTCTGAAGATTCTCAAGCTGATTGCGCTATCTTTCAAGAATCAGTACAAGAAGCCTCCTCACTCAATGTGCGTTCAATGTAAAATTCTGAAGAAAAGCCCAACTGCTTGAGATGAAGTCATTTATTGAAGATTCATATGTTCATCTTGAAGTCGTGAATATATCAAAGATTAAAGCTGAAGCCAAACTCCAAATGAAGATTGACAAGAAAAACATGCTACCTTTTTAGGGGGAATTTGTTGGGTGAATTAGAAAAGAAAGCTATAAACCAAGGGGGAGATTGTTGGGTCTAAAGTATGGTTTATACTTTGCTTTTCTAGGTAATTGTAATTTTTCGTCTAGGACTGAAAAATGGTTACGACCCAATGAGCGTTTACGATCGTGAACTGGTTCACGACCGTGAACCCATTTATGGCACATGTTCCCCATGTGTGTGTGTATATATATATATATATATATATGTGTGTGTGTGGGGGGGGGGGGATGAGGAGTGGTTGATGAACAGAAGAGAGTTCACGACCAAGAGAGAGAGAGAGAGAAAGGAGCTTAAGTGTGTGTAAGTGCGTGAATCTTGTGTAAGGTTACTTCATTCTAATCAATTCAAACAAGATTCATATTCTTCTTCTTCTTCTTCTTCTTCTTCTCTTGTATTTTGATCTGGCATCATCCGTTTGATTGGGATTCCGCACCATCAAGTGGATCTAATTGATACACAAGTAGATTTGGGACTCACACTTCTGAACAACATTTACCTCTTCTCAGAACATGTCAATATGGTCTTTCCAATACTATACTTCCAACTGTTCATAAGCAACCAATCCTTAGCAAGCCTCAGATTGTCCTTGACAATTGCTTAACCATTCTAGTCATATTTCCTTCTATTTCCTTTTTCCCTCTTAATGCCATAGGCAGAAAATTAAAACAGATTAATATTATAACATATGTAATCGATCCTATAACCAAAGCATATAAGACACGATTCATATTGTCTTACATAAAGGCATGATACTTTACGAGTCGCTCGCTATAATATTTCCACATATAGAATTTCTTTATGTTGAATCATTTCAGCATAACATTCACATATATCCTTGACTAAATTAAAATTTTCAATCTAAGTTTTTTTATTTGAAATGAAGTACGAGTATTTTCTCCCAATGACTTACTATAGCGAAACAATATCCAAACTTGTACATTTGCAAATTTGTAACCTTTGTTTCGTATAGATAGTATTACAACCTTGCAATACTTAGTATAATAGTTGCGCTCCCACTAGCTTAACAATTATACTTTTTCTAGCATAACAATTTTGCTTACTTTAGCACAATAATTATGCTCCCACTAGCCTTGACATGAACCCAGAAATTAGCTGGACTTTTGGAAATTAATACTTATTGATTTCCTTACCAAAGTTCAGATTTCTGATACTTGGTGCTTTGATAATTTTTTTCCAGACTTCTCAAGCTCATACACCTTTCAGATTAAATAACAGAAGTGTGTGTTTGAACCTTGCAGATACTTATAGTCAATAAGTCTCAAATTTTCAAACTAATTGTCATTTCTCACAATTCGAACTATAAATAGGGATGTCGTAATCATATTCAAATTCGGGAATGCAATTATCACAACTACTAACTCTAATCCTTTAAAATCTATTTAGTGAAAGCATTTCCTCATAATCATTTTCATGAAATGGAGAGAAACCTTTGCCACTTAGATTTTATGGTGTATGTGTTCCTAGCCATGTGAATTTGTCATTTCCAACCACTATCATAAGACAAGGTCTATCACAAAATCAAACTCATATGGACTGAACTTACTCAATCTTAATTTCTTGCCACTTGGCAACATAATGGCCTACCATATCTTCCAAGTTGTTCAGCAGATCACCCTTATTGATCAATGAACTTTCACTGATCCAGGTGCTTTGCCTTATGCAATCAATTGAGAACTCATAGAACTCACATGCATAGTCAACTTTAATTGGAATGAGCAAAGAAACAAGAATGTGTCAACATGATAGGTTACAAACCTCAAGTTGTGTGCTAGTGATAAACAATAGGTTTATTCTTGATTAGTTCTTGAAGCTTTTCAAGATCTGTAACACTCCCACTAACCTTTTGACATATAAGATTCTCTGCCCATAAATATTCCTTGACAAATAAATATACAAGAGTGTAGATTCTTATCAAGAATAACACTTCATATAATTGGTCTTAATTGGTCTTTGTTTTATCCAAAACATCAAAACTACAAATTTCAAATGTGCATAAGCAAGAACTTTTTCTTACCCCACATTTCATGATGTGTTCTAAACCTACTTAAGATATGTCCCTCAAGGCACAATCTTGGAGAATGACTCTAAGACTAGATTTTGGAATGAAGTATGATTCACCTTTTTTATTTAACTATTTCAACAATTCCTTATTCCTCTTCGTAGCCATAAAAGTACACTAAGGTGTCCTTAGATGATCAATTGTGATATGGTTGTCATAATCATTAAGATGATCATAAACACGATATTAAAGTATTCTCTTTTTCTTTCAAATTTGGGAAACTTTTATCTTTCTACCTAATTGATTCTTCTTATTCATTCTGCTATACATTTAAACTTTTCTAATGATTCATAACTATATTTAATATTGTAAGCATAATCATATTTACTGAGCTTTCAGTAAATCATGACGAATAGAATTTATCGTCCATTGTGGTGGATCTGATCAGTTCACATCAATGTGTACTAGATCCTTTCTTCTTTCACTTGACTTACATACTTATGTAAACAAGGAATTAGTCCTAATTTTCCCAAGTACTAAGATTTTCATACATCACATAATTCAAACCATATGATTCCAAGTTTCTATCTAATTGAAACTTGGGCAATGTGAATCTTTCCTTACTTAGAAAATTAAGACACTACCACAATTGATATATCTAAGCATCAAACCATTTTCAACATTACTATTAATGGAAACACATAGAAACAACAATCTTCACAAATTCCATTGCAAGGATACATAAAAGAAGATAAAATTATAATTTTCTTTTTTTATAAAATTTGTGGAAAAAACTTATCCTTACAATGCAAATACAAATGAGAACTATGTTTCTAAATATATTCCTAAGCAATCTATCATGACTCTAAGTAGCAGCTTCGAAATTCTGATCTTTGAACCATTCGATCGAAATCCATTTCTTCATATCAGAATTAGCCTTTACTTATTCTTTTAAGCTTCTTTTTTTTTCTTCGATCCTACAAAAAATCAAAATGAAATCTTTTCACATCATGTATTAAGAATCTACAAATAGGAACTTAATATAGTTAGATAGTGGACTTACCTGAAGTACAGTCACACATTTTGACTTTACCATCTCTTAGACTTCTCAGGTAGTTAGGGAAACTTCGCATCCAATGCCCCTTCTCTTGGCAATAGAAACATATGGACTCTTTGGGAATGGTACACGGGACAATCTCGGGATTATCCTTTCTCTTTACCATTTGGTGAAACAGTTTGACCTTGGCCAATCCCTTTCCATTGAGAAAAGAAAGCTTTTTTGGGCTTCCAATGTTGCCATTATCAATGTCCATGGAAGTTTGGGAAGTAGATATTTCAATCAAATTTTCTTTACCAGTGCGCCAAATCATTTCTGATTCAACAGCAATTAGCAAATAAGTAAGATCGATAAGGGTCATGTCATGTTCTCCCATATAGTAGTCCTTAATGAACCCGCTATATGACTTAGGAAAAAAGTGAAATACCAATTCAACAACTAACTTCCTCAAGACATTGACACCCAACATTCCTAGCCTGTCAATATGCAACTTCATCTCTAAGACGTGATCAAATACATACTTTCCATCTTCGTGTTTGCTTGCCAATAGGACTTGAGTGGCCTTGAACTTTTCAAGTCGACGAACATGTGGGTTAGGGAGAATAATTGGAGCAATTGGAGGAACTGAAGTATGATTTTTAGTTCATTGATCAAAACGTGGAACATCGTCTTCACGAGGAAAGCATTTTCCAAAAGATTCGGGAAGACCATAGTTGACAGAACTAGACATCTATAAGGGAAAAATTCAAGTTAGTTGATTTAATCCTTAATATAACACCCAAAATAGAATATCAGTGTTGCAGAAATCGGCCTTGGCGGCTGATTAATCAGGGATTCATCGCTTGGCGGTCTCGAACCGATTACGATAAGGGTGATTGGCGGAAATTGATCAAAATCGGTCAAACTCGGGCTTGACGGTCCTTAGCAGCCTTGGCGGTCCTTAGCGGTTATCGGCGGGAAATATTTAAAAAATTAAAAAAATAATAATTTTCAAATATTACAACAAAATTTTAAAATTTTAAATTTTTAAGCTTTTAAATTTTAAAATATTATAATAAAATTTTTAAATTTTCAAAATTTTTAAATTTAAAATTTCCAAATACTTAATTTTTTAGGAAATATTGATATTTCAAATAATTTTATTAATAAATTAGGGTCTCTGATTAATTGCCGATTAATCCACGCCGAGTCTGATTAATCGCTTATTATCAGTTGACCGCCGAACGATTTTTAGAACCTTGTGAAATATTAAGGGTGGCCAACACAATATTCTACAATTAGGAAAAGGGATGTCGTAATCCAATTACAAACTATTTATTGGTAGGTAAATAACGATTTACCAATTCCACCACGAAAACAAAATTATAAACAAATTAGGTTTTAAATGAAACTCCTAGATCTTTTGAGATCCATTGAACTTTTCAATGACATGTTTAATCTCGATTATGCCCATCAAGTTAGTGATTGGGATACCGAGGATCACAAACAATGTGTGAATAACCATGCAAATAAGCTTGGTACTCTCGAAGTCATTTATCAGCTAATCAATGTGTCGGTTAACCACACATGCTCCATTGATCTTTGAAAAACTACGAGATACCCATTGTTATCCTTTATTAGTCCACATTAGTGTGTCAGTTAACCACACACGCTCCACTAACTGACCAATAAGGTGCAATGTGCAATTTCATGGATTAGCATCAAATTCACATTTTTTCTGAGTAACTAAGATTGAGAATTTATAAAACCTTTAGTTACTTGGTATTTATAATAATAATACTTATAATAACAAGATCAAGCGAAGTATGTAACAACCCAGATTCAGAAGACCTAGAAAAGGAAATGAAATACCTCAAAACCAGAAGACGACTCGTCGAGTAGGTGGGTTGAATCGATGAGTAAAGGCATCAATTGGGTCGCGGGTTAAGTAACCTACTTGACGAACCAGAGGAATGACTCAGTGAGTTGGTATGGGTTTGGGAAACCCTAAATTCAAACTTGGTGCCCTATTTAAGCATCTCATTCCTATTCCACCAGACTCATTATCAGCCTCCACTATCCAGAGTATACACCTCGAAACCCTAGTGCCTCCCATGAGTTTGTAAGCTATTTTTGTAAGATCTTGAGTATTATTGAAGCTTAGAAGAACCAGAAGGATATTGGAGGTTCAAGAAGGAAGAAATAGATCGAGAAGATACACCCTATTTCCATAATTTTTGGGTAATCATGTCTTCATCTTGACTTATAGATTCTTAGATCTCTTTATGTCCACTTTATGAAAGTTTTGGTCCATGGAGGTTGATCTATAAGACAAGGATATCCCAAGTAAGGATCCTTTCAGATTTGGAGTCCCTAAGAGTGGTTAAGGCATAAAGGTGCAAACTTTATGCCCTTAGAAATCCCCATGCAAGCTTCAAGAGTTATTATGGCCTTTTGAAGCCTTAAAATCCATGTAAGGAAGAAAAGTATGAGACTTTACATATTCTTTTGGTATTTAAGATCTTGATCTCAGTCCTCCTGCTTTGGATTGGAGTAATAAGGGTTTTTGGACCATAGAGCTATGTCTTATGAGTTAGGGATTTGTCTAAACCCATTAAGAAGGATTAAAAGTGGGTAAAGTTGGAAACTTTACCCTCATGAGATCACTTCCAGCATGTAGACGAAGTTTGGGGTTTGGATCTGAAGTGTAGGGGCTTAATCTGTTAAGATGGCCCAATCAGACTGAGGGACTCGGTGGGTCCACAGAGGGAATAGACGAGTCGAAGTGTATTGTCCCGTTTCTGTTCAAGCTAGAACTCGATGAATCTGCGAGTTGACTCGATGAGATGATTTGATGAACCGCAAGTCTCTTAGCCAGGGAACTCAGAGAGTCAGGGGCTGACTCGGCGAGTGGGTTCGAGATTTCAGTGTTATGGGTGTTTGTACTCGACGAGTTGAATGAGTCCCTCGGCGAGTTAAGTCAACTTGGAGTGTTGACTTTGACCTTTGACGAAGTTTGACCTGGTTTGACTTTTGAGGGTATTGTGGTCTAAGTATTATTTTAGGTATTGGTAGTTCGTGGAGTCGAAGGTTCAGCAGTTCGGGATCTTCTAGCTAGCATCAAGGGGTTATTTGTAGGATTCTGTAGTCAGGTTTGTGAGGTGAGTTTTCCTCCAGTAGGAATGGGTCTAAGCCACCAAGGCCGTCCCGTTTAAGTAATAGTGTATGTTGGGGCAAGCCCAATGCCGGGGTCAGCCCGATGCAGTTTATATGTTTTCGGAATTTGGTTCGATGTCGGGGCGGTCCCGAGAAGTAGTTATGTATGCTTGACGTCTTTGTGATTCATGCATGTTTATGTGTTATGTGTTATATGTTCCGGACTCCAGTATGATCCCGGGCAAGCCTGATGCAATATATGTGTTTATGTTATATGTTATGTGTTCCGGGGTAAGCCTGATGTCGAGGCAAGCCCGATGTATGCTAGTCATTATGCCATGTATTATGTATTCAGTGCGAGCCTGATGTATGCTAGTTTATGTGTTATATGTTCTGGACTTCGGTCTGATTTCGGGGAAAGCCCGATAACGTTTACTTGATTATGTTACGGGTTTATAATATATGTATTATGTTGAGTATGTTCCAGGGTAAGCCTGATGTCGGGGTGAGCCCGATGCCCGATGCGGTCAGATGCCAGGGTGAGCCCGATGTTGGACAGGAGTCCGATGTCGGGTAAGCCGATGCCGAGATATGTCCCGATGCAAATGGGAAGAGTCGAAGAATTATGTTATTTATTATATGTGCTTTTTATGGTGTGACATCCCCATTTTTACGGCTAGAAAAGACCGATTTTGTTTATGCTTTATAAAAAAATCAGAGTATCTCTTTTAATAAAAAATGTTACGGAATTTGTTCCTAGAAAAACATGATAATAGCGTTATCAAAGAATTTCTAAAGAAATATATTTTTATTCACTTTTAAAACATTTGGGATGTCATCGTCAATACAGAAACATAAGCATAAACAGAACTTACATTCATTTACACTAGTGATCTACATCTCTTTTAAATCTCACACCAGATTTAAAAGAGGCGATAAGAAGCGAACGTACGCAGGGCGTACTTGGCCTCGGATGCAGGGTGTAGCGAAGGGCGACGTGTCGCAAATCCGAAGTGAGGCGTGATCAGCAAGCGACGGTCCAGATGCTGCCACGTCATCAACTTCACACCAGATTTGTGATTGTCTACTCCGACTTCTAAAAATCATAACTCTCGCATATGACCTCCGTTTTGACGTTATTTATATCCACGTGAAGGTGGGAACGTACTCTACAACTTTCATTTAGACTCCGTTGGCTAATTTTGACTTTATTTTAAAAGTTATATTATTAACAAGCCGGGACAGGATTGATCCGTTAAAAATTCATAACTTCTTCATCCGATTTTGCCCATCTTTTTGTCGTTATGCTATTCTTAACGAGATATTCGATTCTCGTTTAGGTCGTATCGGCTAAAAACCGCTCGATCTAATATTCGATTTTTCGGGCTGTACATTACTAATCCGAAACTTCGAAAAATCATAACTTCCTCATACGAAGTCAAATTTGGGTGTTCTTTTTATGGAAGCTCTCGGTTTTACGTATTCTACGACTTCCATTTAGATCGTTAAGGCTAAATCTCGCTCTATCGTAAATTCACTATTTACACTTTCCAGCATCGTGCCGGTTCCGTCGCGAAACTTCGACGGGTCACAACTTCTTCGTTATAACTCGGATTTTGGCGGTCTTTATATGTATGGAAACCCTGTAACATATAATAAAACTTGGTTAAGATTGTTTATTTTAAATAGTCTTTTGTCAAAAAGTCGTTTTCGACACTTATTGCCTCTATTTTGACGAGTCTGGGTCTACGGGAGTTACATATGGGATGTGGTAGTTTGGGGGAGCTCACTAAGCTTCGTGCTTCCAGTTTTCAGTTTTGGTTTCAGGTACTTCAGCTAGTAAAGGGAAGGACTCGAGCTGATGGCATGACACACACCACCGTTGATTAGCCTTGGAGTTTGTCTAATATTTGTTATGAGACTGTTATATGCTTATTAGATTTTATGAGTTTTCGAGATACATGTTTTATGGTTTTACACTATGGCAATGACATTTATATTTGATAAATGAGTTTGAAAACGAAATTTATAACTTGTATTTTTTGGATTTTTCAAGTTGGTATCAGAGCCTTGGTTCGAGGGATTCGGGCACACTTTTGGTGTGTCTGAACTCAAACTAAGGAATTGGTATGAAAATTTTCAAAAAAAAAATCAAATTTTATAAAAAGAGTTTTGAGAAAAAGATAAGAGTTTTAGAAAAGCAAAAAGAATTATTAGAAAGAAAAGAATTTTGACAAGAGAAAAGGGTGTGGTCCATGCAATCAGCCGAGCTCAAGTAAGTACTCCGAAATTACCCATACAAGTTTATGCAATGTTATGATTATCAGCTTTATTAGATGAACATGCTAGATTAGGACTAAGGATTTAGGAAGGATGCCTTATGCACCTGTCATATGTGATTCAGATTTGTGAGAACTGCATGCTAGTATAGAGTAGTTATGATGATAGCCTGAGTAGTATATGCTTGATTATGTGTACTCAGTGCCCGAATGTTGCTTGCTTTGTGCTTTTAGGAGTTCTAGTTGTCTTTCACTAACTAGTAAACGAATATGTTAAGTTAAATATTACAAGGACTAAATAGTTTCATAAGGTTAGGTCTAGCTCTATTTCACAGTTCTCGTTTGAGTCTAGCTGTTGTAGAGTAGGATCTCTCATTTGAAGAATTATCTAGTCTGAGTAATATGTAATAGTATTCACGAGCTGGTTAGGGGAAGAAGTCAGGGACTTCATATGCAACTGATGGTGGAGAGTGAGTTGGAGGTTACCCTAGGGAAAACCTAGGATGAGAGTAGTGCTGGGAGCAATAGTAGTAGTGAAAGGGACTTGGTGGAGTCGGGGCAATTCTCGAGGAAAGTACAGATATATGTGGAAGGTAGTATGGGCCCGTACTATTGAAAGCAGATGATCTGTACTTGAGTCGAGAAGGGATAAGATAAAACCGGGGAACTTGTAGTGAGTGTGTGATCCCTCAGTAGTGATGAGTATTTTGATGATAGTTATGTTATGACTCATGCAGTATGGTGATGCTACGGGGTAGGCCAATGGGCAGTTCAGGTGACAATGAGGGATCAGGAGCCGCGTAGCTCAGGGAGCAGATGAGAGAATTTATTTCAGCAAAGATTACATGCAGTATATTCGATCCGACTCCTCTTATCTTCAGTTCAGTCAAGGAAGGGATTTTGGAGCTTTTGGATAGCCGCCTCGAGGCCTTCCGAGCCGAGATTGCTGCGGGGAAGTTAGGGGATCCTCTAGGGCCCAGTGTTTATAGACATCTAGGATCCCTCGGTAGGGAGGGTCTCGTTATTAACTCTTGTCATCAGGAATCGAAGGTGGGTTACACACCTTGTCTCCAAGAGGGTTCACTACATGATTGGATCGCTATGGAGGTTTCGCAAGCTGTACGCGAGGAGTTACCCGACATTATTGAGCGTGTTACTTATAGGGTAACTACCAGGTTTCAAGGTCAGATAGCTACTATTCAAACGGTTGATGGGGTAGTCGGAGTAACTCAGGAGCAAGAGATTGGGTTAGATGTGCAGTTAGGAAAGAGGAAGCAGACTTCTAGTCAGGCTCAACTAGCGGAGCAGTCGGACACTGCCATAGCTGACATAAGAGACCAGAGTGGTCATGGAGGGTGTGTAAGGGATGAAGGGACACATGAGAATGTTCGCATCAGATCTTAGTGCGGCATGTGACGGTGGAAGGGTCACAATCGTCAGGAATGCACATTGGAGGTAGATTTGTGCCTTCGTTGTCATCTGCCTGGACATATCAGGGCAAGTTGCCCCCACGTAGTGTTTAAGGCAGTTTAGGCTTCATCACAGATACTTTAGCTGAAAGAGGGAGTTCAAGTTCCAACGCCCATGGTCCCGCAGGAAGTCAAGATCGAGCCAAAATAGATCGCTGGTATGTATTTCAATTCAACTTTTGTTTATGATTTTATTGTTATGGTACTGCATCAATGTTAGTAGGTGTATTTCAGAATATTATGTTTCATTCTCATGATTAAGTTATATGCTATCTGCATGCCATGATGTTAGAATATTAGTTCGAAGATGTTTCCCTTTAGAGTAGGATCTCAGGATGCAGTCATTGTAGCAAGTGTGAGAGGGGCTCGGGAAGTGTTCTGTTGGTCTTCAAGAATGGTTCAGATTCGGTATTGGTTAGTATTGGAGCACTAGCATTGGTGAGCCTTGGTTGTTGGCAGATCGATCATTATATGGAGAAAAGGATTTGGAATCCCTTTTAAGCTATGAGCTGTGGGGATCTAGTTGAATCGAAGTGAGGGAGTGCGATCCCGGTAGTCAGGAGCTGAGGAAGGATCGCAACTTGGATGCATTCGCATACTTGCTGAGAAGGGAAGCAGACGAGGTAGCCGTTTGGGGTAGAGCAGCGGGGAAGTCGGGAGTTTGAGAAACATTCCAACATGGATTTCATGTATTCACAGTAGTAGAGGACTAGTTTGGGAAACCAGCTTGATGTTTTTCTCGATAGCACGCAAGTTAATCAGGATGTTAGACTGTGGCGTGCTTATTATTGGATGTTTTTAGGCTAATAGCCAGTAGTTAGACAGTATGGGAAGGTGTTGTAAGACTATAGGATATCCGTAGCATTCATTAGCAGTTTAGCTAGAGGAGTGGGGGTGAGGGCCCGTATCTCCTAGTTAGCTGGATAGAGATTGAGGAAGGATAGTTTGTTGAGTTTCTGGATGGAGTTGGTCCTTCATAGCCCTAGAAAGGTGAGACATGTGGGGGAGGCCACTCCAAGATATAGTTTGGGTGATACCCATGGACGAGGTCCATGTGATTATAGCAGCGCAGGTGGGACCTGGTAGAGACCTTAGGGTCAAGATACAAGATCGAGGATTCTAGGATCTATAGAGCCATGAGTAGCAATGTGGATAAAGTAGTTTTAGTAGCTGAAGTCTACTACGAGAGTCTCTGGGAGCGACTAAGAGAGTGATCAGTGGTTTAATAATCGAGTGAAATCCAGTATTTCAGATAGTGGACAGATAAGTTAGGACATGGGAGGTTCCGTCCCTATGGAAGATAGATAGAGCAGTTTTAGATAGATGAAGTGTCTTTGGAAGTCGCTGGGAGTGACTGAGAGTTCGAGTTGGGTTTAATAACCGGTGGGAGTCCGGTAACCAAGAGGATGGTAGTTTAGTTGAGACCAGGGTGGCCCCGGATCATCCGGAAGGCGGATGAGAGGTAGCAGGATCTTCATACAGATGCAGTGATAAGAAATTTTTTGCACGAGGAGCATTTAGTTAACCTAGAAGTGCTACGCCACTCTCAGCAGGGTTAAATAATCTCAGAGTGAAAGGTTGGACTCTATTGCGCAACTCTCGTTGGAGTCTAACCGTTGCAGGGATGAGTCTTTTACTTGAAAGATTATCTGATCCATTCGTTGGCAGGGGTTTTCAGTGTCGGGATTCAGAAGGCAAGATTATTCAGTGGGTATCAGCAAATTGGCCAGCATTAGGAGTGACTGGAAATGTAGATTCAACAAAGGGTAGATCCTTCACAGAGAAAGGAAAGGTTGTTGTTTTTGGAAGAGCCGCCTTGGGAAGGCTAACGAACGCGTAGGGAAAGGTGTGAACCCCTAGGATGTTCGACATAAGTACTCGGGGAGTACCAAAAGGATTGTCAGTCAAGTAATATTCGTGTGCTCAGGATTATTAGTGATTAGAGTGCACTCGAGATTATTGTCTTCGATGATTAGTTTGGCCGAATGACCATACAGAAGGCCAAAGGAAGCAGCCCTCTGAGGATTGGACGCGCAGGCGAAGTACGTATCATATAGGTATGCGGTGAGAGGTTACAGAGTAGTAGAAGTGGAGAACTTCGAGGACGAAGTCTAGTTTAAGTGGGGAAGAGTTGTAACACCCCAGATTTAGAAGACCTAAAAAAGGAAAGGAAAGACCCAAAAACTAGAAGACAAATCGTCGAGTAGGTGGGTTGACTCGACGAGTAAAAGCGTGAATTGGGTAGCAGGTTAAGTGATCTACTTGACGAGTCAAAGGGCTGACTCGACGAGTTGGTATGGGTTTGGGAAACCCTAAATTCAGACTTGGTACCCTATTTAAGCATCTCATTCCTATTCCACCAGCCTCATTATCAGCCTCCACTATCGAAAGCATACACCTCGAAACCCTAGTGCCTCCCATCAGTTTGTAAGCCATTTTTGGAAGATCTTGAGTATTCTTGAAGCTTAAAAGAACAAGAAGGAGGTTGGAGGTTCAAGAAGGAAGAAGTAGATCCAGAAGATACACCATATTTCCATCATTTTCTGGTAATCTAGTCCTTATTTTGACTTATAGCTTTTTAGATCTCATTGTGTCCACTTGATGAGAGTTTTGGTCCATGGAGCTTGATTTATGGGACAAGGATGTCCCAAGCAAGGATCCTTTCATATCTGGAGTCCCTAAGAGTGATTAAGTCAAAAAGGTGCAAGCTTTATGCCCTTAGAAAGCCCCATGCAAGCTTCAAGAGTTATTATGGCCTTTTGGAGCCTTAAAATCCATGTAAGGAAGAAAAGTATGAGACTTTACATATTCTTTTGGTATTTAAGATCTTGATCTCAGTCCTCTTGCTTTGGATTGGAGTAATAAGGGTTTTTGGACAATAGAGTTATGTCTTATGAGCTAGGGTTTTGTCTAAACCCATTAAGAAGGGTTAGGAGTGGGTAAAGTTGCAAACTTTACCCTCATGAGATCACTTCCAGCATGTAGACGAAGTTTCGGGTTTGGATCTAAAGTGTGGGGACTTAATCTGTTAAGATGGCCCAATCAGACTGAGGGACTCGACGAGTCCACAGAGGGAATAGACGAGTCGAAGTGTATTGTCCCGTTTCTGTTCAAGCTAGAACTCGATAAGTCTACGAGTTGACTCGATGAGTTGATTTGATGAACCGCAAGTCTCTTAGCCAGGGAACTCAGAGAGACAGGGGCTGACTCGACGAGTGGGTTTAGGACTTCAGTGTTACGGGTGTTTGTACTCGACGAGTTGAACGAGTCACTCGGCAAGTTATATCAACTTGGAGTGTTGACTTTGACCTTTGATCAAGTTTGAACCGGTTTGACTTTGGAGGGTATTGTAGTCTAAGTATTATTTTAGGAATTGGTAGTTCGTGGAGTCGAAGGTTCAGCAGTTCGGGATCTTCCATCTAGCAGCAAGGGGTTATTTGTAGGATTCTGCAGTCAGTCTTGCGAGGTGAGTTTTCCTCCAGTAGGAATGGGTCTACGGCACCAAGGCCGGCCCGTTTAAGTAGTAGAGTATGTCCCCGATGTCGGGGTCATCCCTATGCAGTTTATATGTTTTTGGACTTCGGTCTGATGCCGGGGCGGTCCCGAGAAGTAGTTATGTATGCTTGATGTCTTTTTTATTCATGCATGTTTATGTTTTATGTGTTATATGTTTCGGACTCCAGTATGATGCCGGGCAAGCCCGATGCAATATATGTGTTTATGTTATATGTCATGTGCTCTGGGGTAAGCCTGATGCCGGGGCAAGCCCGATGTATGCTAGTCATTATGCCATGTATTATTTATTTAGGGCGAGCCCGATGTATGCTAGTTTATGTGTTATATTTTCTGGACTTCGATCTGATGTTGGGGCAAGCTCGATGCAGTTTACGTAATTATGTTACGTTTTTATAATATGTGTTATGTTGAGTATGTGCCGGGGTGAGCCCGATGCTCAATGCGATTGGATGTCGGGGTGAGCCCGATGTCGGACAGGAGTCCGATGTTAGGTAAGTCGATGCCGGGATATGTCCCGATGCAGTTGGGAAGAGTCCTAGAATTATGTTATTTGTTATATGTGCTTTGTATGGTATGTTGTAGTTTGGGGGAGCTCACTAAGCTTTATGCTTACAGTTTCAGTTTTTGTTTCAGGTACTTCAGCTTGTAAAGGGAAGGGCTCGAGCTGATGGCATGACACACAACATCGTTGATTATCTTGGGAGTTTCTATGATATTTGTTATGAGACTGTTATATGTTTATCATATTTTATGAGTTTTCAAGATACATGTTTTATGGTTTTACATTATGGAAATGATATTTGTGGTTAATATGAGTATGAAAACGAAAATTTTAACTTGTATTTTTTGGATGTTTCAAAGTATCTGAAGGGTTTCTGGTTTATGAAGAGAATCACCGGCCTAGAAAAACAATCTTTAACAGAAAAAGTCAAAACTAGACTTCGATTTAAACGAAGAGGGGAAAGGGAAACCATCCTTAGAACTAATATTCATCGTCCCATCTGAAATTGTCTGTAACAATCAACTCTCGAGGTATTAATTAATTAATTTTTCTTAATTTACGGTTGGGCCTAGGATAGATAAGAAGGACTTTTTGTTTAGACTTAAGATTTTGGGCCAAAGATTTGGGTTGCCCATAAGACATACGTTGGGTGTAGCCTGGGTGTACGTGGGGCGTAGTGGTAGGCATTGGATGCAGGCGACACACACACGTACGCACAGCATACCAGGAGTACGTGTAGCGTACGTGAGCAGATAGCAAACCCTAATTTTTAGGTTTTAAGTCGTATAAATACCCCATTATAACCTCCCCCTGGCTTCTTACCAGTCCCCTCATCCTCAGAAAACCCTTATTGCGACCCATACTCCATTGTTGTGTGTGTTTGACCCTTGTGAGCTCATTTTGGTGAAGGAAAGCTTTGAAGAATAAAAGAAGAGGTTGGAGGAGAAGCCTTTGAGTGACTTGAGCTCAAAGATCTGGATTAAACTCATCCTTTGGCATCTAAAAGAGGTATAAAGCTCTTAACTTTCTTTCTCAAAGCCTAGATCTAAGGTTTTGGAAGTTTTGGACCTCTTTAGGTCCAAAGTGTGGATCTTGATCATGCAACTTCGAATTTGATCCTAAGGTTGCCACCCTTGAGGCTCAATGAGTTCCTTTAGCTGTAAAGTTGCAAGCTTTGAGGCTATTATGAGGCCATGCATTAGATCAAACCATTTCTACAGAGTTAGTTGTCAGTATTTCATGATTGGGCTCATTTAGTGGGTTGCAAACCACCAAGTGATTGAATTTATGGATTATAATGATGAAAGGGACTTGGATCTGCAGTTGTAGCTTCTGAGACTAAGTATTAAGTGCTTAATGTGGAAATGAGCTTAACAGGGTACTACGCTGGGCATACCAGCCAGTACGCGCAGCGTACAAGCTGTGCGGCAAGTATGCACTGCGTACAGATGAGTACGCCCCGCGTACTCATCAAATTTTGGCTTTTGCATTTTGGGCCTCGGTTTGGGCCAATCATTAGACTTGTTAGCGATTAGGCCTCAGTAAGTCCATCGGAAGTCAGAATATGGACCAAGGGCATGTTTAGGCCTAGGTAGGGCCCATATGAGGAGTTAGGCCCAATTTAGAAAATTAGGACATTAGTGGGCCTTTAGTGGGTCATTGGTGGACTTAGGAGGATTAGTTGGATTTGGACCTTGGAAGAGAGAGTCCAAAGTTAGAGCAATGGTAATTTGGTCAATTTACCCTTAGTAGTATCCTTAGTGTTCTCACTATGTATTGTTATATAGAGTCGGCCCGGGAGACGTGGGAGCATCAAGCGGAGATTACCTCACTCGAGTTTTCAGCAGCCAAATTGAGAGGTGAGTTTACCTCCAGTAGGAACGGGTCTAAGGCACTAATGCCGGTCCATTTAAGTAGTAGAGTATGTCGAGGTTACCCCGATATAGTTTATATGTTTCAGGACGTTGGTCCGATGCCAGGGCGGTCCCGAGAAGTAGTTGTGTATGCTTGATGTCTTTGTGATTCATGCATATTTTTCTGTTATGTGTATGTGTTCCGGACTTTGGCCCGATGTCGGGGCAAGCCCGATGCAGATTATGTGATTATGTTATGTGTTATGATATATGTTTTGTTGTGTATGTGTTGGGGTAAGCCCGATACCGGGGTGAGCCCAATGCACGATGCGGTCGGATGCCGAGGTGAGCCCGATGTCGGACAGGAGTCCGATGCTGGGTAAGCCGATGCCGGGATTCGTCCCGTTGCAGTGGGAGTAGTCCCAGAGTTATGTTGTTTGTTATATGTATTTTTATGGTATGTGGTAGTTTGGGGGAGCTCACTAAGCTTTGTGCTTACAGTTTCAGTTTTGGTTTCAGGTACTTCAGCGAATAAAGGGAAGGGCTCGAGCTGATGGCATTACATACACCACTGATGATCAGCCTGGGAGTTTACTCTGATTTTCATTATGAAATTGTTATTTGTTATCAGATTTTTTGAGTTTTAAGATACTTGTTTTACGGTTTTATTTTATGGCAATGATATTTATGTTTGATAAACGATTTTAAAAACAAAATTTTTGGCTCGTATTTTTGGGATGTTTCATTGCCTCATCTTTTCCGAGTGGAATTTTTATAAGTTATGAAATACAGATCTTACCTTTGTTTTGCATTTTATAGTTCGAGAACATGGTTTCATTTTGAATGAGAGGCTCATATCTGTAAATTTGGAATCGGAGAAATGGGATCAAACACCCCCATGGCTACATTATTATTGGTGTTGCCCCGCCAAGTTACGAACCGAGTTTCACCCAACGCCGAAGCTCAAGCTCAAAAAAGTTGGATCCAGAACAGTATCATCACCGCCTCAAGAAACAAGTACCAAAAAGCAACACGGACATCATTATCCAGACACCCATCTACAATTTAATAAAGGAATGACAGTTAATCTTCTTTTTCTAAGTTCATTCCTCAAGGACTATGATTATTAGCGAATAATAAGGGATAAAATTATGAGCTCTACATGATCTGATATTGGATTGCGTATTGGAAAGAGAGGGGCAACTACCCTTTTAAAACCTCATGTCTCTCTCGTGGGATGGTTTTTTGGTGGGGATGAAGGTTTGTTTGGATATTGGATGTGGATTAACACGATTTTGAAGATGGAACATATATGCAATCTTTTTTTTTTTGTAAGTATAGGCTCTACTGATTTACACCAGATCATTTTTTTTATTTATAAATCTAGATTTGGGTGTAGATGTGGGTGAGTTCACCAAAAAAGATGAAATGATTGGTGGGGAGAGAGAGAGAGAGAGAGAGAGAGAGAGAGAGAGAGAGAGAGAGAGAGAGAGAGAGAGAGAGAGGCCTCCTTTGCATATTATTATTATTTTTTCATTTTCTTTAAATAAGAGAAAACATAAAAAATGGTCACTATGGTAATGAAATAAAGAAAATGCCCTTCAGTTAACATACGAAACTTAACGGAGTTAGCAGTAAGGACCAATCATCATAAGTTTTGAAAACACAGGGATCATCTATGATGGTTTTAAACCACAAGAACTAAACTTCAGATATGGGGAAACCACAAGGACCATTTATAATGTTTTTTTCTAATTGATTTTCCAAAACAAATAAAAAAATAAAATAAATGCAAACTTAGAACCATTTTGTCTATGTTTTTCATTTTATATTAATAACGTTCTCTCTTTCAATGACACCACACCAAGAACGGAAATTTGGCAAATTTGTAGGATGATCTATCTCCCCCTTCGCTTCCCTTCCAAAATTTTCTTCAACAACATCTGCAAATCATTTCCCCTTCGCTTCTTCATATTTTCCGTAAGAAAAAAAAAGGTAAATAGAAGCTTCAATCTAGCAATCATGGAAGATACAACGGAGATATTATGCCCTGAAAACGATACGATGAACCCAGCCTTGACGATGACCACACAGGTCTCCGCTATTCTTGTTCTCTCTCATGTTTTTCAGATTTTCCTCAAACCCTTGGGCCAACCTGCCCCACTTGCTCAGATCCTCGTAAGTATGTCACATCCTCCATCTCACATCCTTCGTCTGTCAAATTGCATCTTTTGTTTCTAATTTTTTTTATCATTAATTTGTTCCATTTCCAATTGCAAAAGGGAAAGCATGAATTCATGTATGCTGATTGTATTTACAAATTTTTTGTTGGTACCACAGGCGGGATTCGTGCTAGGTCCATCAGGTTTATCGAGATCACCAACAATCCATGTCTTCTTCTTCCAGAATTTCGCTGTTGATTTCTACGAAAGCATGGCATTATACTGTAGAATTAGCATCATGTTTCTCATGGGCCTCGAAATGGATATTCCTTATCTAATGCGAAACATACGTCCAGCAAGCATCATCGCCTGTGGTGGTTGCTTAATGTGTTCAATATTTGCAGCAGCCATCTCCTTCTTCGTGTATGAAGAAACAGGATCCCGTGGATCACGTTTCACTTTAGCTCTAGTCATCACTGTGATCTTAGCCAACACAGCGTCCCCCATTGTTTTCCGATTAGCAGCTGATTTGAAGTTTGCAACATCTGATATTGGCAGACTCGCTATATCTTCTTCCTTAATCGGTGACATGTACGCTGTGTTTATTTTGGTTATAATCTCCGGTGAGAAACATAAACGAACAGTTAACGGATGGGCATTAATGGCGTTTTGTTCACTGTTACTTCTTGTGGGTATTATCATTTTCACCACACATTTAGTTAACTGGTTGAATCGTAGAAACAGGAACCATAAAAACCTTCAAGCTGTTGAAGTAATGTTGATTTGTTCAGTCGTTCTTGTTGCAGCCATGACTTTTGAAACTATGGGATTTAGCAGCTTAATTGCTTGTTTCCTCATGGGATCAATGTTCCCAAGGGGTGGGAAATCAGCAAGAACATTGTTGGCAATTCTTACATATACAGTTCATAACTTTATATTCCCGATTTACTTTGGGTACACTGGGTTTAAAGCAGATACAAGTTATTTAAATGAACTGAAAAGAGTCGCGATTGTTCTTATGGTTATCTTGTTGAGTATTGGTGGAAAGATCTTTGGTACTCTTGTTGCATGTAAGTACTTGAAGACGCCATTAAACGAAGGAGTCCTTCTTGCTGTTTTGATGAACATGAAAGGGCATGTGGATATTTTGACCTTGACAACAGCTATGCAAAATAAAGTAAGTCCTTCTTCCTTCATTATCGTGATGTAGTACTCCTGTTTAGCAACCTAATTTTCCCTTTTTGTGTTAAAACAGGTGTTGACAAGTTCGATATTTTACAACTTAATGGTTTCAGCAGTGGTAATTAGTTCCATAATCTCAGCAGCCTTAATCGGCTTCTTAGTAAGAAGAGAAAGCGACACAATTGGCATCAAACACATACCAATGGAATATCATAGACCCGATAAAGAACTAAAACTCCTCGCATGTGTTCACAGTCGTCACCCTGTAAACACCATGGTACGCCTCATCGTATCCCTAAGAGGATCCGACAATGTTCCAATTTCCCCCTACTTAATGCACTTAATCGAGCTTCCAGAAAAGATTAAAAAAACTTCAGCATCATACGAACAGTTACAAGATGATGAATCCAGTGATGATGAAGAGTACAACTATAGTAAAAACGACATTGTGGAAATAAACGAAGCTGTTGACATCTTCATTGAAGAAACAAATATGATGATTCATCAAGTCCAAACAGTCTCGCCTTTTATGAGTATGTATGAAGATGTTTGTGATTTCGCTGATGATATTAGGGCTTCGTTTATTGTTCTTCCGTTTCATAAACATCAAAGAATCGATGGGAAATTTGAGAAAGATAAGGATGGAATTCGAACTACGAATCAGAAAGTATTGAGAAATGCTCAATGTTCGGTTGCGATTCTGGTGGATAGGGGGCATACGATTACAGGGACACAAGTTGCAGGGTCTGAATCGTTACAACAGATTGCGACTTTGTTTTTTGGTGGGCCCGATGATCGGGAGGCGTTGGGGTTTAGTAAACGGCTTAGTACACATCATCATACGAGTCTTACGATTGTTAGGTTTTTGCCGACATCTGCTAAAGATCCTAATGTTGGAATTGATGTTTCCCAGAAAGAAGATAATGTTTTGGTGGCGATTGATAATGAATCAGAGGTTGAGGAGGCGGATAGTTCTGCTTTAGCCAATTTTTATCATAGGTATGATATGATAAAATTAGGACTATTAACATTATTTTTTGGAAAGAAACTATCCACAGTCTTTAAATAATCATCAAAAGCATATTATTACATTAAATGAACTATCTTTTTATGCTTTCCACCTGTTATACCAGGTCTAAAAGTAGCAACATATCGATTTTTATATTTACACTTTTAGCCTAAGCTCTAAATCTTGTTATATATTTCGTCAAAACTTCAAATTTTATCTTGAATTTTGGTCCAACCTTGTTTTTTATTTACACTTTTCAGGTATGTAACATCTGGGAAAGTGAGATTTGTTGAGAAGTATGTGGAAAATGGGGTACAAACAGGGATGATATTGAGGGACATGGCGGAGACATACTCGATGTTTGTGGTGGGGAAAGGTGGGAGAGGTGACTCGCTTTTAACTACGGGGATTAGTGATTGGGAAGAATGTCCGGAGCTTGGTGTAGTTGGTGATTTTTTGGCTTCTAGTGAATTTGATATCAGTGGTTCAGTTTTAGTTGTTCAACAACATAGATGAATCTTGTAACATGTGAAGATAAATTATTGAGAATGTCCTCAAAGTAAGGAATGAACATGAACTAGTAGATTCTCATAAGTTAAACCATAGAAGCTTTGCGATAGTGGTTGGGTTTTGTGAGGTTGAAGGAGAATCTTTTGGCAGTTGGTAAGGAAAGGAAAGGAATTGGTAGATGGGTTTGTATAGTTGTATGTAGATGCACATTTTCTTTTCCTTATCGTGCTACAAACAGTGAAGCCACGAAACAACTTTAGTTTGAATGTAGGAAATGGAAATGAGAGATTGAATTTATCCATTTTTCTTCTTAAATAATGGTTTTAGATGAACCATGTGTTGCAGATCTATAGCTTCTCTAATATGTTTTTAGAAACTAGTAGTGAGGTCTTATGTTTGGGATATGCTTTTAGGAGTCAAAGTTAGATGTTCATTTATAACAAAATGATGAAAGTTAAATAAAACAGGTTTAATCATTAAAATGACAAAAATGGAAAGTGTTATAATATCAAACAATCACATTTTGAAATTTTATCAAAGAACAAACATTAATTTTTTAAAATTATTATTTTTTGTCAATACGCTTTACGAAGAGTCCCTATAGGAATTATAAAACAAAACCAAATTCTCTCCAAGAAATTTAATTTCGTAAAAAAAACATTTCACAATCTTTTTAAGCTTTTGTAGTAGCATCTCTTCATTTGGTGATTAAAGATGAGGAAAATCTACATAAAAATACTTACATTTTGGCTCTATTGATAAAAAAAAAAGTTTTTTTTTTTTTTTTCATTGGAACCGGTTATTATTTGCAATTGAGGTTTATTTCCAAGTAACCACATACAATAGTATGTATCGATGGTTAAATTATAAGAAAAATATCAAGGGTGGCTTATTCAAGTCATAAACTTTGTAACGCGTTCATATCAAAATTAAGCATCAAATAGGATTTGTGCTTATTTAGTCACTAAACTTTGTTTAAGTTGTAAAAAGTCATTGAACTTGTTATTTATTTATTCAAAGTTTTTACTAAAACCTGATGTCATTGGTCATAAGGACCCCTGAATAAAAAAAAAATGGTTTAATAACCTTTCACGACTTAAACAAAGTTTAGTGATTATATGAACACAAATTCAATAGTTTAGTATCTAATTTCGACATTAACCCTTTTTTCTTTGTTTGACTAGTTTTAGTTTTTTTTTTAATACATTGCAGATCACGTTGATCATCAAGAATCACATTAGTTTAACGTGTATACATTACATTGGCATATCTAATTAAAAAAAAAAATTAACAGTCTAATAGTAGAGATGTACGGTTAAAGTTTAATAAAAATGTGATGGAGTGTGAAGAATGGATTAATTCTTGTATGTTTATTAAGCTTGAGGTGATGATGAATCATGAATACTAATTTTAGAAGTGTGGTTAGTTAAAAGTTAGACTTCCATGCCGATTGGGTGGTCTAAATGCAACATACTTTCATATATTGATGTAGATATAATTTTTGAGGTTCACTATAATTAAATTCTTATTTATTAGTAGAAAGTTGTATCTTTTTTTTACAGGATTTGTGAATTATGTTTAAATTAGAAGTAAAATAGTTATAAAGATGATCATATTTCTATATTTTATAATTTATATATTTAAAAAGGACTTTGAATCTTGTATATGTATTGTTACCGAATTGTTGTCACGGATCACTCTTAATTAAAAATAACAAGTCCAAGTGACATTTCACAACTTAAACAAAATTTAGCGACTAAATTGACACAAATTCAATACTTAGTGTCTATTAATTTCGACCTTAAACATTGTGAAATAACCATGAATTTTGTTACAACTTATTATCGCAATGCACTGAAGAGATATTTCATAAAATTGTTAAGGTCGAATTAGCAATAATAAGTTTTTTTAGTTAACCAATCAGATTATTTTCAACTTGGTGCTTTTTTGAAATGCCAAAAGAAGACAATATTATCAAATAAAACTACTATTTTTTTTGTTGTTAGACTGTTCCAAAAATCGTGATTAAGCCCCTATGGACTACTGCTATACTTCTATCAACTCGTTAGCATGCACCACATGATAATGGATTAATAGCCTGAGTTCGAAGTATACTCTTTTTAAGGTGTTTGGATGTGTTTATAAGATCATTATTGTAACTTTTCAAATTAGATAGTCAGCAAAGCGATTAAAGTTGACGAAAAATGTGTAGTTTTACCTTAATTAACTAACAGTTTTGTTGCAACTTTTCCGCAACTTCTTCGTATGCACCTGTGGCTCTGTTTTGAGCACTACATATATTACCAAGTTTATTTTTCTGCAAATTAAAGAACCATTCTCCAAAATAATAGTTATAAGAACTACATAAACTTATGTCTTAAAAAGTTGTAAATTACTTGCATTGTGTATCAAGTTTATTGTTTAGGTAGAAAACACTACAATTAATAATCAGCCAAAAATCAAGCTGTTCAAGCCAGGACCAATCCGACCTTCCGCAAGTTCAAGTCCAAAACCAAACGTAATATACCCCAAATCCCATGATATTACAAATAAAAATAAAAATAATAATAATAAAACGAGAATCACATTTTTCATGTTGGTCATAAACTAGGATGACGATCATAGTAATTGATGTAAGCCAAGGTTTATACTTTCATTAATCTCAACTTTTCCTCTTGTACATTCTAGATCCAAAAGGCCTCATCTCCTACAAGTACTTGCCCTCTTCTCTCACAAACTAACCAAATCAACATGGCTAAGAAACCATTAACAATTCAAAAAACAGTGCTACTCACTATATGCCTAGTCCTTTTTAGCGTGTCAACAATAGCCTCAAACAAGGCAGCTACTAAACCCATGCAGCCCGTTTTCATATTTGGTGATTCAACAGTGGATGTTGGCACAAACAACCACCTCAAAAACTGCACCGCAAGAGCCAATCACCCATATTATGGGATCGATTATCTACAGTCGAAACCAACCGGAAGGTTTAGCAATGGACAAAACGCTGCTGACACTATCGGTATATAATCAATTTCTATATATAGTACAAACTAGTGTTACATCAGTTGGAGGTGAGAACAAAGCATTCCTTATAAGGGTGTTGATATCTTTCTTAACAAAAAGTGTTTAAAAGTTGTGATAACAACAAATCCCATGAGAAATCGGGCACACCCAATAATATTGTTGGTGTGCTCTACAATTTACCCCCCACAATGGGCCTTGGAAGAGGTTTGGTGTGGGCCGTGTAGAGGATATTTTTCACATTTTCTTTTAGAAATTATTAATATGCAAATTCAAGATAATTATTACTTGAATGTGCAGTGACACTTTTGGGTGGCTACAAACATAGTCCGCCTCCATTTCTTGCACTCCTTAAGAATAGTTCCAGCTTCACGGGAAAAATTCTTCATGGGGTGAACTTTGCTTCGGGAGGTTGTGGCCTTGATAAAGAAACGGGGAAAGATCCTTATGTAAGTCTTTCCTCTATTAATAGGGAATACAACTAATTAGAGAGTTCTTAAGAAAATTGCAATTTTTACCCTATTAACATTGATCGATCTTATTCTAATGCATACCAAACATAATACAAGGTGACTTGTTCTATCATATACTGTCTTTACTACTATTTGATGTCCATGACAAAAGTACGAGGCTAATACAGGGGGTAGTTGTATCTTTGGAAGAGCAAATCCAACAATTTGCAACTGTTAAAGGAAACATTACCGCAATACTAGGTGAGTCAAATGGTCAACTTTTGCTTCAAGGTTCAATGTACATCATGAGTATTGGAAGTAACGACATCATGTCCTACATATTCACTCATCCTGTAACTCCCGAGCTTTTCATCGCCAACCTTACAGCGACATATGCCATGCATCTAAAGGTTCCATGATATTTGTCAATACCATCTCCAGATTTTAATTTTAAACTTTTTACTCATGTTATATTATTTCATTTTTAAAATTACAGAACTTATATAGCCTAGGGGCAAGAAAGTTTGGAGTAATAAGTGTTCCACCAATTGGATGTTGTCCAATTGCCCGTTCATTCTCTCCCGTTCGTGATTGTGCAAAGGAGCCTAACGACTTGGCTATTGCGTTCTATACACCACTTGAATCCCTTTTGAAAAACTTGAGCTCTACACTTGAAGGATTCAAGTATTCGCTTGGGAATGCATACAATATGACTATGAATATCATTGAAAACCCAATTGGTAAGCATAACTTAGTCTTTGGTGTGCACTAATCGAAAATGGAATAGAATGGAGCAGTAGGGTGGAATGAAAATATTATGTTTGTTTGTCGTATAGAAATATAATGGTAATGTGATTACTTGGTTGATCTTCATTTTAAATGAAGGGGAGGTGTGTTTTGATTCATTCCTATATATATATATATATATATATATATATATATATATATATATATATATATATATACATGCGAAAATATAAATATCCTGCGAAAACGCGAAAACAGCTTTTATCTTATGAAAATTAGATACATGTACTATAAAAAAATAATTTTATTAGCAATAAATTAAAGATAGTAAGTTTACATTAGATGGTGTTATGATAATATAGATTTAAAGACGATTTTTATAATTATATTTTTTTTCACGTCCTTAATCATTTTTAAATTCATGTTTTCATAATAAAAATGTTAAAAATCATACTTTGCTAATATAAAATAGTCTATCATCTATCATCGATTATCATCATGTATTTCAAAGTTTGGATGAATTATTTTCCAAAATATAATGTTGAGGTGACATAATATCATATGGTTTTCTTGTTTTCACGTTTTCGCAAATTATTTGCATTTTCGCATGAACCCTCCCCTATATATATATATATATATATATATATATATATATATATATATATATATATATATATATATATATATATATATATATATATATATATATATATATATATATTCCAAACTTTTATTTCAAAAAATAAAATAAAAAATCATTATCCATGCTTAATTTTCTAACATCATGTGTGTATAATATTACTCATACAAATATATCATGTGTGTATAATATCATGTTTAATATTTTAATAAAATATTATACATGATAAATTTTTATAATATTCTACACACATAATGTTAAAATATTATATATGGATGAAGATTTTATTATTATTATTTTTAGATTTTTTAAGCAAAAGGTTTTAAAAAAATATTAATTTTTTTCCTTTATTTAATTCTTTTTCAGTTTTTATTTTATTTTTTTGGCATCCTTTGACCACAAGTGAGTCTTATTATTGTCTCACATGAACTTTTATATATATATATATATATATATATATATATATATATATATATATATATATATATATATATATATATATATATATATATAATCTTAAATAACAATAATATATATAGAAAATTTCAAGGCTTCTATTAAATTATTTTTTCTTATATTTCTATTGTAGATATGTTTTAAAATTTCATAGTATTTTTTTTAATTTTGTAAACAATTTTCAAAGTGATAAATATACTCTTTTACTATTTAAAGAACAAATAATATATCAAACGAGCATAAGATATAAGATTTGTTTATATGCAATTTATTTAGATTTATATTTTTCTTTGATTACATTTTACTTTCATAAAATAAGATTAATTTCTTTAATTTATCAATTTTTTTTTTCTAAAAGTGTGCATAACAAACAAAATATTTTAATAGTTTATTCCAATCCTTCAGGCCTATGATCTATTCAATTACCTATTCAATTACTTTACTCGTTTCATTACATCGTCCATTCCTTTCCATTGTGATTCCACTTCATCTTACCAACTAGAGCCTAAGTTTTGTTCATTTATTATCATTTTGATTTCACTCCATCATACCAACAACTAGTCCCTATGTTTTTATTTGCATGCAAATGCTTACATTTTTTGGGTTCTAAAGTAGCTTGTTTTATAGGGTTTAAAGATGTTAAAACAGCATGTTGTGGGAATCACACACAAAAAGGAATAAGTGACTGCAAAAAAGGAGGCTACCTTTGTCCAAATAGGGATGAACACTTGTTCTGGGATGCATATCACCCTTCTCAGGCGGCTGTCAAACTAGCGGCTCGTGAGTTGGTCTTTGGTGAAGATCCGGAATTTGTGACTCCAATAAATTTTAGCACTTTGAGAAAGGCTTGATCTTTAGAAATATGACCAAAAGAGATGAAAAGATCATTAATTTGTATCATCTGTCACATCTTGTATTCAAAGTATGGTTCATGAATAAAATTCAATAGATTTAAGTTATAATGTTTTTTTGTATTTGCAAATGGATTTGATTGAGGCTATGACCTCATATAGGAAATCATGGAAGCTTAACATTATAAAATTTGAATGAAATTTTTTTCCTTTTTTATTGATAAAAACGTAAATACATCATGTTATATATAGCCAAGAATATTACTAGAAAAAGGAAAGACATAAGACTCCTAATTTGTTGCTAAATACATTACATATGGAGCAAGAATACTTGTAAATAAGAAAACTAAAAGAAGAAGAAATCAGAAGTATCTCAACACTTCATCTCAAGTTGGAATGTGAAGATCACGAACACCCAACTTGTTACACATAGATTTAAAACGATCATCTCCTAATGCCTTCGTAAATATATATGCAGATTGAAACTTGGACCGAATAGGACAGGGTATCACATCAACATTGTTTACATTTTCCCGAACAAAATAACAATCCACATCAATATTTTTTTTTCATGATAGAGCATATTGACAACTATGTGTCTACCTGTCTCATTATCACAAACCAAAAGATTCCCACTTAGTTGTATTGCATCTTCACTTTGTAAAAGCCATCGAATCCATAGAACTTCACAAACAATATAAGCCATCACCCTGTATTTTGCTTTAACAAATGATCTTGCCACTACACTTTATTTTTTAGTATGTCAAGATATTGAAGCCCCACCTAAGCTAATGAAGTAACCAATACATGATCTTCTGGTGGAAGGACGAGTTAACCATATGACATCAATATAAGCAACTAATTCAAGATCTCTTGTAGCTAGCAAAAATAATCCTTGACTTGGCATGGATTTAAGATAACACGTGGCTCAAAAAAGGCATCTTAACCAGCTATCATCATAATAAGCAGCTACATTTGACTTTAGTGATGGCAAGCTTCTCTTGGTTCACAATTTCTTCTTTTTTTCTTATTTCTTTGGTGCTTCTTCCAAAATTATTTCTTCTTCTTCTTCATCTTCGAACAACTTTGGACCATCATACTTTTTTCCACTCGTCGGGCTGATTGCACAAACATTATATTTCAGGTATTTTCGGTTTGAGCAGGTAGTTTACCTTGAGATTCTAACTTACTAATTGAAGTAGCAAGCTTTGAAATTTGTTGCTCTATGTTCTTGATGCTTTCTTTTGTCTCTTGTTGGAAGGTTTGGGTGCTAGTGGCTATATCCTTCACTATGTACTCCAAGGACATACTTGATGATCCGGCTTGTTGAGGATGGTGTTGCAACTGCCTTGGCTGAAAATTGTGTGGTGGAAAAGGTGATCTTGGTTGGTATTAAGGTAGTTGACTTGGTTGGTAGCCAATATTTTGGTTGTTATTCAACCCTTGGTTTCTTCAGGGATGATCTTAGTTCCTTTGATTTGGCCCGGTATAACCTCCCCTTGCTTGCACTTATTCCATGTCTTCTTGTGGTTGTGGGCACATATTGGTTGGATGTCCCACTTAAGTAAAAATACCACAAGGACGGGGTGTGGGCTGTACACATTTTTCCTTTGTGAGCATCATGACCACCTTCGTTAATTTGGATAGTTGGGCTTTGATTTGGGAGGGGGGTATTCACCTCTTTTATACATCGTGGTGCATCAGTATACCAACAATCTTCTTGAGAAGTGTGTTTCGAATCTTTAGCCATATTTTTTTATCAATGCCTTAATTTTATTTAGGGTCTTGTCACCAATATATCCTCCACTTGAAGAATTAAGGAGCTTCCTTTCGCATGGTAACATGCTCTCACAGAAGTATTGAAGGAGGGGGAGGAAGGTGGTGTGTAATTTACGGGCGAGGATGGTTGAGGTGGTGATGAGGGGGTTTCTATCTTTGAATCACTTAAGAGAGGAACTTCCTCCCAAATGTTGATCATCGAAGGTATAGATGAAGATGAAGAAGAAGTCTCAGAATCTGGTTGTTCGTTGGGAGCTTGGCTTGCTTGTTTATCATTTTTAATGTTTTCTCAATTTATGTATCAACTGGCAAAAAGGAATCAATGTGAAAAGTGTTGGGTTTTATAGGTTGCATTAAACATACTTTTATAGTAGAATTAACACAAAATCTAATTATGGGCATATGCAACCTATGGATCTATGTCTTTGCATATTATAGCAACATACTATTAAAATTACTAGAAAACCTAGGTATAGTCGAAATTCTCAATTGTATGTATCACTCTTGATCCTCAATTGGTCTTCAGAAAGCTAGATCTAAAACTCTGGATGCCTCTAATATCATACACCTAAACCTTAGAAAATGTTGAATCGGGTTAGAGAGAGAGAGAGAGAAAGGGGGAAAGAGAGATGGAGGGAGGGAGGGAGAGAGAAAGAGAGGGAGAGAGAGTAAGAGAGGAAGGGAGGGAGAGAGAGAAAGATAGAAAGATAAGGAATAGAGTTTTTGGCCTTGGATTTTCAAGAGATAGATGGTCAAAAATTACAACCCTATGGGTCTTTATATAGTTGTCAGGTGTCCAAAGATGAACCCTAATTTGAATATTAAAATAATTCATTTTAATCTTTATTCAAAATAGTTTCCTTATATGCATTTTGAGGCTTCCAGAACTCCTTAGAGAGCCTCTAAAAACCGTCCAGGCTAATGAGGTTCTAGAATCTCTCATTTTCTTAACTTTTCAGAAATTGCAACTTAACCCTTGCACCTCTAATTAATTTAAATTAACCCATAATTAATTTCAAATTAATTCTAATCATTCTGTTATTAAATTATAAATCGTATAATAAATTAATTAATCATTTACTCTCTCTTCTAATATTATTCCTAACTATTTTTGGATATAAGGGAAATATAAAAAGGACTTTGCTCTTATTCATAAGAATATACCAATTTACTTAATACCATAGACACCTTAATCTAACAAAAAGATCTTGACATACACAATTAGCAACATCATGTCCTCGACAACAGTGCTAATTTGTTAGGATGTCAAACCCAACAAATAATAGGATACAATATTGAAAGATCTAGTATGCTCAAGAATCATATTAAAGTGATATTGTTATTTAACATATGATACTAATGGGTCACACTAACAACAACTTGATACAATTGATTATCTATTAGAAATTGATTTTAATAAATATTCAAAAAAAACTCTTATGATTAATTGGAGAAATATTTATTTCCTGGAAGTAATTATTTTACAATTACAAGTAACATATTATTTCATATCGTATGAATTAATAAGTCATGCAAAACCTTTTGGACTAGTTGAAATCTTTTGTCTTTTTCCTAAAGACAAAGTTTATATTTTATAAACCTTGAGTTTATAAAATTTAAACTCTTCTTCTCATTTTCATCACTATTGCCAAAATTTGGAGATGTCTAAGAAGGGATGGTCTTTTAATTAGTTTATTCAAAAGTAGAGGCATGGGAGAAAGCATGGGGACAAGCTTGCTTAAAGGTCTTAATGGTTAAGGACCTTTAGATTAAGTGTATGCTATAAAGTAGTTAGTTGCTTGCATTTTTTGGACACTCTTGTAAGAGTGAAGAAAAGTCATGAGCTCTCTTCTCCCCCCTCCTCTCTTCTTTTGCTTTCAACATTTGAAGATTTGTTGCTTATATTATGCTCTTTTTGAACCATAATTGGGTTTGGTTCAAAGCTTAAGAGCCATATAAGAGTTTTATACAAAAGAACTAGCATTATACATTAAGTTGAGAACTAGCATAATTAATTTCAAATTAATTCTAATCATTCTTGGTGTATCTTAAGTTCATCATTCTTCATCAACTTCCAAGCCTCCCAAGAGGATCCAAAGAATTACAAAGGTTGTTATTTCATCATATTCTCCTTTGGTTGGTGTTTAATCTTTCTATAACTTGCAAGATAATCCTTGGTGGGTTTGACTTGTTTATGTTAATCAAAAAATTATCTAGTCTTCTGTTGCTAACAGTCATGTTTTTGAAGCTAGTTTTTGAATATAAACCCAACAAATATATCCCCAATACACTATTATGATGAACTAAAAAGTAGTACAAGGCAAGCAAGGTCGATCCATAGAGACTCATGGCTAATCTATATACCTCTTTGCGTAAGGTACTTTGGTCACAACGGGAGTTTTGTATGCAAAATGTTAAGTAATGTCAATAACAATATACTTTGAAAACATGCAGAAATTGAAAGAGAGTTGTAAACAATGAATTAAACGGTTCAAGTTCCAATTCTCAGTGTTGTCATTTAACTTGATTATGCCCTGATGCAATTCATTATCACTATTCTAAGTTGGTACTAAAAGATACTAACACGCTTTAATACCTCTCGCTTGCCAAATTATGTAGTCAACACATGCTCTTTGACTAGACCTAGTTGTACTAATTCAACCTAGACACGGTCTTAGATTGTATTGAAAACCCACATTAAGTTTTGTACAAGATTTACAACAATGTTCATTTCTTCTCATACAATTGGAAGTGTGAAAATATGTGATATATGATCTACAATCATATTACTTGTTACCTCACATTAACTTTATAGAATGACCAGGTGTCCTAAAAGTTAATTAACTACATAAGAATTCAATTCATATAAGTGGTCAATCAAACACAAATCAAATACAAGGATTCTAGTTTAAACAAGAACATAATCACTAGAATAAAATCATAAACCAAACATCAAGACATATACTTCAAGTCAAATAATCAACATATTTTGAATAAGAACTAGAAACTAGTGTTTTTAGTCACACATAGATAAAAACAAATCAAATAAAAAGATGGAATTGAAAATTTTTTTTGCTTATAAATTGAATGTAGAAGTGTTTTCAATGATTAAAAGTCTTCAAAATCCTCCAAAAATTGTCTCAAGAAGTTCCAAAAACCGTTCATCTCAATATCGAGCCAAAATTCCTCCATTTTAGTACAAAGAGTAACAACACTCGGGTTAAACGCATGGTCAGGCTCCAGACTGTGAAACGTCTGGTCCATCTTATCTCTATGATCCATGCTCCATCATCCAAATTCCTGTTAGATTTATGTCTACGTCGATAACTATTTTGGTATGTACTTGACCTGATTGTGAGCATGGTCCTTTTGGGTTGCCTTCACCAAAGCAACTTGATAGGATGATTTGTGGAGAAAGAGATTAAATATGATTTATTAATATATTATATGAATAATATATTAAAAGAGAAATCATATTATTTAATTAATATTAGTCAAGAATTAATAAGAATTAATTTTATGGCTAAAAGACATTAATTAAATAAAGGGGACTAGAACTGTCAATTGTGTGATAGTTGGATATTGGGCTAATGGACTCCATTGAGGTAAGAGTGGATGAAATCTATGGGTAAACCCATGAGAATTCATCCAAGGTCTTTAAGGAGGGAGTCCATGGGCTGCTTAGGGCCTAAGTAGTCATATTAGGGGTTCCTAGTTCAAAACCCTAATGGGCTCACTATATAAAGACCCATAGGGCACCCAAAAACGTGGCTAAGCATTCCATAGGGTTTCTTGGACGTTTTTGGTTCCTCCTTATCTTCTCCTAAGTCATCCTCGTGCTCTTGATGTTTGTGAGCCGTTAGAGGAGTGACATTTGTGACTCTAAGCTTTCAGAAGCCAATTACAAGAAGGAATGGATTGTTATTGCTACATAAAAATCAAAGGTAAGATCTAAAACCCTTTATTACAATAATATTGATTGTTGTATGCTAGATTAGGGTTCTTGAGTCTTGGATGAGTTGCATGTACAATAGAGAAACCTAGATCCAAGCATTAGGGTTTATATGAGCACATAGGATGTTCTTTTGTACAAAACCCACCAGTTCCATACTCTATGCTCTCCTCCAAAGCTCCATAATGCCTACAAAATAATTGAAAACAATGAAGTATCAGACATTCTGAATAAAACATGCAAGTGCCCTAATTATCAACTAAATGCATAGATTAAGAACTAAAATGCAATACAAAGACAGAAATGGACATACAAAATAGGTTCATAAAATGCACATAACAAATATCCCTAAGCTTAGACATTTCTTGTCCTTAAGAAAGAAAAAATGAAGAGTAACGCTATAGAAGACAATATGTGACTAAAAGAAAACTAAGATGAAAAGAAAGGAATGAACCTAGAAATCTGTAACATCCCAATTTTCGAGACCAAAAATTTTGTTTTTAATTATGTTACTCATAAAACAGTTTACTTAAAAACATCCTCGATATCATATCACTCCATAAAATAATAATCACAAGTCCCAATTTTCGAGACCAAAAATCTGGCCGAACAGTTCTCCTTGTGGAGCATCGATCTTGTTTGTGAAGAAGAATGATGGGTATCAACGCATGTGTATCGACTACCGGGAGTTGAATAAGCTAACGATGAAGAACCGTTATCCCATACTTATGATTGATGATCTTTTTCACCAGATTTAGGGTGCATCTTGGTTCTCCAAGATCGATTTGCGATCGGGTTATCATCAGATGAGGGTCAGGGATGAGGAAATTCAGAAGACAACTTTTCAGATCGATATGGTCATTATGAGTTCGTGGTTATGCCTTTTGGGCTCACCAATGCTCCAGCTACATTCATGGATCTCATGAACCGCGTGTGCAGACCGATGCTGGATCGGTCTGTGATAGTCTTTATTGATGATATCTTGGTTTATTCCAAGACTTAGGAGTAGCATGATGAGCATTTGAGAGAGGTATTGGATACTTTGAGGAGAGAGTGACTCTTCGTAAAGTTCTCCAAGTGCGAGTTCTAGTTGTGCGAGGTGTAGTTTCTAGGGCACCTTGTCAACCAGAAGGGTATCCTGGTCAATTCGCCCAAGGTCGAGGTCATGATGCAGTGGGAGGTTCCAAGGTCTCCATTTGAGATTCAGATTTTTCTTGGTTTGGATGATTATTATCGGAGATTCATCCAGGATTTCTCCAAGATTGATGTTCCATTGACCTGACTAAGAAAGAAGTCGGTAACATTTCGCTTGGGGTCTGACCAGCATCCAGCTTTCAAGACTCTTAGATAGCGATTGTGTGAGGCACCGATTCTGACCCTGCCTGAGGGTGTTGATGATTTTGTGGTTTATTATGATGCCTCAATCACGGGTTTGGGTGCAGTATTGAAGCAACAGGGTCACGTGATTGCTTACGCTTCGAGGCACATGAAGCCTCATGAGGCGAATTATCTAACACATGATTTGGAGTTGGCGGCTGTAGTTTTCGCCCTCAAGATTTGGCAGCATTACATCTGTGGGGTTCGTTGTACTATTTACACAGACCACAAGAGCCTGAGGTATTTGATGGATAAGCCGAACCTGAATATGAAGTATCGTCGTTGGTTGGATGTGGTGAAGGATTATGATTGCGAAATCCTTTATCACCCGAGGAAGGCCAATATGGTGGCCGGTGCTCTCAGTCGCAAGGTGGTCGTGGATCCGATCAGAGATCTATGCTTGAGGATTACCATGGTTACTCCATCGTTAGAACAGATTCACGAGGCGCATGTTGAGGTAATAAATAAAGAGCACCGAAAGAGCAAGCAGATTGTGGGGCAGGTGGCTTCCTTTTATTATGATAATCGAGGATTGTTGGCCTTGCATCGGAGGGTCTAGCTTTATTTTTTGGGGGGTGTGCACCAAGTTCTAATGGTGGAGGCTCACAAGTCGAGATTCTCCATTCATCCCGAGGCGACGAATATGTATGGGATCTTCATTCTGATTATTGGTGGTCGTACATGAAGCGGGATGTGGCATGGTTTGTGGAGCGATGATTGACTTGTTGGAAAGTCAAGGCCGAGCATCGGCGGCCACATGGCAAGATGCAGCCATTGGAGATTCTTGTTTGGAAATGGGAACACATTACGATGGATTTTATCAGAAAGCTTCCCAGCACAACGCACTGAGTGGATTCTATCAGGGTCATCATGGATCGATTGACCAAGAGCGCGTATTTCATCTCGATCCAGGATAGTATTTCTGTAGAAAAATTGGTCGAGATTTATGTCCGAAAGGTGGTGGCACGTCATGGGGTGCCGATATTGGTGGTTTTGGACCGGATTTTCTCTTTACTTCCAGATTTTGGAAGTGATTTCATGAAGAAATGGGCACTCGTCTCCATTTTAGTACGACATTTCTTCCGCAGACTGATGGGTAGAGTGAGTGGACAACTCAGACTCTTGAGGATAAGTTGCGTGCGTGCGTTTTGATTTTGGTGGGACTTGGGATACATATCTTTCGTTAGCGGAATTTTCGTATAACAACAGTTATCACACTAGCATTGATCGACCTCTTTTTGATATGATCTACGGGAGGAAATGCAAGACCCTGATTTGTTGGGGAGAGCTCGGTCCGCGAGTGATGGGGAGTACCGAGGTGGTACTTAAGACTACTGAGCCAATTCAACAGGTTCGGAGCAGGCTGCAGACAACTCCGAGTCGGCATAAGAGCTATATCGACAAGCATCGGTCAGACTTGGAGTTTTTGGCAAGAGATATGGTTCTTTTGAAGGTATCACCTTGCAAAGGTGTCATCCGATTCAGGAAGCCGGACAAGTTGGGCCCCAAGTATATAAGTCCCTTTAGGGTTTTGGCTTGGGTAGGTCGGGTAGCATACCGCCTTGATCTTTCAACCGAGCTCAATCAGATTCATAGCACATTTCATTTCTCTCGGCTGCAAAAGTATTTAGTGGATGATTTCGTAGTCATGCCTATGGAGGATATTCAGGTGGATGATCGCCTAAATTATATCGAGTAACTGATGGCAATTTTGGATCGAAAGACGAAAACCTAGAGGAACAAAGTTGTAGAGTTGGTGAAGGTGCAGTGGCGGCATCGCAAGGGGTTAGAGTGGACTTAGGAGCCCGAGGAGGAGATGAGAGAGCATTACTTGTTTGAGGCAGCGGACTTTAAGGACAAAGTCTGATTCAATTGGGGGATAATTGTAACGCTTGGTTTCTGATATGAACTTATTTTTCCAGTTAATTATATTTTTTTTGGGACTTCGCGTGTTGGAAGCCTCAACACGGTGTGTCAAGTTGTTTTTGGCCGCGAGGCTTAATGAACCAACATGGCGAGTCAAGGTGCCTCAACTCATTTTGTTGGCAGCTGGGAAGGAAACCCTGATTTTTAGGGTGTTGCACCCTATTTAAAGGCCTTAAGTCCCTTGGTCGGCCTCCTTACCAGCCTCTTCTATCCATAAATCCTAAAATCGAGCACCATCTTCCATTGTTGAGTGTGTGAGCTTGTGGAGAGCCTTGAGTGTTCAATTTTTGGTGCATTTTGAAGGAGCTAAGGACCTAGGAGTTGCTTGGCTTGAAGAAAAGGTCTTGGATCCAGCATCACTATCTCATTTGCCAAGTTTTTGAGGTATCAAGTTCTCACCTTGATTAGATCTCTTCTTGGGTTAGATTATATGCTTTTAGCCATGGTTGGGTGGATGATGGTGGATTAGGAAGCCCTAAATGTTTATTCGTCTAGATCTAAGATATACGTGAACTCTTTTGGCATAAAGGTGCCAACTTTATGGTCTTAAGGGCTTCATGCATTCATTAAGTCCTTCTTTTGGCCTCTTTTGAGAATTGGAGCCTCTCCTAGTCATTCATGAGCGTAAAGTTGAAACTTTATGTGGCTATTCAACTTTAAGGTACCAAATCTGCATTTTGAGTCTATGTCTTTGTCGGTTAAGTGCTTAATGATTAAGCCCTCACCCTTTTAAGCCTAGGGTTTGGGTTTTGAACCCATTTTGGTGGTTCATAGGGGTAAAGTTGGAAACTTTACCCTTCTAGATGCCATTTTGGTTGAGATCTGAGTTTTAAAGCTCTTAGATCTGATAAGACCGCTTAATGTATTAAGATGTTGGGTTTCTGACTAACTCAACGTATTTATTGGAAAACATGGTGAGTTGGCTCGATTTTTCCTGACTTTGTGGATTAATGGAGAAACACGTCGAGTTAAGGACAACTCGGCATGTTGGTTCAACTCGGGCCATTGACCTTGACTTTTGACTTTAATCTTTGACCAAGTTTGACCTATAAGGGGTCATGGGGCATTTTGAGTTGTATTTAAGGAATTGTTTCTATTTATGGGTTGAGTAGAGCTGATATTCGGAGTCGTGACCTATTCAGTTATCATTCAGTATTTGAGGTGTGTTTCCTCACTGGTTTAGCGGGTCTAAGGCACCAAGGCCGACCCTCGTATGGTTATGTTATTATACTTGTTTTCTGTATGATACTTGTATGTGTTTGTGTATGTATGTCTATTGGGCGGGGCCTATTATGTGAGTATATGGGAGGCTTGTATCTCATCATCATCTGAGTGTAGGTGGGGCCTGTATATCATTATCATCTGAGTGTGGGTGGGGACTGTATCTTATCATTATCCGAGTGTGGGTAGGGCCTGTATCTCATCATTATCCGAGTGTGGGTGGGGCCCATATCTCATCATTATCTGAGGGTGGGCAAGGCCCGTATCTTATTATTCTATGATATATGATATATGGTAGATTGGGGAAACTCACTAAGCTTTGTGCTTATTGTTTTCAGTTTATGTTTCAGGTACTTCCGGTTGCAAAGGAAAGAGCTCGGGTTGACTGCATTGCACACACCATTAGGATTCCGCATATGATGTTTTACTCTGATTTTATGATAATTGATATATTGTTTTTTATTTGAAATGTTGGATGATATTGGAAATACTATTTTATATATTATTAAAAATGAAATTTTTGGGACCATATTTTGGGATGTTACAGTATATGTATTGTTGCGTAGGCTATTTTGGGGGGACTCACAAAGCTTTGGCTTACAGATGTTGATTTTAATGTTTTCGGTTACATCAGATGTTCACGTCAAGGAAATGGCATGATCGTACACATCCTTGTGTTGATTTATATTTTAAGGGATTATTTGTTACTCCGATTTTATGGGTTTGACTTGAAAACAATACTTGACCACCTTATGGTTTTTGTGAAAATGCTTTATAAAAAGGAAAAAAATTATCATGGTTTTTAGGATTTCACATTTGGAATAACCTTAGGCCGAGAGCATTGTCTTACCGGTGGAGGACGTGTTTCTTCATGTCTTGACATCTCTTCACATCTGGGAATTTCTTCATTTCTTGGTGTTTCTTCGACTCATAGTTGATTATAATTTAACTCACTGTGTGGTTCACAATCATTGGTGGTTTCATGAGAATCTTTTTCTTTTGAATAAATGTTATTGTCGATTTCTTTTTGGATTGGTTGTAAGGATTCAGCAAAATCCATGTTTTTGACATCTTTATTCTTTTTCATAGTTGCTTCCAAAAGGGAAGACACCATCAACTAAGGTAACATTTCTGCTTATGCAAATCTTTTTTATCTTGAGATCATAGGGTTTTTATCCTTTAGTCCCGTTGGGTATCCTAAGAACAAACCAAGCCTCCCCCCTTTTCCAAATTTATCTTGTTTTCCTAAAAAATTGTAGACATATACATGAAACCAAGACCCCTTAAATGTTTTTATGTTGGATTTGTTCCAAGTAAGACACCGTGTGGAGTTCTATCGTCTAACACTTTAGTTGAGAGGTTGTTGATGAGGTACGATGTTGTTAATACACAATCACCCTAAAACTCTATAGGTAAAGATGCTTGAAAATGGATAGCTCGTGCCATTACAAGGCATCGATGTTTCCACTCAACAACTCCATTCTATTGAGGTGTATAAGGACACGATGTTTCCAATAGGATTTTGTTCTCTTTGTAAAATTCCAACATGTCACACCCCCAAACCAGAACGGCGGAATCGTTCGAGGGAGGATGACTTCATGTAGTATCGAAACAGTTGAATACATAGTAAAGAAAGTAACACAACCATCATATATATATATATATACATATATATATATATATATATATATATATATATATATATAATTTGAAAGTTGACATTGTAGAAAAGTACTTGTTTCAAAAGAAATTACAATATGATGTTAACATGAAATTAAACTAACGTTGCAGCGTCCCTTCTTCAAAAGCTGTAGTTTACCTGTATTACTGAATCCCTGAGAAATGCAAGTGGTTTTGAATGAGTAGGTCAGCATTTAAGGTGGTGAGTTCATAAGTATTTAGTGACAATGTTTGTATGAAATAGAATGAAAATGGTTTGTATATGTTTAAATGTTCCTGGAAAATCCCATATTTTCTACTGTAGTAGATGGTAGTTTAATTGTTCCAAAATTGTACTGCAATAGTGCTTTTCATGCCTAAAATAGTAGGTTTATGTATAAATCGTTAAGGCATTTGAAAAAACCCCGTAAATCAATGTGTTTTCAATACTCCATGTGAGTCTTATAACCATACTGTTTGACCAGGATGCCTATAACAACGTTCTTCAGGCGTTAGAAAATTATGATGTTTGTCACCCCAGGCCTGTCGACCTAGCTGTAGCTAACAACTTAGGTGCATGATTGTCAATACCATATAGATCTATACACAAGTATCACGCTCCCCCTACAAGGGATTTTGGTATATAATACATGACTTAAAATGCATACTCGAAAGTACGTGAAATGTCTCACAAAACTTAGTATAAAATGGATTTACATATGAAAATTTCCATTTGTTCTTGTGTATGAAAATATCTCTTTGGTATAGTGTTTCTAGTATGTAAATGTTTATGATTTTCTCAGAAACTATACCTGTTATAGTTTTTTAAAGTGTGTGTTTCATTCGTATAGTAAACCCTAGTGTAATACTCACTTGTCATGTAAAGTATAATATTTATAGTGACATAAATGATCACATATACTTAAAGTATAAATAAAGTGTTTGATTCATGTATATGTATATAAACATGTTTTATTCCCAAAAGACAAGATGTTATCGAGAATATATTTTGCATACGAAAGTTCCCATGTAGTAGTTATGAATCACATATGATTTACTTGATAAAAAGAGTATATAGTGAAACTTTATGTTACATACGATAATAACCGTGTGTTTACTTGTATTCCCCCCCCCCCCCCTTAAAAGTATATAAAAAGCATTGATAAACATTTGAAAGTGTAGTTTATACAGGTATGAACTCACTTGATTGATAGGAGAAAGCGAGATGATAATCGAGCATTAATTCGAATTGGAGAGTTGATTTTCTTGGGAATCTTGGGAGTGTAGAACCTTCTTTCGGAACTTGAGTGTGAAAACCAGCGCTTTGGAAGGGCTTCGGGAGCATAACCGCAGAGTTTCGGCACGAGAGATAGAAGAATGGAGCACCTAAACCCGGCACCCAAAGAGTTATATTTATAGGGGTAGATTTTGGGTACCACGTCGTGACAAAGTATGGCCACGTCGTGGGGAGAAATCTTATCCTCTTCCATTGACAAGACGCCATCAGTCATGTTGCCACGTCGCGGCCAACTGTGCCACGTCGTGGCAAGCCTGACAGCCTCGGAATTCGGGTCTCGAACTTGTAAAATCCGTAACTTTCGCGTACGAGCTCCGTTTTTGACATTCTTTATATGCACGCGTAGGTGAGAATATACTCTACAACTCTTGTTTAAACTTCGTTGGCTAATTTTGATTTTATTTTTAATTATTTATTTTTAACATGCCGGACCTAGAAAAGTCAGTTTAAATTCCGTAACCCCTTCATCCGATGACCATATTCGTCATACTTTTTACCGTTGCAATACTTTGGTTGAGACCTTAGATTCTTATTTAGGTTGTTTCGGTCAAAAGTATCTCGATCTCAATTTCGAGTTTTTAGCTGTCTACTGCTATATCCGAATCTTGGAAAAATCATAACTTCCTCATACGAAGTCAGATTTGGACGTTCTTTTTATGTATGCTCACGGTTTAATGATATCTACAACTTTCATTCAGATACTTAAAGCTAAAAACTATTGTATTGAAACTTCATGTTTTTCGTTAATCAGTGTTGTCGGTTTTGTCGGAAATCTTAGAATGGTCATAACTTCTTCGTTGTAACTCGGATTTTTGTGTTCTTAGTATTTCTGTAAACCTTGACACAATATCTAGCATAGTAGGTAACCCAATAGAGACTTTTGTACATTTTATTTTCGAAGTTAATTTCATTAATTCAAAAGTGGTTACAATACTTGACTTTTTAGGTCATTACATAGAGTCGAAATATCGAGTTGTCACATCATCACCGCGTTAGAGGGAATTTCGTCCTGAAATTTAATGTAAGAAAAACACCTATGGATTATGGAAAAACATGTGGGTACTTGTGTTTCATCTGATCTTCGCGTTCCCATGTGTATTCAGGTCCTCGCTTTGCATTCAAGCGGACCTTCACGATGGGTATGCGACTTTGTTTTGTTCTTTTAATTTCCCTATATATGATTTCAATCGGTTCTTCTATAAAGTGGAGACTCTTTTTGATTTCGTTTCGTCTAAAGGGACGACGAGGGTCTCATCATACAAACATTTATTCAAGTTTGACACATAAAAAGTAGGATGTACGTTATTGAGTTCCTGCGGTAGTCGGAGTTTGTATGCTACCAGACCGATCCTTGCAAGGATATCGAAGGGTCTGATATACCTTGGGTTTAGGTTCCTATGTTTTCCGAAACGTATTAACCCTTTCCAGGGCAAGACCTTTAATAGCACTCGGTCCCCGACCTGAAATTCAAAAAGCTTCCGTCTTTTGTCCGCATAACTTTTTTATCTGTCTCTTGAAGCCTTTAGTCGTTCCCGAATTTGTACAATCTTCTCGGTTGTCTCTCTTATGATTTCCGAGCCAGTGAGAGTGTTTTCGGGTACTTTTCCCTTGGCTAGTGGTGTGTCACCCACTTCAGCCCAGCACAGTGATGATCAGCACTTCCGGCCATAGAGGGCTTCGAATGGAGCAACTTTAATGCTGGAGTGATAGCTATTGTTGTATGAAAATTCGACTAGTGGTAAATGGGTATCCCACGCTTTACCAAAATCGATTACACAAGCTCTTAGCATATCTTCCAAGGTCTGTATGGTCCTCTCACTTTGACCGTCGGTTTGTGGATGGTAAGCAGTACTCATGTCTAGTTTCCTTCTAAGAGATTTTTGTAGCGACTGCCAGAATCGCAAGGTGAATCTACTATCTCTGTCAGAGATAATGGATATTGGTACACCGTGTAGTCGTACAATCTCTAGGATGTATGTTCGAGCTAGCTTCTCCATCTTGTCAGTTTCCTTTTTGGGTAGGAAGTGTGCGGATTTTGTTAATCTATCTACGATTAGCCATATGGTGTCTAGCCCACCTGCTATCTTAGGTAATTTTGTTATGAAATCCATGGTTATCCGCTCCCACTTCCATTCATGTATTTCAGGTTGTTGTAGTAATCTTGAAGGTTTTTGGTACTCTATCTTGACTTTGGCGCAAGTCAGACACTTGCCTACATAAGTAGCGATCTCTGCTTTCATGTTTGGCCACCAATACAGTTTCTTGAGGTCCAGATACATCTTGTCCAAACCTGGATGCACGGAGTATCGAGTCTTATGAGCCTCATTCATGACCACGTCTCTGAATCCACCAAACTTCGGTGTCCAAATACGATCCATGAAGTAACGAACTCCGTCAACCTTGATTTCAATATTCTTATCCATCCCCCTTAAGGTTTCACCCGTCACATTCTCTGATTTCAAGGCTTCCCTCTGAGCTTCCTTGATTTGCATGGATAGGTGTGAATGGATCGTCATGGTTAAGGATTTCACTCGGCGCCCGAGTCTTCCTTTCGACTAAGAGCATCAGCTACCACATTCGCTTTTCCTGGGTGATAACGAATTTCACATTCGTAGTCATTCAATAGTTCAACCCATCGTCTTTGCCTCATGTTGAGTTCCGTTTGATTAAGGATGTGTTGAAGGCTCTTGTGATCGGTAAAGATTGTGCATTTAGTGCCGTAGAGATAGTCTCTCTAGATCTTTAGCGCGAAAACCACTACTCCTAGTTCAAGATCGTGTGTAGTGTAGTTGACCTCGTGCGTCTTGAGTTGTCTTGAGGCGTAGGCGATGACCTTTCCTCATTGCATTAGAACACATCCAAGACCTTGGTTAGATGCATCACAATAGACAATGAAGTCTTTTGTTCCTTCTAGAAAGGACAATATAGGAGCATTGCATAGTGCTTGCTTCAGGGTTTGGAAATCAACGTCTTGTTTTTCTTCCCAATTGAAAGTAACACCCTTTTGGGTCAAGGTGGTAAGTGGTTTCGCAATCTTCGAGAAGTTCTGTATAAACCTTCGATAGTAGCCAGCAAGGCCCAAGAATTTTCGAATTTCCGTTGGGGTTTTGGGAGCTGACCAGTTCTCGATTGCCTTGATTTTGGAGGGGTCCACGTGTATCCCATCTTTGCTAACCACGTGACCTAGGAAATCTACTTTCTGAATCCAAAATTCTCACTTTGAGAATTTTGCATATAGCTTCTCTCTTCTTAGAGTTTCCATGATTTGTCGGAGGTGTTGACCATGTTCTTCTTTATTCTTTGAATAAATGAGTATATCGTCTATGAACGCGATCCCAAATTTGTCCAAGGATGAATGACACACTCGGTTCATTAAGTCCATGAACACCGTCGGTGCGTTTGTTAATCCAAAGGGCATCACTACAAACTCGTAGTGACCATAACGAGTTCGAAAAGTTGTTTTGGGAACATCTCCTTCCAAGACTCATAGTTGGTGATACCCGAATCTTAATTCGATCTTTGAGAAATAACTCGCTCCTTGGAGTTGGTCGAATAAGCCATCGATGCATGGTAGTGGGTATCGGTTCTTGATAGTAAGCTTGTTAAGTTCTCGATAGTCGATGCACATGCGGAAAGATCCATCCTTCTTCTTTACGAACACGACTAGAGCTCCCCAAGGTGAGAAGCTCGGTCTGATGAACCTTTTGTTGAGTAGTTCGTTTAACTGGCTGGATAATTCTTGCATCTCCGCTGGCGCTAAACGGTACGACAACTTAGCTACTGGGGTAGCTCCGTGAATTAAATTGATCCTAAACTCGACTTGTCGTTCCGGTGGGACACCAGGGAGATCTTCAGTGAAAACATCAGGAAAATCGTAGACTTCTGGAATGTATTTGAGGTCTTTCCCTTCTTTTTCCTTATCTACCACGTAGGCTAAGAAGGCATGGTACTCCTTACGCAGGTATTTTTGGGCTTTGGCACAAGAGATGATATGTAAATGGGTACCGGGTTTGTCACCATAAATGACAAGAGTTTCGCCGCTTGGCAGGTTTAGGCGAACGGCCCTTTCGTGACAAAGAATATCGGTGTAATGTAGGCTTAACCAATCCATACCGATGATGACATCAAATTTTTTTATAGTGATCAGCATTAGATCGATTTGAAATGAATGTTCGTTTAGAGATAGTGTGCATCCTATGTACATATCATTTGTGCTTTCTGTTCTACCGTTTTCCATTTCTACTGTGAATATCTTATTGAGTGATTGAGGGATCTGTTTTAGTATGTGCTAGAATTTATGACTCACGAAACTCCTCTCCGCACCACAATCAAAGAGTATGCATGAATAAGCGTTATTGAGGAGAAACGTACACATAACCACCGTGGGATCAACTATTGCTTCGTTCTGCCCTATTGCCAGCACTCTTCCTATACCACCAGCGTTCCTTGCCTTAGGGCAGTCTCTCTTGTAGTGTCCAGCTTCACCGCATCCATAACATGCCTGGACCACACCGACTCCTTGGACTTGGGTGATCAGTTGTGCTGGTGCTCTACAGAAACGGGTTGTATGCCCTTTCTTGTTGGAATTGTTACAGTGCATCTCCCGGCAATTTCCATTGTGGTGGAAATTGCATTTGGCACACTTCGGCAGGTTTCCAGCATATGGCTTTGCTGGTGTAGTGGTAATTGGAGCAGTAATGGGGGCAGTAGCGGCATGGAATGCCACAATATGTTTCTTCTTGGAAGGTTCCTATGAAGGCTGACTCTTCCTTTTGTTCCAGAACTTCTTCTTCTTGTTGTTATTGGTATTGTTGTTGTTGTTGTTGCTTCCTATGGTTTGCTCTGGGACAACAGTTGCAAAGCCTTGACAGATTCTATGGTCTACGAGAGCTTGTGCCAACTGTTTGGCACTATCGAAAGTGATTGGTTTGGAAGCTAGAACACTTCCTCGAATCTGGGGTGATAGTCCCCAGATGCATCTTTTGATATTCTTGCTCTCTAGAGCAACCATCCCTGGGAAAAGGATTGCCAAGTCACTAAACCTATTGGTATAGGTCGTGATGTTCGAGCCTACCATAGTAAGGCCCCAAAGTTCTTATTCGACCTTTTGTAATTCGCCCTGTGAACAGTACTCTTGCAGTAATATTTGTTTTAGATTCTCCCAGCCCATAGAGTTAGCCACTACTAGCGTTAGTGACTTGACATGGCGATTCCACCATGTCAGAGCTCTCTCAGAGAAAATACAGGCATCGAACTTCACTTTGTTCCCTTCCGAACAAGAACAAATCTCAAAAACCGCTTCATTTTCTCTATCCACTGTGATAGAGCCATTATCCCTCCGGCCCCATTAAAAGTAATGGGTTTGTTATTCATGAAATCCTTGTATGTACAATCCACTGAACAACCTGGACATTGGCCATTTGTAGAACTATTTACTCCCCCACCAGAACCATTGTTACTCATTTGGGCCATTGCCGCTGTTATTGCAGCTGTTATAGCAGCTATCAATGCGACATTTTCCGTTGATGGAGGTGGTGGTGGTGGAGGTATCGTTCCCGGCCTGGGTCTTAAGTTTGGACGAGGAGGCATCGCGCTACCAAGAAATAAATATAAAAGATTATAAGTTTTGGTGGTTGAGAGTTGAATGATAACGAGTTAACTATCTTTAATAGTTCAAGGATTTGGTTTGACCAACACAGGACTTTGAGTTTGATTCACCAATGGAGTTTGAATAACAATAAACAAACTCATGAACTCGAATGAAATGCACAGATTTAACACACGAAAGAGGTATGCCCTATATATATTAAACATATGGTTGCGTTACATCTGAAGTTAGAAAATTTTGACCATTCTAAAGGTCTCTGATTACAGAAAGTTAAAGAAGGTAAGACTTTTAGTCGATGGTCCTATTCTATATCAAAATTTGGGAGTTAGGCAAGCACTACTTGCTGCGTGGATTACGCTTGGAGCTTGACTCAACATCCAATTGTTTAGCTCCCATGGGACGCCTGTCAAAGGCAGCTTGTTGCTCCTTCAAATCTCTCATTCCAAAGAGAGATGCAGTCATTTGTTCCTGGAGGTATTTGGTGTGGAGTTGAGAATTCCCTTGTAGCATGTCTAGGCCACGGATAACAGCTGCATTCTCTTCCATCCTCATGTCAACCTCACGAATCCGGTTTGCTTGGACTCCGGATTGATAAGCCTGATTGGCATGTTTGCCTACCACAACTGGGAGTGCTCGATTAGCTGAACTTCCTCCGCTAACATCGTAGAAGTCCCGACACATACCGTAAGGAGGACGCAGTCCCTGCTGCTGGCTCCAATGGTGGATGTGGCTTCCCTAGACAGGAGTTGGTCCTTGAAATCCCATCCTGAAGGGAGGTCGAACCGATGGAGGTTGGACGGCTGGTGGATTGATTACCTCGGGCTCTGAAGCTAAGCTATCTGGATCTTCTTCTTCCTCGTCTTCCATGGGTTCCTCCTCGGGGTCATCTACAATCCATCCTTCATTACTTTGGTTGGGGTAGTAGGGGTCGCCGAGGTGATGAAATCCAGCCATTGAGACTATACGTGAATAGGGTTAAGAATTGACTATAAGCTAAAGCACGTAAAATTTACCCCTGAGTTTGACGGTTGACAATACCCAAATACTCCCATAGTATTTAAATTTGTATGTTTGATACTAGTTTTTATTTTGGTAAGTTTTAACTTGTTGCTCACTACGACCATTCCTCAACATCCGTTAGTCCAATCTCAGATAAATATAGTTGATCAGGCTATATTCATCCCAAATCCGATTACATATTTCGAGGCCTAATCTTAGTGTCCAACTTGTCTTAATACTTCTTGTATAGTTCTAACCATGAAAATATATTGTTGTATGCATGTATTTGTACTTTTACGACCCAAAATAATCTAAATTAAATGAAACGAGGTTTTAGGTGTAAAACATTTTGTCAGAGAGTTTTAGTCCCTTATGCATTTATAGTTTGTGTATCTTATGTGGTTCGATATACTTAGTTCACTATAAACAATGCTCTGCTACCAATCTGTCACACCCCAAAACCAGAACGGCGGAATCGTTTGAGGGCGGATGACTTCATGTAGTATTGAAACAGTTGAATACATAGTAAAGAAAGTAACACAACCATCATATATATAATTTGAAATTTCACATTGTATAAAAGTACTTGTTTCAAAAGAAAGTACAATATGATGTCAACATGAAATTAAACTAACGCCGCAGCGTCCATTCTTCAAAAGTTGTAGTTTACATGTATTACTGAATCCCTGAGAAATACAAGTGGTTTTGAAAGAGTAGGTCAACATTTAAGCTGGTGAGCTCATAAGTATTTAGTGACAATGTTTGTATGAAATAGAATGAAAATGGTTTGTACATGTTTAAATGCTCCTAGAAAATCCCATATTTTCTACTGTAGTAGATGGTAGTTTAATTGTTCCAAAACTGTAATGCAATAGTGCTTTTCATGCCTAAAATAGTAGGTTTATGTATAAATCATTAAGGCATTTGAAAAAACCCCATAAATCAATGTGTTTTTAATACTCCATGTGAGTCTTATAACCATACTATTTGACCAGGATGCCTATAACAACGTTCTTTAGGCGTTGGAAAGTTATGACGTTTGTCACCCCAGGCCTGCCGACCTAGCTGTAGCTAACAGCTTAGGTGCGGGATTGTCAATCCCGTATAGATCTATACACAAGTATCATGCTCCCCCTACAAGGGATTTTGGTATATAATACATGACTTAAAATGCATACTCGAAAGTACGTGAAATGTCTCACAAAACTTAGTATAAAACATATTTACGTATGAAAATGTCCATTTCTTCTTGTGTATGAAAATATCTCTTTGATATAGTGTTTCTAGTATGTAAATGTTCATGATTTTCTCGTAAACTATACCTATTATAGTTTTTCAAAGTGTGTGTTTCGTTCATATAGTAAACCTTAGTGTAATACTCACTTGTTATGTAAAGTATAATATTTATAGTGACATAAATGATCACGTATACTTAAAGTATAAATAAAGTGTTTGATTCGTGTATATGTATATAAACATGTTTTATTCCCAAAAGACAAGATGTTATCAAGAATATATTTTGCATACGAAAGTTCCCATGTAGTAGTTATGAATCACATATGATTTACTTGATAAAAAGAGTATATAGTGAAACTTTATGTTACATATGATAATAACTGTGTGTTTACTTGTATCCCCCCCCCCCTTAAAAGTGCATAAAAAGCATTGATAAACATTTGAAAGTGTAGTTTATATGGGTATGAACTCACTTGATTGATAGGAGAAAGCGAGATGATAATCGAGCAGAACTTCGTCTTGGAAGAGTTGATTTTCTCGGGAATCTCGGGAGTCTCGGGAGTGTAGAACCTTCCTTCGGAACATGAGTGTGAAAACCGGGGCTTCGGGAGGGCTTCGGGAGCTTAACCACATAGTTTCGGAACGAGAGATAGAAGAATGGAGCACCTAAACCCGACACCCCAAGAGTTCTATTTATAGGGGTAGATTTTGGTTGCCACATCATGGAAAAGGATGGCCACGTCGTGGGGAGCAATCTTATCCTCTTCCATTGACAAGACGCCATCAGTCATGTTGCCATGTCGCGGCCAACTGTGCCACGTCGTGGCAAGCCTGACAGCCTCGGATTTCGGGTCTCGAACTTGTAAAATCCGTAACTTTCGCGTACGAGCTCCGTTTTCGACATTCTTTATATGCACCCGTAGGTGAGAATATACTATACAACTCTCGTTTAGACTTCGTTGGCTAATTTTGATTTTATTTTTAATTATTTATTTTTAATAGGTCGGACCTGGAAAAGTCCGTTTAAATTCCATAACTCCTTCATCCGATGACCATATTCATCATACTTTTTACCGTTGCGCTACTTTGGTTGAGACCTTCGATTCTTATTTAGGTTATTTAGGTCAAAAGTCTCTCGATCTCTATTTCGAGTTTTTAGCTGTCTACTGCTATATCCGAATCTTGGAAAAATCATAACTTCCTCATACGAAGTCAGATTTGGACGTTCTTTTTATGTATGCTCACGGTTTAATGATATCTACAACTTTAATTTAGATACTTAAAGCTAAAAACTATTGTATTGAAACTTCATGTTTTTCGTTAATCGGTGTTGCCGGTTTTGTCGGAAATCTTAGAATGGTCATAACTTCTTCGTTATAACTTAGATTTTTGTGTTCTTAGTATTTTTGTAAACCTTGACACAATATCTAGCATAGTAGGTAACCCAATAGAGACCTGCTTACATTTTATTTTCGAAGTTAATTTCATTAATTCAAAAGTGATTACAATACTTGACTTTTTAGGTCATTACATAGAGTCGAAATATCGGGTTGTCACACAGCATATGTCATGATTTGAACTCTGAACCATTTTCTATTTGTATTTGTTTTACCATTTTGTTGAATTGGGTTTTTTTCTCATGTTGTAAGATAATGTGAGATAATAGAATGCTTCATATTTGGTTTTCATTAGATAAACCCATACAACTCTACTATAGTCATCGATAATTGATAAGAAGTAACAAGCTCTATTTAGCATAACATATTTGTAATAACCCCATATATGAACATGATCAATAAGTTAAAAGCACTAAAGTGTTTTATAAAAACTAATAGGAAAAGGCAACCAACTTTGTGTTGCCCTAATACAAGAATCGCAAAATGACTACTATTATCTACATCTATTTGTTGAATTTTCTTTAAAACATATCCCAAAGTGTGTCCTAATATTCTGTTTAATGCAAATTACTTGCTCAAAACAACCATTTCCACTTTATTTCTTTTGAACATCTCTAAGTAATATAAGTTATCACATTCCTTACGCATCGGTGTCCAGAAGGAAAGTTAGTGAACATTGTAAATATCATGTTGATAGACAAATAGACATAAAATTCTTTATGAAGTTGGGAACGTTAAGGACATGTTTTAATTTGAAACCATCTGAAAGTTGAATATCACCAATCCCTTCTACAAGGATGTTTTCACCATACAAAATGGTAACGATGGTGACATCTTTGTTTTTTTTATTTCTTTTAACCAATTTTTATGTGCAATTATATGCTCACTAGCCCTCTGATTCTATCACCCCAAGAGTTTTTAGAGGTATTTATCATTTTTCTATTTGGAGTACGGGAAGTCTTACCATCTATGTGTCCTTTTGGTGTGTATGCTTGGGCTTTCATGGTTCGCAACATTTGCATCAGTTCATTGTATTCATTTTTCTAGATGTTTATCTCTTCAACGGTAGTGGTGTTGGCATCACAAGGTTGTGGTTTTGATATTTGGTGTTTTTTGATTTAATGTTCCACCAATTCGGGTATCCTATCAACTCGAAATAACATCCAGTGGTGTGTTCAACCTTTTGAAAATTATTACACCATTTGTCGTCGTTTCTCTTGCCACAACCGTCTCATTTTTTAATGTTAAATTTTATTAGAGGCTGCCTCTTTTTGTTTCTCCTCGTCCTTTGTGTAACGCCCTGTTTCTGGTACGCTTTTGAGTTGTTAAATGTTCATTTTATAAAAGCTACTCGACGAGTAGAATCCCTAACTCGTCGAGTAGATGCCAGATTTGGATGTGGGCCTTAAGTGATCTACTCGGTGAGTCAAAGCCTTGACTCGATGAGTAGGCCAGTCAGGGACAAACCCAAACCATTAGGGTTTGCACCCTATTTAAGCATCATTATGGGCCTCCACCCCAGCCGCCATCACCTCCTCAACTCACTCTCGAAACCCTACTTAGTCTTGTGTAATATTGAGCAAGTGCTTACCATTTTTGTGATCTAAAGCTTGAAGAAGGAAGCAAAAGCTTGGAGTTTCAAAAGGAAGGTTGGAGATCCAGAGATAAGGGCTCAGTTCTATCTTCTTAAAGATATAAAGCTCATACATTGACTGTTATTCATTTAGATCTCCTTCCAAGCTTGAATGTTGTGATCTTTGGGGCATTTCTAAGCCATTTCTGGGTTTTGGAGTGTAATGTAGAGTAAGGGCTTCATATCTTGAACCTTGGAGTGTTCTCATGGCATAAAGGTGCCAATTTTATTTCCATGAGAGCCCCATGCATCTTGTAGACCTCATTTTTGCGTCTTTTGTGCTTAAAGACCCATGCATGTACGTAAATTTCATGACTTTACGTGTTATATCAACACTAAGAGGTCAGATCTACCCTTTGGATGAGATGAGCTCAACAAAAGTCGAGTTTATGGACATGAACATTAGGGGATTCGGTGAGTCGTTCCTAGGACTTGGTGAGTCGGGTATTGGTTCCTCAACCTTTTCTATTTCTGAGGAATCTGGTTAAGTCTAGAAAGGGAATCAACAAGATGGACGTGATTATGGACCTGAAAATCATGGGACTCGGCGAGTGTATGAACAGACTCGGCGAGTCCAAGGCAAGATCCCAACCCATAAAGACAGACTTGATGAGTTGTTCATATAACTCGGCGATTCATAGACTGGACACATTCATATGATGAAGATGAACTCGAAGAGTCGGTTAAAGATAGTCCCGATGTTATGGTTGAAGGAGAACTCGTCGAGTTCTTGCTAGACTCGACGAGTATAGTCGGGGGTTGTATGCCTTATTTTCCTGTTATTTGTGTCTCAACTCTATGAATTGCATGCTAGTACAGATTAGTTAGTAAGATATCCAGAGTAGTATATGTTAGATTATATGTGCTCAATGCCCGAATGTTGCTTGCTTTGTTCTTTTAGGAGTTCTAGTTGTCTTTCACTAACTAGTAAACGCACATGTTAAGTTTCATATTGTGAGGACTAAATAATTTCAGAATGTTAGGTCTAGCTCTTTTTTGAGTTTAACCTTTGTAGGGTAGGATCTCTCATTCGAAGAATTATCTAGTCTAAGTGATATGTATTAGTATTTGCAAGCTAGTTAAGGGAAGAACACAGAGACTTCTTATGTAGCTGATGGCGGAGAGTAGGATGGTGATTAACCTAGGGAAACCCTAGGATGAGAGTAGCTGAGAGCTATAGTAGCATAAGGGACTTGGTGGAGTCAAGGCAGTCCTTGAGGAAAGTGTGGATAGATGTGGAAGGTAGTATGGGCCTGTACTACTGAAAGCAGAGGATCCGCACTCGAATCAAGGAAGGATGTGATAAGACCAGGGAACTTGTAGCGTAACTGAACCCTTGAGTTATGTTAAGTAATCTGACATTTGTTGTAATGTGTTTTTCAGAATGGTGGTTTTACGCCCTAGACCAGCAGTTAGCAGTTTAGGTGAGGGATCAAGTTCAGGCTCGAGAGCCGAGCACCTAGATGAGCAGACTAGGGATTTTCTCTCCTTAGAGATCACTCGCAGTATACTTGAGAAGAGCCCGGTGATCTTTGGTTCGATCAAGGAGGGTATTCTGGAGCTTATGGATGAGAGATTGAGTGAGTTCCACACAGAGGTGGCGGCCAAGATGGGGTCGCGCATGCTCACTTTCAGGGAGTTCAGAGCATGTGGAGCTCCCGATTACCATGGGGCTCGAGACCCCATTACTAGTACCAGATGGTTGGCAGATGTTGCCAACGCATTTCGCACCAGCAGGTATCCCGAAGGGGACAAGGTTAGGCTTGTGTCCTGTCTTCTAAAGGATAGGGCACGTGACTAGTGGGAGGAGGTTGGGAGAGCCATTGGTTATGACATGGTTTTGGATACGATGACTTAGGGTAATTTCATGACTAGCTTCAGGGTCGAGTTCACACCTATCATTGAGGTACAACAGCTTGCCAGGGAGTTCCAGGATCTCCACCAAACGACTGAGATAGTGGCAGAGATTACCGCCAAGTTTAGAGAGAGGGCCCTTCTCGTTCTGCAGTATGCAACAGACGAGGATATGAAGAAGGCCAAATACCATGAGATGTTGAGGAGTGACATTAGACAGTTTGTGAGCCGCTCCAGCTGCAAGACGCTGGAGGACATGATTGACAGGGCGAGAGAGAGAGAGAGAGTGTATGTGTGTGTGTGAGTAAGAGAGAGAGAGAGAGAGAGAGAGAGAGAGAGAGTTGAATTTAGAGACGGAGAGGAAGAGGAAGCCTTAGTATTGTTCCTAGTGAACGATATATCAGCCTTAGTACTGTTCAATTCGGGAGCTACTCGATCATTTGTGTCGCTTGCACTTAGCAAGTGATTTAGTAGAGCTCCGGGGGAACTGGATTGCCCACTCGACGTCGAGATAGCCGATGACAGGACCGTCAGAGTCGCGAGAGCTCATAGAGGATGTACACTGTGGTTGTTTGATGAGCAGTTCTCAGTGGATTTGGTTCCTACTCCCCTGCGAGGGAATAAGTTCATCGTGGTTATGATTGGTTGAGCCCCAACGGGGCAGTGATTGATTACGAGCTACAGCTAGTGAGGGTTCGCACTCTTAGCAGAGGAGAGCTAGGATCTAGGGTGAGAGGCCACAACGTGAACCGATTATTGGCTCAGCAGCGAGAGTTATGCGCTACTTTCAGCAGGGTTGCGCGGGATATGTCACCTATGTCATGCATACCCGGGATAAGGGTAAGACAACGATTGATGATGTACCGTTATTGCAAGAGTACTAGGATATATTCTCGGAGGATTTTCCTAGGAATCCTCCTGAGAGACAGATTGAGTTCTGGATCGACTTGGTCCCTAGTGCGGCTCCGATAGCCAAGGCACCACATCGGTTGGCTCCTCCAGAGATGCAGGAGTTGTCTACGTAGTTGCAGAAGCTTCTAGGCAAAGGTTTTATCAGGCTAAGTAGTTCACCATGGGGAGCCCCGATCCTGTTTGCAAAGAAGAAGGACAGGTCGCATCGCATGTGTATAGATTACCAGGAGCTGAATAAGGTAACGGTGAAGAACCGTTACCCACTCCCGAGGATAGATGACTTGTTCGACCAGCTACAGGGAGCATCTTGGTTCTCCAAGATTGACCTATGGTCCGGATACCACCAGATGCGGGTCAGAGATGATGATGTGCAAAAGACCGCTTTTAGGAACCGCTATGGTCATTATGAGTTTGTGGTGATGCCATTTGGGCTCACCAATGCTCCATCCGCGTTCATGGACCTCATGAACCGCGTGTGTAGACTGATGTTGGATCGGTCTGTGATAGTATTCATCGATGACATCTTGGTTTACTCCAAGACTCAGGAGCAGCATAAGGAGCACCTGAGGGAGGTGCTAGAGACACTGAGGAGAGAGAGAATTTACGCAAAGTTCTCCAAGTGTAACTTCTGGTTGCGCGAGGTGCGGTTCCTTGGGAACCTTGTCAACCAAAAGGGTATTCTGGTAGATCCCGCTAAGATAGGGGCTATGAAGCAGTGGGAGACTCCGAGGCCTCTATCTAAGATTCAGAGTTTCCTAGGCTTGCCATGGTATTACATGAGATTTATCTAGGACTTCTCCAAGATAGCAGTTCTGTTGACACAACTAACTAAGAAGTCGATGATGTTTCATTGGGGTCTTGAGCAGCAGACAGCCTTTGCGACGCTCAGACATCGATTGTGCGAAGCACCGATTCTCACCCTGCCAGAGGGAGTAGATGACTTCGTAGTCTACTGTGACACCTTGATCACAGGTATGGGAGTAGTGTTGATGTAGCGGGGGCATGTGATAGCTTATGCCTCGCGGCAGTTGAAGTCTCATGAGGCTAACTACCCGATGCATGATTTGGAGCTGGGGGCGGTGGTGTTCGCCCTCAAGATTAGGCGACATTACCTCTACGGGGTCCGGTGTACTATTTACACATATCATAAGAGTTTGAGGTACCTCATAGATCAGCCGAAGTTGAACATGAGGCAATGTCGGTGGTTAGACGTAGTTAAGGATTACAATTGTGAGATCCTTTACCACCCGGGAAAGGCCAACGTAGTGGAAGACACCCTGAACCGCAAGGCGGTAGTGACTCCAATCAGAGATATCTGTTTGAGAATGACAGTGATTACCCCACTGGTGGAGCAAATCCATGAGGCGCATGTTGAGGGCCTGAAGGAGGAGCACCGGAAGTGCGAGAGGATTACAGGCCAGGTGGCCTCCTTCGATTACGCCAGTAAGAGATTGTTGACCATGCACGGGAGAGTGTGGGTGCCATATTGGGGCAGAGTACGACATATGTTGGTGGATGAGGCCCACAAGTTTAGGTTCTTTATCCATCCGGGAGCGACAAAGATGTACAAAGATCTTCGCCCAGACTACTGGTGGCCCTGCATGAAGCGGGACGTTGTGTGTTACGTAGAGAGGTTCCTGACCTACAGGAAGGTCAAGGCGGAGCACAAGAGACCTCATGGCAAGATGCAACCATTGGATATCCCTATCTGGAAGTGGGAGGATATTACTATGGATTTTATCACTAAGCTTCCCAAGACCGCACATGGGGTCGATTCGATATATGGGGCATCGTAGATCGGTTGACCAAGAGCGCCCATTTCATACCGATCCAGGAGAGCATCTCAGCCGAGAAGTTGTCTGAGATTTATCTGCGAGAGGTAGTGACATGTCATGGATTGCTTGTATCGGTGGTGTTAAACCGAGATATCCGTTTTACTTCTAGATTTTGGAAGCGGTTTCATGACGAGATGGGTACTCGTCTCCTCTTCAGCACCGCTTTCCACCCCCAGACGAACGGACAGAGCAAGAGGACGATTCAGACTCTCGAGGACATGCTCCGGGCATGCGTGCTAGATTTCAGGGGCAGTTGGGATACGTATCTTTCGTTAGCCGAATTTTCGTATAACAACAGCTACCACTCCACATTGACCAGACTCCCTTTGAGATGCTTTACGGGAGGAAGTGTAGGACCCCAATCTGTTAGGGCAAAGTCGTTCAGAGGTTCATGGGGAGTACAGCGGTGGTACTCAAGACCACAGAGTGGATCCGGCAAGTTTAGAGCAGGCTCCAGACTACTCAGAACCGACAAAAGAGTTACGCCGACAAGCGGCATTCGGATTTAGAGTTTCGGGTGGGCGATTTGGTCCTCCTAAAAGTTTCCCCCTGGAAGAGTGTTATCAGGTTTTGGAAGCGGGAAAAGTTGGGCCCTAGATTCATTGGTCCGGTCAGAGTTTTGGCCCGGGTGGGTCGGGTTGCTTATCGGTTAGACCTCCCAGCAGAGCTCAGCCAGATCCACAGCACGCTCCACGTCTCCCAGCTGCAGAAGTATTTGGTGGATGATTTAGCCATTGTGCCCTTTGAGGACATCCAGGTTGATGACAGTCTGAACTATATTGAGAGACCAGTGGCGATCCTGGATCGTAAATTGAAGGAGTCGAGGAACAAGAAAGTTGAGTTAGTGAAGGTGTAGTGACAACCATGGAAGGGTTCGGAGTGGACGTGGGATCCCGAAGAGGAAATGAGGGAGCACTACCCATAGTTGTTTTTAGATTCAGCAGACTTCGAGGACGAAGTCTAAGACAAGTGGGAGAGAGTTGTAATTCCCCGTTTCCAGTACGCTTTTGAGTTGCTAAATGTTCATTTTATAAAAACTACTCGATGAGTAGAAGCCCTAACTCGTCGAGTAGATGCCAGATTTGGATGTGGGCCTTAAGTGATCTACTCGGCGAGTCAAATACTTGACTCGACGAGTAGGCCAGTCAGGGGAAAACCCTAACCTTTAGGTTTTGCACCCTATTTAAGCATCATTATGGGCCTCCACCCCAGCCCCTATCACCTCCTCAGCTCATTCTCGAAACCCTACTTAGTCTTGTGTAATATTGAGCAAGTTCTTTCCATTTTTATGATCTAAAGCTTGAAGAAGGAAGCAAAAGCTTGGAGTTTCAGAAGGAAGGTTGGAGATCCAGATATAAGGGCTCAGTTCTATCTTCTTAAAGGTATAAAGCTCATACATTGATTGTTATTCATTTAGATCTCCTTCCTAACTTGAATGTTGTGATATGTGGGGCATTTCTAAGCCATTTCTGGGTTCTGTAGTGTAATGTAGAGTAAAGGCTTCAGATCTTGAACCTTCGAGGGTTCTCACGGCATAAAGGTGCCAATTTTATGGCCATGAGAGCCCCATTCATCTTGTAGACCTCATTTTTGGGTCTTTTGAGCTTAAAGACCCACGCATGGACGTAAAGTTCGTAACTTTACGTGTTATATCAACCCTATGATGTCAGATCTACCCTTTGGATGAAATGAGCTCAACAGAATTCGAGTTTATGGATATGGACGTTAGGGGACTCGACGAGTCGTTCTTGGGACTCGGCGAGTCGGGTATTGATTCCTCAACTGTTTTTGTTTCTGAGGAATCTGGTTGAGTCTAGAAGGGGACTCAACAAGATAGACATGATTATAGACCTGGAAATCATGGGACTCGATGAGTATATGAATAGACTCAGCGAGTCCAAGGCAATCACCCAACCCATGAAGACGGACTCGACGAGTTGTTCATATAACTCGGTGAGTTATAGACTGGACACATTCATATGATGAAGATGAACTCGACGAGTTCAATGATGAACTCGGCTAGTCGGTTGAAGATAGTCCCGATGTTATGGTTGAAGGAGAACTCGTCGAGTTGGTGGACCAACTCTACGAGTCAAGTCAACTGGAGGTTGAATTTGACCAGGATGTTGACTTTGGTCAGGGGTAAAATGGTCACTTTATCCTAAGAATAGTTATCAGTTTTTGACTAAGTGTCCTTATGGAATTTATAGCCGGAGAGTCATCGGGGCAGCAGACAGAGATTCCTCACTCAGAGTTTCAGCAGTCAGTCACACGAGGTGAGTTTTCCTTCAGTAGGAATGGGTTTAAGGCACCAATGTTGGCCCATTTAAGTAGTATAGTATGTCGGGGATAGCCGATGCAGTTTATATGTTTCCAGACCTTGGGCCGATGTCGGGGCGGTTCCGAGAAGTAGTTATGTTAGCTTGATGTCTTTGTGATTCATGAATGTTATTTGCAGTGTGTTATGTGTTCCGGGCTTTAGTTTGATGTCGGGGTAAGTCCGATGTATGCTAGTTTATATGTTGTATGTTATATGTTCCGGGCTTAGGGAGCAAAATAATACTTTGTAAATATGGAAACTAAAAGAAGAAGAAATCGGAAGTATCTCAACAAACATCATCATATTGGAGTAGTAGATGTCTTGGTATGACGCTAACCAAAAATAAAAACTAACAAATTGAGCATATTTCAACTAAAATGATCATCTTTCTCACAATTTTTCAGAAGAGAGGCTACAAAAAAACTTTAAAAAAAAAACATTTTGCAATTTTTATGAAACTAGTATTTAGTCATCTCACGTGTTGTAGTGGGGAAATCTTTTACAAAATAGAAGATGAGGCACACAAAAATAAAGTTTGAAAGTGTATATTGTGTTGTAGTGGGGAAATCTTTTACAAAATAGAAGATGAGGCACACAAAAATAAAGTTTGAAAGTGTATATTGATCGGTACAATACACAAATGACAATTAATCAAAAAAATAATAATAATAAAATTAATATCAATAAAAACAAAAACTTTAAAACAAATTGTGTAAAAGACCTAAAGCACAACTTCAAACTATAGTAAAATCACAACTTATAAAATATTAATAACTGAACTTTAAAATTATGAGAGATAAAAATTGTAAAAACATGGTGCATTGCAACGGAAAACTCATTTGCAATTAATAAAAAGAAAAAGCATAAAAGAATTTATGTAAGTGACTCAAAACGGTAACTTTAATGCATGGGTTACTCATTGTGATTTACAAATGTCATAGCAGAGTAACTATAGCACAAAAATATTAAAATATAGTTTCGATCGAAAAGAGACGGATAAAAATAAAACTAGAAAGTATATGATACAATATAAAAATACATCATATTATATAAAAATACATCATATTATATCACTTCAACAACGTAATTATCTTATATTTTCTATTTATAGCCATATTAAAAATTTATAAACAAGTTTATGCAATGTATTTATTTTTTAACTTGTATCTATTTTTCTATATGAAATCATAAAACAAAAATAAAATATTTTATGCGGATGATTTTAAATTAAAAAGCATTATCTTTGAATAATATTGTATTAATGATGTGATTTATAACCGACCTTTCCATTATGACAAAATATTTCATGGATCCTTTTAAGAATTCTTTTGAACCGAAGTTGAACCTTGATATATAATTAAGGGGTCGTTTCTATAACTTACGAGACATGTTTTCTTTCTAATCCGAAACTACCCTTCATTCTCTCGTTTCTTACATTGAATGCCACTGAAATGAACAGGACAATCGTCTCACATAACCAAACATTGAAAACTAAACCACTACAACTATTATCGATTGCACAGCCTTTCAATTTGAACATGAAACATCTATCTAATTTTAAAGTAAGGAATGAGGAAATAAATTAAAGATAAATTCAATGAATGTCCATCGATTCATAAGCAACTGAAACTCTGAGCGAGGGAGAGAACATACTCTGCGTCGATGGGGTTCTTGGAGAATTTTGCACCGATGCAAAAAAAATAAAATAAATTATGATAAAAAATTAGCTCGATGTTAGCCCAGCTCATATTAGACAACTTGCCAAACATGAATAATGTACAAGTTCATATGAACATACATGAACCAGTTAGCATCAGTTTTTTGTGTCTAATCATGTAAAACACAGATATAGCTCAACTCAAACACACCAAATACTTATCTTTTCACAATTATTTCCAAACTCAGTTAATATCACCAAATAACGAGAAACAGTTCATAGTATATTTTTGGTTATAAACTAGGATGATGATCATGGTAATTGGTATAAACTAAGTATTTATTATAATAATCTTTTAATATTTCCCCTTGTACATTCTAATATCACCAAAAAACGAGAAACAGTTCATGGTATATATTTGGTTATTTCCTAGGGTAATGATCATTGCAATGTATACAAACTAAGTGTTTATTCTAATAATCGTTTAACATTTTCCCCATGTACGTTCTTGATCCAACTTCTATAAGTACTTGCCCTCTTCATTCATCAACCACCCAAATAAACATGGCCACATCATTAACAATTCAAAAACTCATGCTATTGCTCGAAATATGCCTAGTCCTTTTCAGTGTGACAACAATAGCCACAAAGGATGCATCGAGTGAAACCGTGGGACCCATATTCATATTGGGGGATTCAATAGTAGATGTTGGCACAAACAACTACCTCAAAAACTGCAAAGCACAAGTCAATCGCCCATATTACGGAGTCGATTATCCAGGGTCAATAGCAACCGGAAGGTTCAGCAATGGCTTCAACCCTGCCGATACTATCGGTAAGTTATTCATTTACATATACAACACAAAATCTCACATCGACCCCAAAAAGGGAACTAGACATTCCTTATAAGGATGTAGATCATCCCCTATTAAGATGCGTTTTAAATTTGTGAGAGCAACACATTCCATGATATTTCCAATACCATAATGGGTGACCCCTAGGAAGTCCATGTGTACTGTTGTTGGGTTTTCCAAAGCGGACAATATTTTGGTATGTGTATCTGATGTTAAAGATGTGTTAAAGAAGGAAATTCCTAGGGCCCAATTTTTTTTTGTTTGTGCTCCACAATTTAACTCCATGTGATGAGCCTTGGGGTAGGTTCGGCATGGGTTGTCTAGAGAGTTTGGTTAACCCTTATTTTTATAAATTTATAAATAAACAAGATTAAGATAATTATTATGTGTATGTGCAGTGCAACTTTTGGGTGGCTACGAAGAAAGTCCACCGCCATTTCTTGCACTCCTTGCACATAGTTCCAACCTTACGGGCGACTTACTTAAGGGGGTGAACTTCGCTTCCGGGGGTGCGGCTATTATTACAGGAATTGGGACAGATCTTGTGGTAAATGTCTTCTATATAAAATTGGAATACAATACAAGGGTTCTAAAAATATAGCAATTTTTTTCTTATTTACATATGTCCGGTTAAACCCAATTCATGTCAAATATAGTACAAGGTCGTTTTGTTATGACTTATAAGTTATATCCTCTCATGTCATGTCATGCGCTATGCATAACAAAGTACAATGCTAATACAGGGGAATGTGATATTTATGGATGAACAAATTCAACAATTTGCAACGGTTCAAGGAAACATAACCACATTACTAGGCGCGTCAAAAGGTCAACTTCTGATTCAAAATTCAATGTACATCATTTGTGTTGGAAGCAACGACATCATGAACTACGTATTATATCATCCTACAACTCCCGAGGTTTTCATCGCCAACATAACAGCCACCTTCGGCATTCAACTAGAGGTTCACTAATATTTGTCACTACTCACTACCATCTCCAAATAGACTCCAAATTTTCTACTCATATTATACTGTTTTATTTTTTAAATTGGCAGAACTTATATAAGCTAGGAGCAAGAAAGTTTGGAATAATGGGTGTTCCACCAGTTGGATGTTGTCCAGTTTCCCGTGCATATACCGGTAGTGGTGATTGTGGACCGATATCTAACGGTTTGTCTGCAACGTTCTACACAGCATTAAAATCCCTTTTGAAAAATTTGAGCTCTACACTCGAAGGATTCAAGTACTCACTAGCAAACTCATACAATATGACTATGAGTGTCATTGAAAACCCCCCACCTGGTAAATCGAAACCATTAGTTTTTTTTTTTTCCCACATGCATATTTCTGACTCTAAAGTGGCATGTTTTCACAGAGTTTAAAGATGTTAAAACAGCATGTTGTGGGAATCACTCAATAGACGGAATAAAGGATTGCAAGGAAGGAGGGTATCTTTGCGGAAATAGGGATAATCACTTGTTTTGGGATGCATTTCATCCTTCTCAGGCAGCCTCCAAACTGTCAGCTAAAGAGATGGTTTTTGGTGAAGATCCGAATTTTGTGACTCCAATCAATTTTAGCACTTTGAGAAAGGCTTGATCTTTAGAATCTTAACTAAGGAGATGAAAAGATCATTAATTTGTATTGTGTGTCGCATCTTCTACTCTATTTATATCGTTCATGAATAAACTACAGCGGATATGAGCTGTCAACCTTTTAGCATTTATATCTATTTTTGTTTTTACGATGACCTCATATAGATAAACCATTATATGATGTGACATTTAAAAGATTGTCCACCTTTTTTACTAATAACACAAAGACCACCAATTTCACAATTGGTCAAATAGTCAATTGCATTTTACCGACAAAAATACTTACAATTTCACAGTTTTACCCTTCATAAAGTAATTTCGTAATGAACTATTGATCAATTGCGAAATTGGTTAAGTATGTTATATGGTAGTCATTTATGTGTTTACCCGTTTTCAACTGTATCTTTTTTGCAATCGTCTCCTTCTTCTATTGGGTATTGGTGTTGTATCTGTTTTTACTTCATGAGTTCTCAATAGAAAGTTTAAACCCCTCAAGGACACAAGTCAATAACAAATTGTGAACATACAATTGGGGGATTCTATTCATTTCTTGTAAACATAAAAGAGAACAGAAACATGGATGAAAGATTGTGAATTCATAATAGCAGAATGTTGTAGAGTTTACTTTGAGGATACAAATTTTCTGACTGCATCACTAGATTGTTGAGCAAAATACTTTTGTCTAAGAAATACATATGGGTACCCAATCACAGAGAGAGGATGTGCTGGTTTTGAGAAGGAAAGTATTTCATACCAAACTTGTTTCTCTTCATCCATCTCAACTGAAAACCGCTCTTCACCAGACTGGTTTAAACAAAATTTCAATGAGAAACTTGATATAGAGTTTAGAAAAATGCTTCTAAAAAGGTTTCTATGGATTTACACAAATAAATATAAGGTTTTTGATAGGATAAGTACACACACCAGTAAGTGTCCTCTGAGAGTGCCTCCACCAAAACCAAAAGAAGAAACAGCCAATTTAGGGTTTCTAGTTTCATTAACATAAACAACCTGCAATGGCATCCTGAGCCATGGAAAGAACTCCTTCACACAAGCACAAAACTTCACCCCATTTTCAATTGGTGTCTTTGGATCAACAAATGCCCAACTCAATCCGAAATGCCTAAAATTTCCCAAAATAGAACCATCAATTGTGTGTATCTTAATAAAATCACAATCAGATTCTCTTCATTTTCAAATTCATTTGGAAGATAGTAAAGATGTAAACAAACCTCCAAGTTTGCAGAGCAGTCTTGCCCTTTTCGTATGCGTCAGAGCCTGATCCCACTAAAGTTTTTGAATGATTGATTAAAAATCCATCTTTTGAAAGCTCTTTATCTTCTTTAAGAACAGACAATGGTTTTACAGTAGCTCCTCTGTATTTACTGTCATAGTTGAAGGTACCTGACCTGATGGATATCGTCCAACATATTAGACGCAAACATATTAGTGAAATTAGGGTTTTATAAAACGAATCATACTGGTCTACTATTACAGTCCAACAAGGAAAAAGAAGTCCACAATATCTCAAATTCTTAGAACTGATATCGAATCACAAAATAAAGCAAATAATTGCTTAAATCTTACTTGCTAATGCAATCCTTCTGCTCTTTGGGAGAAGGGCGAGTCCAAGACAAGAACACCATAATCTATTTCTCGATAATTTCAAATTTTTATTACGTTAATAAGCATCAAAACACGACTATTTCACGAAAGCTAACGAAGAAAGTGATTTGATGAAATTGGCAAACGGGGGGTTTAATCTTGATGTGGTGTTGCAGGGTTTTTGATTGATGATAGGAAGTTAAATTCTGTTGCCAGGTGCAGCTAAATGGATCATATATATCAAAGGGTAGCAGCGGTCGGGATGGTAGGTGTGATGTTTTTTTTTTTCAATGGTAAAAAGGTTTTATTTAGTTGCGACGTGAGTTTTTGTTATATAAATTTTATAGAAAAATGATTTGTAAGGATAATAAAGTATTATACTTATACAAAAAATACCATTTAATTTTTTTTTTACACATATCACCAATCAGCTATAGCTTTTCTACACATATGACCATTAAACTTCACTTTTCTTCAAAAAATACCATTATATTACCGATAATAATAGGTCATTAGCCACGTAACATGGCTGCTGATATGGATTTTACTATTTATTATGTACACATTATACCATTAAACTATTTTTTGTACACATTATACCATTAAACTTTTTTTTTGTACACATTTTACCATTAAACTTTTTTTTGTACACATTTTACCATTAATATTATATAATTTATTGAAAAAATATCATTTCAAAAAATACATATCATTACATAAAAGTAGGTTTCCCATCATCTGATGTGGATTTTACTGATTTTCTAAATTTTAGTAAACGTATCATTATAAGTTATTTTCCTATCGGTAAACAACGACATAATTTCAATGCACTTTTTTAATCATCAACCATAATCACGAAGAGGGGGATTATAATAAGGTAACATGTACAAAATGTTTCATGAGTTTATAAGTGTGCCTCAAACATAGTTTCCTTATAAAATGACTTATAAGAATATGTTTACTAGACATTAGCTAAAATAATGAACAATTGAGTATTTCTTCGCCGCTCCAGATAAAAGTTTCAAGTTCAAACCTTGTGGGTTTCAATTAATGTATGACCAACATAAATTCACAATGTAGTTGTAAAAGAAAGTCCTTAGTATCATTGTAAAAAACAAACCGTTTCCCCCAAACCTTACAAAATCAGGGAGTCACAATAGGTGATGGAAAACCCATTTTATGTAAAAATATGTATTTTTTGAAATGATATTTTTTGAATAAATTATATAATATTAATGGTAAAATGTGTACAAAAAGTTTAATGGTAAAATGTACACGAAAAAAAGTTTAATGGTATGATGTGTATAAAAAATAGTTTAATGGTATAATGTGTACATAATATACAATAAAATCCACGTCAGCAGCCACATGGCATGTTACGTGACTGGTGACCTATTATTACCGGTAACATAATGGTATTTTTTGAACAAATGTGAAGTTTAATGGTCATACGTGTACAAAAACTATAGTTGATTGGTGATATGTGTACAAAAAAAAGTTCAATGGTATTTTTTGTACAAATTTAATACTTCGTTACCCTTACAAGTCATTTTCCCAATTTTATATACGGGTGTGGTAATTGTTTTCGTATAAACTTTTTTTTTTAATTTTAAATTTTTAATAAAAACCGTACTAAAATTTAAAATAACATAAAATTAAAAATTACATTTTAGAAATCCTAAAATTAAAAAATAATATGAAATTAAAAATTACATTAAAAATCTAAAAAAATAAATAAATAAATAAATAAAAACATAAAGTGAAAATTTAAATAATAATAATAATAATAATAATAAAACTAGAAAAAAAAAACATAATATCCAAATTTCAATTGTGTTTTAGCTTATATTTTTCAGGAATTGATGGTTTCACTAATTTAGTCGTCTCCTGATCTTCGGGGTCGAAGTGTCTCACATCTTGCATCAACAACGAAAATTTTGTGAGTCGAACGATTTCAGTCATATGTTTCTTAAAAGTTGTATTCAATTGTGTCATTTATGTCATCATTTCTTTCGATCTAGTTGACCGTTCTGTTCCGACTAACAAATTTGACGATGTCACGTTTTCTTTTTCTTTTTGGTAAATTACATCAATCATCCTCGTGTATATACTAGAAAGCGTGTTTAGTCCCTATTTTCAAAAATTAACTCGGACCGTCTTTGGGTTTTTTTTTTCTTGCACACTTAGTCCCGATGGACATGAAATGACTATCTTACCCTTAATAATTTCTTTTTTTCATTTTCTTTTATTTCTTTGTAATTAAATTAAAAAAATAAATACATAAAACAAATATCCCCACCCTTCCCCTAGCAGCCACAACCTCCATTAGCCACCACCACTACCTTCAAGATCGACACCATATTTAGCAACAAGCATCACCGGAAACCACCAACGCCCTCTTTCTATCAATCTTAGATCACAGTACACCACTTCTCTTCTCCCCCGTTCTCACCTCCTTCACAGACCTACGTCATTGAACCATAAATAAGATATCTTATGGTGTTGTTATTGGTCAAACTTATAAATTATAAAAATGGAGTTGTTGCATATATTTAAAATACGGGAAAACCCTAGCATTTTCAAATAAATTTAAGATAATAGGACTCTTGCAAAAGAAATGGCTCAAGAATGTAGCTTCAAAAATTGTAAATTTATCTCATATGTATCTAAAAGTTACTTTATGATATAGTAATAGTTGACTTATTATGTGATTTTATCAAACATCATGTATATGAATTATTATATGATCATAAACTTAAAATATTATTTCTTTGGTATTCACATAACGCCTACGTATTCTATTATATTTTTTTCTATCTGTTTAACTGTGTTATATGTAGCAATAAACACATATTTCTAATATATAATTCTGTTAAAAAATAGTTTTATTAGAAAATATAATCATGTTTTCAATGATAGGAAATACAAGTTCTTCTAAATAACAAATATTTAATTTTGTTTATATATGGTTACTAACGGCAAGGCTATTTACACATAAGAGCTTCTGGAGTGCTCGATCCTTCCTCAACAAAAAAGGTTGAGAATCCTCAATGTCATCGTATTGTTTTCATGCCATATTTTTACATCATTGTTTTACTTTTAATAGTAAGTACATATGCGTATATTCTTAAGGTTTCATTCATTTTTGGTTGTGTGAAGAATGAATGTTTTGCATATCCTCAACGCCATTCAGGTAGTTTGGGTCATGTCTTTTTTATTTGAATACATTCTTTTTGATTCGAATACATTTGAAAGAATGCATTTGTGAATATTGTTCGTGTACCATGTGATTTGGACATTCGGTACTAAATAGACTTGAAATGTAGATGTAAAACTATTGGTGCTCCATGTAATTCAACATCAATTATATAGATGTGATTTGGACATTCGGTACTAAATAGACTTGAAATGTAGATGTAAAACTATTGGTGCTCCATGTAATTCAACATCAATTATATAGACAGTAAGATTATATAAACAATGAATGATGATTTATTTATCGGCCTATTCGTTCACTAAACGGGTATTACACTAGTTGTTTTTACCGACAAAAAGCTACAAAAAATAAAGATAAAAATAAAAATAAAAAATTGCGAAAAATATGAATAATTATTTTGGAAGTTTTTGCAGCAGATACCATTCATAAAACAATTTGGCAATTAACTAATCAATTGTAAAATTGGTAGTCAATTTGTTAAATGTCAAGATCATATGGTTATTTTGGCTGTAGATTCGTTAAATGTGTAGTGGAGGAAAGGAGATAGTAGATGTAGATTACATTTTCCATCCTGCTATAGAAATGTGATTAAATTCATATATTTTTTGTTTCTAAACATTGATTGTAGACGAACCTTTTTTTCCCTTGATTACTTGGAATATATGTTTCAAAACATTGTTTGTAGACGAAAACACCATCATTTCGTAATAAATTCTATTATATCTTGTAATAAAAAAGTATACATTGTTCCAAATCTTCAAATTCAGCTGTCAAAATGTGTTTCTAAATCAAGCATGAACAATTTCAAATCAAGACAAAGTGTCATATAAAAGTAATTGAGCACTTTTAATTGCAATTGTCACGTCTAAAATAAATTGTGATGGCAAATTAGCTCGATGTTAGTCGAGCTTAAATTTGATAACATACCAAATATAAGTAATGTACATGTTAGCATCAGTTTTTTGTTTTTAACCATGTAAAACACACACAAATAGCTCAATTTAAACACACCAAAAAACTAGAAACAGTTCATGGTATATTTTTGGTTATAAACTAGGATAATGATCAAGGTAATTGATATAAACAACGTATTTAATCTTCATTGCCAATACTCTTTTAACCTTTTCCCCTTGTACATTCTAGATCCAGAAGGCTCCATCTTCTACAAGTACTTGCCCTCTTCATTCACAAACTAACCAAATAAATATGGCCACGCCATTAACAATTCAAAAACCCATGCTGTTCAAAATATGCCTACTCCTTTTGAGTGTGACAACAATAGCCACAAAGGATGCAGCGAGTGGAACCGTGGGACCCATATTCATATTCGGGGATTCAATAGTAGATGTTGGCACAAACAACTATCTCAAAAACTGCACCGCACAAGTCAATCACCCATATTACGGGGTCGATTATCCACATTCAATAGCAACCGGAAGGTTCAGCAATGGCTTAAACCCTGCTGATTGTGTCGGTAAGATATTCATTTTCACATACATTACAAAACCTTAATGGGTGACCCCTCAGGAAGTCTAGGTGTCCCAATGTTGTGTTTCTTAAAACGGATAATATCTAGGTACGTGCATTTGGGATATTACATATGTGTTGGGAGCAAATTCCTAGGGTTCAAAACCTGGAAAGCCAAAAAATATTTTTGGTACTTCACAATTTACCCCCATGTTATGAATAAACAAGTTTAAGATAATTATTACGTTTATGTGCAGTTGCACTTTTGGGTGGCTACAAAGAAAGTCCGCCACCATTTCTTGCACTCCTTGTACATAGTTCCAACCTTACGGGAGACTTACTTCACGGGGTGAACTTTGCTTCCGGAGGTGCTGCCCTTGTTAAAGGAGTTAGGAAACAAGTTGTGGTAAGTGTCTCCTCCATAAAATTGGAATACAATTTGAGGGTTCTTAAAATATTGAAATTTTTGTCTTATTTACACAAATCTCGGTTAAGTCCAATTGATGCCAAATATAGTTCAAGGCTGTCTAGTTTTGTCGGCTCATGTTATGTTTTGTTATATTATGTCATGTCATGCATCATGAATAACAAAGTACGATACTAATATAGGGGAATGTGGTATCGTACGAAGAGCAAATTCAACAATTTGCAACCGTTCATGGAAACATAACCGCATTACTAGGGAAGTCAAAAGGTCAACTTCTAATTCAAGGTTCAATGTACATCATTTGTGTTGGAAGCAACGACATCGTGAACTATGTATTCTCCCATCCTACAACTCCTGAAGTCTTCATTGCTAATATTACAGCCATCTACGCTATTCATCTAAAGGTTTGCTAAATTTTGTCACTACCATCTCTAAATTTTGATTTTCAACTTTCTACTCATATTATATTGTTTTATTTTTTTTTAAATTGGAAGAACTTATATAACCTAGGAGCAAGAAAGTTTGGAATAATGGGTGTTCCACCACTTGGATGTTGTCCAATTTCTCGTGCAATTTCTGGTGGTGCTTGTACAAAGGAAATTAACGATGTGGCTAGTGCGTTCTACACATCATTAAAATCCCTTTTGAAAAACTTGAGCTCTACACTTGAAGGATTCAAGTACTCACTTGGTAACTCATACAATATGACTATGAGTGTCATCGAAAACCCCCCAACTGGTAAATGGAAACCATAAGTTTTTTATTCACTTGCAAATGCATACATTCTGCTTCTAAAGTTGCACGTTTTCACAGGGTTTAAAGATGTTAAAACACCATGTTGTGGGAATCACCCATTAGCAGGAATAAATGATTGCATGGACGGAGGGTATCTTTGCCCAAAAAGGGATAATCACTTGTTTTGGGATGCGTTTCATCCATCTGAGGCAGCCTCCAAACTGGCGGCTCGAGTGTTAGTTTTTGGTGAAGATCCGAATTTTGTGACTCCAATCAATTTTAGCACTTTGAGAAAAGCTTGATCTTTTGAATCTTAACTAAGGAGATGAAAAGATCATTAATTTGTATCGTGTGTCGCGTCTTCTACTCTATTTATATTGTTCATGAATAAGCTACAGCAAAACGAAGTTGTCACCCTTTTCGTATTTGTATCTAGTTTTACTTCTTTCCGGGGACTTGGTTTGAGGAGGGTGTGAAAGCTTATAATCAAGGTAATTAATATTTATTCTACTTTGAGAGAGAATCACAAAAATAAGCGAGATTTAACATTTTGACCATTTTTTACTAATAAAACAAACGACAACCAATTTCCGAATTGATAATTTCAAAATTACTTTTTAATAACAAAAGGATGCAAAAATAATTATTAAAAATTGGAAAAAAATTTGCAATTTTAATACGAATAGCTTTTATTATTTTTAAAGGTTTTATGTGGTTGATACCCTTCATAAATAATATTGTAACGTACGATCGACCAATTGCGAAATTGGTGGTCATTTTGTGTTATGTGACAAAAGGTGATAAATATGTTAGAACATATGGTGGTCATTTATGTGATTATCCCTTTTGTACTTTATCTATTTATGCCTTTCATACAGTATTTAGCTTCTTACTTTTGATCCCTTTTTTCCATGGGATTTGGTATTGTTGTTGTATTTGTTTTCACTTCATGAGTTCTGAATAGGCTGTTTAAACCCAGTCAAAAGCACAAGTCAGCCACAGATTGTGAACATACAATTCGGGATTCTATTTGTTTCACTTAAACATAAAAGAGAACAGAAACATGGATGAAAGATTGTAAATTCATAATATACAAATTTTATGACTGCATCACTAGATTGGTGAGCAATACGAGTACCCAATAACAGAGAGAGGATGTGCTGGTTTTGAGAAGGAAAGTATTTCATACCAAACTTGTTTCTCTTCATCCATTTCAACTGAAAATCTCTCTTTACTAGACTGCTTTAAACAAAATTTCAACGAAAAACTTGACATAGAGTTTAGAAAATGGATTTACACAAATAAATATAAGGTTTTGAAAGGATAAGTTCAAAACTATCTCAACATATCAAATGAAAACATTACATATACAAAAAGAGGAAATCAAGTACACACACCAGTAAATGTCCTCTGAGAGTGCCTTCACCAAAACCAAAAGAAGCAACAACAAATTTACGGTTTCTAGTTTTATTAACGTAAACAACCTGCAAAGGCATCCTGGGCCATGGAAAGAACTGATGGTTTTAAAGCAATAGAACATCCTATGTGCTCATGCAAAACCCTAAAGCTTGGATCTAGGCTTCTCTATTATACATGTAATTCATCCAAGACTTGTAACCCTAGATCTAGAACGTATAATTCGAAATTAACACTATAAGAACAGATCTAAGTGATTAGCTCTTTCAATTGGCTTGAAATCCTTTGATTCTTCTTGATCTTGAGCTTAAAGTCACAATTGTAACTCCTCATATCCTCTACATTCTTTTACGGTCTCACACTGCTCATCGAGTTAACCTCCCTACTCGACGGGTTACCACTGGGTCACGAATCATGGGGCACCCGATCTGACTCGTCGAGTCATCTCATAGACTCGACGATTTGACTCATCTGGATGTCTCATATGGACGTTTAAGGTTAGATATGCAAATTCAACCTCTAGATCTATCCTCCTAATACCCAAAAGTCACGTAAAGGTAGCGTGCTGGACTAATCTAATAGAAAGTCAAGGGTCTTCTCCTGTTCTACGAATCTACAACTCTCTTTACTGAGCGAGACTCCATCTATATCCCTACTAGTGGTTATTCTTTCCAGGCCATTTGTTTGACAACTTAAACTAGACCCCACTTTCGATTAGATGGTTTCGGTCTTAATCAAGATAGGTCAAGAGCGCGTCGGAACGGTCGGTAGCTACTTAGTCTCATCCGAGAGTCGTTAGCTAGGCTTCAATAAGGATGTTTAGGCTTTACTAATAAGATAGAAAATAAAGGGCTTTTTCATCAGGGTGCGAAGGTTTGGAACCTTATAAAAACTAAGCATTTATGCTCCATAATGTCATCACAAGTTTCTAGAAAGGTCACAAGCATGGGGATCTGCCTCTAACTCGATAAAGCTCAAAACTTTGGACCCTCAAGGTCCTCTCTAGTCCAGATCTGAGGTTCTAACCTCAAACCATGCCCAAAAAGATCAAGAACACAACATGTTTGAGGGAAAACCCTAAAAGCTCCCCAAAAATGATATCTAAGGAACAAGAGGCCAAGATAAGAGCTTTTTACCTGTAAATAGCAGCAAATAACAGAAGAATGCAAGATCCATAGCCTCCTCTTGGATGGATCCACCAAACTCCTCCAATATCTCCTCCAAAATGCTCAAGAGTGCTCAAGATTCTCTCTCTCTCTCTCTCTCTCTCTTTCTCTCTCTTTCTCTCTCTCTCTCTCTCCCTCTCTCTCCAACGAAAAGGGCAGGTTAGGGTTTCTCTATGGGGAAGGTGGCCGCAAAGTGAGGCCATAAGGGCCTTTAAATAGCCCACAAGCCCGAGAAATTAGGGTTTCCTTCAACAGCGCTGACTCGGCGAGTCAGCTCACGGACTCGTCGAGTCCGCTCATTATTCCGCGTCACCAGTCGCGACTCTACTCGACAAGTTGAGGAACCAATTCGTCGAGTCACTCCTTATATCTCAAAAATAAATACTCAAAATATTATACCTGGAAATCCAGATGTTACATATACAAATGTATATATCATTAGAAAGGTATAGACGATGCGGTAGATCCTTAAGAGTGAGGAAGATAATGGGGATGGGTAGTTGGGTTGATTGTTGATGTTTAAACATAATAATTATATTATTGTGGGTTGAAAACTCTATGTACTCACCAGGTTTCCCAATCTAACCCACTCAAGCTTATTTATATCACAGGTGTCGATATGAAGCTACTTTACCCTGAGGGATTTAAAAGAGATGTAGATCACTAGTGTAAATGAATGTAAGATCTGTTTATGCTTAAGTTTCTGTATTGATGATGACATCCCAAATGTTTTAAAATGGATAAAAATACATTTCTTCGAAAATGCTTTGATAACGTATTTATCATGTTTTTTTGGGAACAAATTATGCAGCGTTTTTATTAAAATAGGTACTATGATTTTTATAAAGCATAAACAAAATCGGTTTTTTCTGGTCGTGAAAATTATGTCACAAAAAATTTCTGGCAGGGTAGGTCAGGCACCCCAGAATTGTCTGACAGTATGTATGTTGTATTGTATGTGGTATAATGTGGGAACTCACTAAGCTTCTTGCTTATGGTTTTCAGTTTTAATTTCAGGTACCTCGTTTTCAAAGGAAAGGGTCGGCTCGATCATAGCGCATCACACAATGTTTTCCGCACATGAGATCCTTGGGATTACACTTTGATATTGTTTATGATAATATGTTTTGATTATTGACACTTTGGTTTTAACATGGGATGTTTTTATAGATGTTTTTATACTGTTGATTTTTATGAATTAATTAAAATAAAAATGAAATTTGTGGTCTTAAATTTTGGGATGTATTTTCATCATTTGTATCAATTATATTAAACATCTCATTAGTTGTTGGAATGTTTATTGGAGTCGAATTGTATCCCAAATCCAAAACAGGACGTTTCTCACCGTGATGATGCCATATAGTGTATGATTTTAGAAACCTATGGTCATGTATGTGAGCATAAACCGTACTCAACTACTGTCGATACATATTCACACACTGTATGCACGGACAATGCACTTTGTCTTCAGAGTCAACATGTTTCCTAGAAATCTCTATAAAGTTTTTAAGACCTTCCAAGAATTTTGGGAACATTCGGTTTTCACGAATCCAACTATTATCGATCGTCGTTACTGTTTCATTATTAAAAATTACATTGTATACATAGTTAAATTGTATTTTGGCTATATATGAATGTTTATTGCATGACTTTTTGTTTGAGAAAAAACCGGACGGAATTGATAGAGTATTCACAAGTATATAAAGAAATATATACCTTGGAAGTAAAAATCAGACGAAATTGATAGAGTATTCACAAGGGTAAGCTTCTAAACTCACGTTTTAAATACCTTATCTCATATGTGAATGTCAAGGCCGGCTCAGAGATTTTAAGGGCCCTGTGCTAAGAAGAAAAATGAGACCCTAAATATAATTTTTTAATATATAAGATAAGCAAACTTAAGACGGTGAATTGTCATTATGAAAACTTAAAAGTAAATAAATTAATTAAAAATAAATATATGGAATTTTATAAAAAGCTCAAGGGTTAATTGTGTAACTTTTGAAAACTTATTTGTTAAAGGAAGGGTTGATTATGAATTATATATTATAAAATAAGGGCCAAAACTGTAAATTGAATTAAAAATGGCAAAATGATGAATGTGAATCGAACCTGTACGCCTGTTTGAAATGAAGAGGATGCGGACGTGCTTATGCCAATCGAGCTAAACAGGATTTATGCAAAAACTTGAAAAAACTAATATATATTTAGTTATTAAATATATAATTTAATGAAAAATCGGGCCCTATTTTTTTTGGGGTCCTGTGCGGCTGCACCTATTCCCCCCCCCCCCCCCCCCCCCCCCCTTAAAACCGGGCCTGGTGAATGTGTATTGCATGACTGATTGTTTGAGAAAAAATCGGCAACTTTTCCCCTTGGCTCCCAAGTATATAAAGAAATATATACCCGAGGAGCAAGGAGAAAATGACAATCAAATTTTTCTTAAAATCATGCAATACACATTCACATCCTAAATGAGATAAGGTATTCAAAAGGCAGTCCTAAAATAGGGACAACCCGAAATTAATTTCTAAATCAATTTCAGGCGGGTATTTCTAGGCTCTTGATGATTATAAAGAAGAGGCGTAAACTAAAAATCAATGAGTCAATGTACTTTTATGGCAATGTATTTTTATTAGTTTGTTTAAAGCATTCTATTTTCCTTTCTCTTTTATATTTATAGTATATATAGCATCTTAATTTTTCAATTATAGCATTGTACTTTCAATATAATTTTTTTTGTTTTATTATAGCATCATACTTTTAATAGCAACGTAGTTTTGTTATTTTGTTTTATGTTATAACTATCAAATAGAAATGAAAATAAAATGTTTTAATAAACAAGCTAAAAAAAGTATGTTGCTCTTAATAACCTTTGTAGTTTAAATATTTTTTTCTTAATAAACTTTGTTCTTAATAAACGTACTTTTATTAGTTTAAATATTGTTATATTTTGTTTTATGTTGCTATTAATAACCTTTGTTCTCTATTTATTAGTTTGTTTAAAGCATTATATTTTGACTTCTCTTTCATATTTATAGTTATATAGCATCTTATTTTTTTCAATTATAGCATTTTATTTTTAATATTATTTTGTTTTATTATAACATCATACTTTTAATAGCAACATAGTTTATTATTTTGTTTTCTGTTATAACTATCAAATAGAAATGAAAATAAAATGTTTTGATAAACAACGTAGTTCCAACCAAAAAGAGCTAAGAAATATTGGGTCTCGATCCGAGACGATGCTTCGAGGAATTCAATATAAATGGTAGATGTTTTGGAGGAACAAGGTTGCCAATGAGACTTCACCAAATGTAGAGAAAGTAAAGCTAGAAAATGTGTAAATTTGGAAAAGTGGTCGACAATTAACAATATGGCGGTTTTTCCATTTGAGCTTGGAAGATGTGTGATGAAGTCATCATTCCAGACTGTGTCAGGAATGAGAATGGGTTGAAGTAACCCGAATGGTTTATGGGTCGGATAGTTTACCTGTTGACAGATTGCACATTGTCGGACATAGTTGATAACATCAGTTTTGAGGTGTGGCGAAAGAAATGTTGCTGATAAACATCTTGTTATCGGTAATATCCTGGAATGGCCACCTAGCTAATAGTGTGGAGTGATACTTGTACAAGAGTATTTGTCAGACCAGGGAGCCGGCTGCATGGAATAAACAGTCGATTTTAACCATACAACAGGCCCTCATGAAGTTGAAAGGTTGTGTTGTTGTGTCCACTTGTCAACCTTCACGGGAGTTGTAGAGAATAGTCGTAAGTCTTTGACCCAAGATAGGGTTTAAAGATGTTAAAACAACATGTTTTACAGGGTATAAAGATGAATACTTGTTTTGGGATGCATATCATCCTTCTCGGCAACCACCAAACTAGCTATTCGTACGTTGGTTTTTGGTGAAGATCAGGAATTTGTGACGCCAATCAATTTTAGCATTTTGAGAAGGCTTGATCTTTAGAATTTTGACCAAATTAATTAGATGAAAAGATCATTAATATGTATCATGTGTCACATCTTGTACTCAAAGTATCGTTCATGAATAAAATTCAGCAGATCTGAGTTGTTGCGCTTTTTGCATTTGTATCTAGATTTACTTTTTTTTCCCGATGACGTAATCTCAGAGAAGTATGGAAGCTTTAATATCAGCGCTTGGAGTACTATAGGTCCTAGTTTGAGAGATAATAATAAAAAATAAAAAAAAAACAATTTCAACATATTTTGAACTAAAATGACTGCTTTTTTTCACAATTGGTTAATTGCGGAATTCCAAAAAAATGTGAAATTGCTTTTTACCGACAAAAAGATACCAAAAAAAACTTTAAAAATTGCGAAAAATGTGATTTTTTTTTCTTTTTTGAAAATTTTTGTGGCAGATGCCATGCCATACATAAAATAATTTGGCAATTCACTAATGATCAATTGCAAAATTGGTAGTCAATTTGTTAAATGTCAGATCATATGGTGGTTATTTTGGCTATAGATTCGTTAAATGTGTGGTGGAGGAAAGGAGATAGTAGATGTAGATTACATTTTCCATCCTGCTATAGAAATGTGATTAAATTTATATAGTGTTGTTTCTAAACATTGATTGTAGACGAACCTTTTTTTCCTTGATTACTTGCAATATACGTTTCTAAACATTGTTTGTAGACGAAAACACCATCTTTTCGTAATAATTTCTAATATATCTTGTATATACATTATTCCAAAATCTTCAAATTCAGCTGTCAAAATGTGTTTCTAAATCAAGCATGAACAATTTCAAATCAAAACAAAGTGTCACATAAAAGTAATTGAGCACTTTGACTTGCAATTGTCACATCTAACATAAATTGTGATGGCAAATTAGCTCGATGTTAGTCCAGCTCAAATTAGATAACTTACCAAATGTAAGTAATGTACAAGTTAGCATCAGTTTTTTGCTTTTAACCATGTAAAACACACACATAGCTCAACTCAAACACACCAAATACTTATCTTTTCACAATTTATTCCAAACTCAATTAATATTACCAAAAAACGAGGAACAGTTCATGGTATATTTTTGGTTATAAACTAGGATAATGATCATGGTAATTGATATAAACAATGTATTTACTCTTCATTGCCAATAATCTTTTAACCTTTTCCTCATGTACATTCTAGATCCAAAAGGCTCCATCTTCTACAAGTACTTGCCCTCTTCATTCACAAACTAACCAAATAAATATGGCCACGCCATTAACAATTCAAAAAACCATGCTGCTCAAAATATGCCTACTCCTCTTCAGCGTGACAACAATAGCCACAAAGGATGCAGCGAGTGAAACCGTGGGACCCATATTCATATTTGGGGATTCAATATTAGATGTTGGCACAAACAATTACGTCAAAAACTGCAAAGCACAAGTCAATCGCCCATATTACGGGGTTGATTATCCACATTCAATAGCAACCGGAAGATTTAGCAATGGATTAAACCCTGCCGATACTATCGGTAAGTTGTTCATTTTCATATACAATACAAAACGTTAATGGGTGACCCCCCTAGGAAGTCGAGGTGTCCTAGCATGGGCGGATCCAATGTAGAGCTCGGGGTAACCCGGGATACCCTTCAAATTTTTTTTCGGTAGTGTAATTCTTTTTAGCAAAATTTCGTTTTACATAGTGTATATATATGTTTCCCTTCACTTATAAACCTAAACAAAGATGTGGTCTGCTGGATAAGGCACTAGCATATTGAAGTAGAGGTCTATGGATCAAATCTCCCTCCTTACATTTTCTTTGTTTACCTTTAGGGGTGTAAGTGAGCCGAGCTACTCGTGAGCTACTCGGGATCGACTCGTTAAAAGCTCGACTCGAGATCGAATTAAACGAGCCTGAGCCGAGCTCGAGCCAAAATATGAGGCTCGTTTACTAAACGAGCTTGAGCCGAGCTTCAATTAGTGGGCTCGCGAGCCTAAATGAGCTTAAACGAGCCTAATATATATATATATATATATATATATATATATATATATATATATATATACACATACACACACTAAAACACACACACACACACACACACACACATATATATATATATATATACATGGAGGCTCGTTTAGGCTCGATTAGGCTCGCGAGCCCACTGAATTGTTCACGAGCCGAGCTCGAGCTTCATTTTAAGGCTCGAATCGAGCTCGAGCTTCCTCAAAATTAAATGAGCCGAGCTCGAGCTTGGTCAAGCTCGGGCTCGGTTCGGCTTGTTTACACCCCTATTTACCTTTTATTTTTATTTTCCCAGCTAATCTATCCCACATCGCCAAACACATGTAAATTTAGCCAATTTCGTCTATTATATTAACTTGTTATCTTGATTCTTCATTTGATATCTACTGTTATTCCCACATCGCTTCAAGTATCAAAAGATACTTCGACTTCATGTTTATATAATATGACTTTAGGTTATCTAAGGATTCGATCAAGGTTTAGGTTTAAAACTGAAACCGAAGTACCTCGAAAAAAAATTAGGCCATCCGAAATTTTTTTGGGATACCCCTTTACTTAGAACCTGGCTCCGCCACTATGTCCTAGTGTTGGGTTTCCTAAAATGGACAATATGTTTGTATGTGTGTCTGGGATATTACATGTGTTAGGGAGCAAATCCCTAGGGTTTGGAACGCCAAAAATATTGTTGGTGCTCCACAATTTACCCACACGCGATGAATAAACAAGTTTAAGATAACTATTACGTGTATTTGCAGTCGCACTTTTGGGTGGCTATGAAGAAAGTCCGCCGCCATTTCTTGCACTCCTTGCACACAGTTCCAACCTTACTCGAGACTTACTTCACGGGGTGAACTTTGCTTCCGGAGGTGCTGCCCTTGTTAAAGGAATTGGGAAACAAGTTTTGGTAAGTGTCTCTATAAAATTGGAATACAATTTGAGGGTTCTTAAAATATTGTAATTTTTGTCTTATTTACATAAATCATGATTAAGCCTGATGCATGTCAAATACAGTTCAAGATCGTCTTGTTTTGTTGGCTCGTCTTATGTTATGTTATGTCATGAAATATGAATAACAAAGTATGATGTTGATATAGGGGGATGTGATATCGTTGGAAGAGCAAATTCAGCAATTTGCAACAGTTCAAGGAAACATAACCACATTACTAGGCGAGTCAAAAGGTCAACTTCTAATTCAAGGTTCGATGTACATCATTTGTGTTGGAAGCAACGACATCATGAACTATGTGTTCACCCATCCTACAACTCTCGAGGTTTTCATCGCCAACATTACAGCCATCTATGCTATTCATCTAAAGGTTCACTAACATTTGTCACTATCATCTCTAAATTTTGATTTTCAACTTTCTGCTCATATTATATTGTTTTATTTTTATAAATTGGCAGAACTTATATGACTTAGGAGCAAGAAAGTTTGGATTAATGAGTATTCCACCAATTGGATGTTGTCCGATTGCTCGTGCATTTTCTGGTGGTGAATGTGCAAAGGAACTTAACGATGTGGTTAGTGCATTTTACACACCATTAGAATCCCTTTTGAAAAACTTGAGCTCTACACTTGAAGGATTCAAGTACTCACTTGGGAACTCATACAATATGAGTATGAGTGTCATTGAAAACCCCCCACCTGGTAAATGGAAACCATAAGTTTTTTATTCAGTTGCAAATGCATACATTCGGCTTCTAAAGTGGCACGTTTTCACAGGGTTTAAAGATGTCAAAACAGCATGTTGTGGGAATAACCCGTTAGCAGGAATAGATGACTGCAAGGCACAACGGTATCTTTGCCCAAAAAGGGATGATCACTTGTTTTGGGATGCATTTCATCCATCTGAGGCAGCCTCCAAACTGGCAGCTCGAGTATTGGTTTTTGGTGAAGATCCGGATTTTGTGACTCCAATCAATTTTAGCACTTTGAGAAAGGCTTGATCTTTTAAATCTTGATAAAGGAGAAGAAAAGATCATTCATTTATATCGTGTGTTACGTTTTGTACTCAAAATATCATTCACGAATAAACTTCAGCAAATCGAAGTTGTCATCCTTTTCGTATTTGTATATGTTTTTACTTCTTTCCGGGGACTTTTCAGGAGGGTGTGAAGGCTTATAATCAGGGTAATTAATATATGTTCTAGTTTGAGAGAGAATCACAAAAATAAGTGACATTTAACAAATTGACCATTTTTTTACTAATAACACAAATGACAACCAATTTCACAATTGATAATTTCATAATTACTTTTTGCTAACAAAAGGATGCAAAAATACTTATAAAAAATTGGCGAACAAATTCGTAAATTTACTACGAATTGTTTTTTATTATTTTTAAAAGTTTTATGTGGTTGATACCCTTCATAAATAATTTTGTAATGTATGATTGATCGATTGCAAAATTGGTGGTCATTTTGTGCTATGTGACAAAGGTGATCAATTTGTTAGAACATATATGGTGGTCATTTATGTGATTATCCTTTTTGTACTATATATGTTTATGATTTTCATTTGTATTTTTCTTCTTACTTTTGATCCCTTTTTTCGATGGGACTGGGTATTGTTGTTGTATCTTTTTTTACTTCATGAATTCCAATAGGCACTTTAGAGTTTAAACCCCCTCAAGGGCAAACGTCAACGACAGACTGTGAACATACAACTGGGGGATTCTATTCATTTATTTTGAACATAAGGTCAGATGGTATCGTATGCGGGGAAGGCGCGGGAAGAGTCCCACACGGCGGAAGACCGCACCGTCAGTGCGGGGAAGGTCGCGGGGAGGAGGGTGGGGGTGGAGATATCGCGTTCTCACTCCTCATTCTATTGGCTGATTATTTTTTTTATTCTTTTTTTTATTAATTCAACGGATACATAACAGTTATTGTTGGATTAGTGTCTAAGACTATAACTATATTTGGTAAGTACTTGACCCGGTTGTGCATGGTCCTTTTGGGTTGCCTTCACCATAACAACTTGACAGGATGATTTGTTAAAAGAGAAGAAATATTATTGTTAATATATTATGAGAATAATATATTAAAGGATTGATAATTTTATTTGATTATTATAAGTCATATATTAATTAAGAATTAATTTGGTGACTTAAAGTGGTTAATTGAATAAAGGGGCATAAACTGTCAAATGTGTGATAGTTGTGTTTTGGGCTATGTATCCTTATAGATAATGGGGTGGACGAAATTTAGGGTTAAGGAAACTTAAATTCGTCCAAGCCTAATATCTAGGAGGATCTTGGATTGCTTAGGGCCTAAGTTATTCAATTAGGGTTAAAGGTGAAACCCTAGTATCCCATAGTATAAATAGACTCCTAAGGTGAGGGAAATCGGCACTCATGCAAGGCAAGAAACCCTAGGGCCGATTTCTCACCCTCCTTCCTCTCTCTCAAATCATCTTCTTGCTAGTTGGTGTTTGTAAGCCATTAGAGGAGTGACAATTGTGACTCTAAGCTCCAAGAAAAAGAAGTATCAAACAAGCAATTCAAGGTATTCTTCTAGATCTGTTTTTCATATGCTATGAATTGTTTGTTTACACTATATCTATGAATGAAAGTCATGGATACATGCATGTTCAATTAGAGAAACCTAGATCCAAGCAATTAGGGTTTGCATGTGCACATAGGAAAGTTCTTATGGCTCAAACCCATCAGTTATATATATATATATATATATATATATATATATATATATATATATACATATATATATTCTTTTATCACACTATAAATACAGCAACATCCAACCATTTTTTTAAACTAATACCTTCTTATTCTCTCCAAAAAATATTAATCAAAATGTCATCATCTTCATCATCCGATTCGACGGCTCTATAGGAGGCTAAGTTTATCTGTTCTGTCATGGAAAAAGCGATTGCATACTTTCAAAACCGACTAGGCGAAACATCACATGCACGATCCAAACCAAGAAAGTCACGGTTATGTAGAAATCGTGAAGCCGGATGCGATCGTCTTATAGAAGATTACTTTGCAAATGATGTCATCTACATTGTAAAGTTTCGACGTCGGTTCCGGATGAGGAATGAACTATTCTTACGTATTGTTGGCGATTTAGAATGCCGCTTTCCATATTTCCAATGGAAAATGGAGGTGAGACGAATAAAATGTTTCTCTCCAATTCAAAAATGCACGGTTGCAATTCGTCAGTTAGCATACGGCATGAGCGCAAACAAATGGGACGAGTATTTTAGGATGTCAGACCGTTCCATGAAAGAGTGTGTGTACAAGTTTTGCAAAGCGATCTGTTTGGTTTATGGGTAACGATATTTGCGCAAATGAACTATGAACGATATCCACCAATTGTACACGGTGCATGAAGGCAAGCGTGGATTCCCTGGAATGCTTGGTAGTATCGATTGCATGCATTGGGGTTGATCATTATTCCCCAACGAATGGCGTGGTCGGTACATGATAGGCGACCACAAAGAGCCGACAATTGTTCTAGAGGCTATCGCATCACATGATCTTTGGATATGGCATGCATTCTTTGGTCCAAATGGTGTAAATAATGACATCAATGTGCTAGACCAGTCGTCGGTATTCAACGATATCTACCTTGGAAAGTTGCACGATGTACCTTTTCAAGCAAATGAGGTATCATATAAGCGTGGATACTATCTTACTGACAGTATATATCCTCCCTTGTCTGTTTTTGTGAAATTGTTTACATGTCCTAACGAACTGAAAATGAAAAAGTTTAAAGAGGCGCAAGAGTCAGCTGGGAAGGATGTTGAGCGAACATTTGGTGTACTTAAGAGACGTTGGCAAGTACTAGCAGTCGGGACAAGGTCATATGAAGTGAAAAAGTTACATCACGTAATGTATGCATGTATCATATTGCATAATATGATTCTTGAAGACGAAGGAAGAGTGATATTTCGATACAACGAAAATGAAGTTTTGCCAAATGTTGAAGGAGTAGTCGTTGGTACACAAGAGTATAGGGCAAATAGAAGAGAAGTACACAATCTTGACATTCATCACGCCCTTCGTGCTGATTTGGTGGAGCACATTTATAGGACTCATATTCACCCGCCGATAGAGTTTTCTCACAATAATTTGTTTGATGAATCAGACGAGGATTCTGATATATTCGTCGAGAGCGAAGATTCCGATGATGAGAGTGACGTTCAGGAGAATGATCAAGACGATGAGGTTAATGACGAGGACGATGATTCCGAGTGACGTATTTTGGTTTTTTTTCAAATTAGGATATTAATTATGTTTTCTATGTTGTGGTTTGTTTGATTTTTTGTTTGCGCTTTTTTTTTAAAAATTTTCTACTTACTTAAATATTTGGTTTAATGTAATTTTTATTTTAATTAATGAAATGATTTTTATTTTTAATTAATTTATTTAAAAAAAAAAAACAAAACAAAACAAAATAGTGAGGGAAACTTCCTACCCATTACTTGAGTTTAGGTAAAGGAAAGGGTGATATAGCCCACAAAAAGTGAGGAAAGTTTCTCTCCCACTTCCTCCGGTCTAAAAGAGAACGGAAAATAGCAGAATGTTGTAGAGTTTATTTTGAGGATATAAATTTTCTGACTGCATCACTAGATTGATGAGCAAAATATTTTTGTCTAAGAAATACATACGGGTACCCAATAATAGAGAGAGGATGTGCTAGTTTTGAGAAGGGAAAGTATTTCATATCAAATGAAAATTTTACACATACAAAAAGATGAAAGAAAGTACACACACCAGTAAGTGTCCTCTGAGAGTGCCTCCACCAAAACCAAAAGAAGAAACACCCAATTTAGGGTTTCTAGTTTCATTAACATAAGCAACCTGCAAAAGTATCCCGAGCCATGGAATGAACTCCTTCACACAAGCACAAAACTTCACCCCATTCTCAATTGGTGTCTTTGGATCAACAAATGCCCAACTCAATCCGAAATGCCTAAAACTTCCCAAAATAGAACCCTCGATTGTATGTATTTTAATAAAAATCACAATCAAATTCTCTTCATTTCAATTTCATTTGGAAGATAGTAAAGATGTAATGTAAATAAGCATCCAAGTTTGCAGAGCAGTCTTGCCTTTTTCATATGCATCAGAGCCTGCTCCCACTAAAGTTTTTGAATGATTGATTAAAAATCCATCTTTTGAAAGTTCTTTATCTTCTTTAAGAATAGACAATGGTTTTACAGTAGTTCCTCCGTATTTAATATCATAGTTAAAGGTACCTGAACTCATGCATATCATCCAACATATTAGACGCAAACAACCCAGTGAAATTAGGGTTTTTTCAGAACGAATCATATCGGTCTACTATCACAGTATAACAAGAAAAAAGAAGTTCATAATATCTCAAATTCTTAGAACTAATTTCAAATTACAAAATAAAGCAAATAATTGCTTGAATCTTACTTGCTAATGCAATCTTTCTGCTCTTTGGGAGAAGGGCGAGTCGAAGACAATAACACCATAATCTATATCGATGATTTCAATTTTTGGCTTTAGACGTGAAAGTTGTTGACTTGCAACACGTCTTCAATAACTTTTGACTAAGAAATACACATGAAGTAACAGTCCGATGAAGAGGACAAAATGCTTCTTTATTTGATTTATGGTTTTCCTAATTTATAGGAGTCTATGGTCTTGTTAGAAATTAGTCGTCCTAGTATGTTTTAGATTGAATTGAATTTTGATAACTTCTATGAAATAGAAAAAAAATGTTAGCTTAATTTTTAAAAGGAAAATATATGTTATGAGTATCGACATTGTTTCTAGCTATTTCATGCACTAGTTATTTCCACTTGGCTGTCGTATGGAATGATGCATAATTACTAGGGAATGAAAATAGTCTAACAAATTTATAATGGGGTTTTCTATAAGTATCTCCTTTCTTTCTCAATTCCACCCTTTAATGACTTTTTGTCTTTGGTTTTTTTTTTTTTTAATTCTTTTTTAATTTATTATTATTATTATTATTATTATTATTATTATTATTATTATTATTATATTTTAATATTATTATTATTGTTGTTATAAATTTTGCACAAAATTTTAACATTTGGACGGCATTATAAATTCGAACGGTTATATAAAATCGGTTTTTAAATATTTTTTTATATTTTAATATTAATATTAATATTGTGAATAACATTTTATAAATCGAACATTATAAATTTGAACGACTATATAGTCGTTCGAATTTATATTGTTGTCTGAATGTTAAAATTTTAGGCGAAATTTATAATAATAATAATAATAATTAAAAATAACTAAAATTAACAAAAACAAAACAAAATTGAAAAAAAAAAAAACAATAAAAAACAAAAACAAAAATAATATCAAATGAAATATCAAAATTTTGATTTGATTGGTTGTAGGGGATAAAAATGGTTAAGAGGATACTACAACACTTTATAATTTAAGAGCGGCAACTCTAAAGAACGGAGTATTTGTTAGTTAGAAAACGGAAAGAATTACAAACCTAGTCTCTATCTATAAATGATCTATAAATCGGTCCATGGCTGCCCTTTTTGCAAGGATACGAGAGATAGGGTTTGCCTTTTGAATATTATAATCTTCTCACCATCTCCTAATTGAAACCACCAAGATTACTCAAACTCTAACCTCTTATATGGATAGTAAATGTTTCTAGTCTCTATGCATAATCACAGGTGCTATTAATGCAATTAACTATGAAACAACTTGAAAAAAGCCTCATACATCAAGAATTCATAGCAAATATGAAGCTCAAACTAAAGAATCAAAACCACCCATGGTATTTCATTTTTGCCCTCCAACAGCTCAAAAAAAATCAATTAATTAATTAAGAAACAACTCTTTGTTTGCTCATCAAACCCCTCCGAAGGCTTAACTGATCGATGCACGTCTACCTTTCCGTTTCTTCCTCACTAGACTTCACATAACTGGACAAACAATCCAATATAATTTGCATCCGTATGATTCGCCACTTATGTTAATGCAATAAAAAAATATACTTTTTGTCCCATCTTAAAAAGCCATGGACTCAGTTCTTGATCTTCCATCGTACAATGACTAGACAAATACATTGAATCAGTTGATTGTTTAGTTAGACATGTTTATCACAAATTAATCATGTACATCAATCACATCGAAAACCAAAACCAGATAACATTAGTAAGCGGATATTAAATATCTCGCTCTAATTTTCATTCCTATTATATCAACCCAATTTACAAACAGAACGCTTAGCAAGCAAAAACAAAAAGAAAAACTCGCACTCGCACTCCCAAATTTTACTAAAAACACATTCATTGTATTTTTTTTCTTAATCTTAATACACTATCGTTTTGATTCTATGAAATACACCTCATGGAATACGACGCCACAGAGGAATCAACCGCGGGCGCACCGAAAGCTCTTGGGTGGTCACTCTCTAAACCATAATCCATCATCGGACGGAACTCCAGATCCTCATCGTGATCATACACGAACTCCGGGATCTCGATATCGTTTCTTCTCACATGCTCCCACAGATACCCTAATCTGCTAACGTATTTCAGCTTCGCATACAGCCTGCACCATAACACATGATCAATACAGTTCATATTGTAATTGATGCAAAGAAGCTATTAACCCTAACTCTGGTTCCCAAAATTTGGGGGTTATCAAGTTAAGTCGTTTTTTCCATGCGGAATTTGCCAAAAACAGGATTTGTAACAACTTGTTAGGCGTATCGTACAATTTATTGTTGCATGAGGGTATTGGATTTTGACAATTTTGGTACTGGGAAGAGGACAATTTTGAATTTATCGACGGAGAGAATATGACTTACCCTCCGGTGAAGATGAATCGGCCGAATGTGGCGAGAAAAAGTCTGGATTGTAGATCCGGGTGAACAAAGTAAACCGCCTCCAGATATTGTTTGACGTTGATCGGAATTGCTTCGTAAGCAGATCGGAGAGCAGATATTCCGGGGAAATTCTCGCTCTTATCAACATCGGTGTGGATGTAAACCACGACAAAAGGCCTCTCGAGTTTGGGGAAAACCTTCACTTCCAGATACTTTTTCAACAGGTCAACGTTCAAACTCTTCGCTGTAGAACAAATCAGCAAACTATTATTCAAAAAAACGTTAATCGGCGTTCAATCAACAAACAATAGGCATCAAAAGTAACGAAAAGCTTACCAGGAAAGTTTTTCCCTATAATTCTCAAGATCTTGCGACCGCGCTTGTCTCTGCCTTTGATCTTGAACACGTTAAGTTTGTGGATGAGTTTAATTTGCTCAGGCGCCAGTTCTTCGGACATGGTGATCTGAGATTTGGGGGAAAATCGATTCCGATAAAACAATGATCGATGAAGAAGAAGATGAAGATAGGGTTGATTGATTGATTCTTTATATATTTGGAATAAAGAATGGACGCTATCGAAAGGGATAAGTGCATCGAGAAGATGAGAGGGAATCTGATCTGACGGCGGATATGCGAATGGAATATTCGAAAGTCTGGCCGAAATTGATGGGCAACGGCACGATGCGGCGTCGAGTATCAACCGTTCCCATACGTCCCGAGATGTGTGCCAATCTTGAGAAATCTTGACCGTTGATTTTAGGGTCCGAAATGTATGGTTTAATGGACTTTATGGCCCATGGTTTTATCAATAAGAACATATCACTTTCGTCTCTTAAAATGGACCACTAAATTATTTATTCGTGCATAGTTGAAAATAAATGTGTACGCTAATTATAAAATGTAAGATATGTTAAGCCATTAACTCATGTAACATACTTTTTGACTATTAATATGATAAAGGCATCGCTTTATCTAAATATTACATAAAATAGATAAAGATGGTAACGTTTTTAGATTTAAATAGTCATATCATCCATTAAGTTAAAAAAATTACATCAAATCAACAAATTGAACAATATATTACATTGATATATGGCAAAAGTACATTGCATTAACATAAAGGTTTATATAAATACTAAGAAAGTTATAGAAAATTTATGAAAACTGTACGATGTTTTAACCCAATAACTCATGTAACATACTTTTTGACTATTAGTGTGATAAAGACATCACTTTTATCTAAATATTACATATAAAAAATAAAGATGATAAGCTTTTAGATTAAAATAGTTATATTATCCACTAAGTTTAAAAAAATTATATCAAATCAAATGATTGAGCAATATACAGCGATATACATAAATACGGTAAAAGTATCATTTCGTTGCTAACTTAAAGTGTCATGCAGCTATGACGGAAATTATATGCAAACTTATGACATATCAAATCAAATGATTGAGCAATATAACGCGATATACATAAATATGGCAAAAGTACCTTGCATCATTTCAATGTCATGCAGCTATTAAGGAAATTATATGCAAACTTGTGATCAAAAATCATTATTACAAGTATTTTATAATCACAGTTTAACAAAATAATAAACATAAATGTGATATCGGTCCAAAAAAATGTTAGGTTTTTTTAAACAACCCCAAATTTATCATACAAAAAGGATTTATTTAGAATCTGAAAAATGTATTATAGTCGTTACCAACTGAGTAGGAAAATATATCCTCAAGAACCCTGGATCATCTTTTAGTTTAACTTATATTGTTCCATACCCCATTTCATAATCATTTGGCTTACCATCCAAATTATAGATGACACGAACCACCTTAGCATAAAGAATCTTTTATTTACATATATGGACACCACCATTTGGCAAGAAGAGCAATGTTTAGAGCACAAAGACTACCTTAATCGAGATCTCCTTTTTCCTTAGGAGCAAGGAGCTTTGGCCGAGCAATCCAACTAAATTTTCTTTTATCCACGTTACATCCCCATATAAAACACCTATAGATGCAGCTCTTCTAAAATGCAAATATGAGTCTTAAACATTGAGTAGTAATAAATAAGGAGGGTGTCGAGAACTGTTTTAGCAAGGGGTGAAACGATCCTCAAACGAAAGGTTTTTTCCTGTCCAATAAGATAGTTTAGAGTGAAACCGATCAATAAACAGCTTCCAATTCTTCTTTAGGGACATGTTGGCACCAATAAGACACCCACGTAGTTGAACGGCAGAGAGGCGACTTCAAGGTCCCCTAGGCCAACTATTTAGTGGTAGGTTTTATAGGTTACAAAACAATATGTGGCGGAAAAACTTAACCTAAGTTCACATACAACTTATTGGGTCTAAGTTTTCTATATTGATTGCAACAAACAATTCAACATTAAGAACCCAAAGAATACCCTACTATTTTCGAAATTAATAAAGGGTTTTAGGGTTTATATACAATTTGATTATTGTAGTACATAATCAACAATTCCTTCTTGACTAAGCTTTAGAAAGCAAAAACCAAAAATCGCATGCCTCTAATGGTTGTACCCAAACCCTAGCAATAGAAAAGTTGAGAGGATATATGAGGGATGTAACGCCAGTTTTGAGGTATTTCATTATTGAATTTGCTCTGTATTAACCTTGCATTTTGGTCCCAACTATCAAGCGTTGGAAATGGAACGTCAAGCGTAAGTGTCACAACTAGTATTTTTGCTAGGAAATTCTACTCTCATGTAATCATTCACCTAGTATAATAACTTGTACTCTAAGCAAATATCATACTCCATGCTCATTCAAATACATCTCATATGTTCAACTAAGGGCTGGAAACCTTAGAAATCCCAGTTCAAGTTCATTATGGACTAGGATTTTCTTATTGGGCCTAACGGACCAATAAGCATTCAATTCGACTATTTTTGGCTTCGAAACCCTATTTGGATTCTAAATGGACCCAATTCATAAATCTATAACATTTTGGACCATTTGGGCATATAATGATTCATTCTAACCCTAATGGACCTTGTTGGGTCATAAATGAATTAATTAGCCCTAATGGACCTTGTTGGGTCATAAATTAATTAATTATCCCTAATGGGCCATAAACCCACTCCTTTATACCATATTGTGCCGTGAACCACCTTAAGAGCCCAATGGACCGAAATGATATTATTAAGCTTCATACATTTAAACAATTCAAGTAAAGGCCCAACTTCTCTCTTTTCCCTTTTCATTACTCTACTCTCAGCCTACAAAAAAAAACATTAACCAACTAAATGCATGACACGTCATAAATATTTGTTGGATATCCATGCAAGAGTGCATGTATCCAAGCAACTCTCACATCACTCCCCTTAAAGAGTCAACTTATCTCCCTCCTATCTCTCACTCTATCTCTCTCTCTCTCTCTCTCTCTCTTTCTCTCTCTCTCTCTTTCTCTTTCTCCAACCTCTCTCTTTTCAAACTTAACCATACTTCTCTAAATCATCTAACACCCCTCCACGCATTTTCCTTAAGAAAATCGTGAGTATAAGGAAGATCTTTAAGAGAATCACTTCAAGCTTCACTTTGTGGTAAAATCTTGCAAATCCAAGTGATATACTTCATCTTTAAACTCAACCACTCCTTTTACACCCATGTTTTCGTGAATCATGCTCTTAGAACACCTTAAAGCTCGAAAATCACCTCACTAACACATCTAGGGCCGAGATCTCTTCACTTCTTCATCAAAAACCGAAACATCAAAGCAAAGGTGAGTTCATACCCCCCTTGTTTTTGGTTTTATCTTGTTTTTGGAGGAGAATACAAGCCACTGTGTGTTATATCTATGTATTTGTGCATGCTTATGTGTGTTTTCTTGATTTAAGTTGTGATTATGTGATGAAACACTATAGATCTCGAAAATCTCTAACCAAAAGTAGTGGTTTTTGTAAACTAAAACACTTCATATAACTTACTATAGAGATGAATGTGATATACATGTAAAGATCCTTAAGGAACTTAACAAATCTTGAAAAAGGGGCCATTTTTGGCACATAGACAAAAAGTTTAGGTTTTTAGTTTATTTTTGGTTTTTATAAGGGTCACAAGAGTCATTTTCTTTTAAAAATGAGTCTTTATGATATTTATGACTTCAAAGGAGTTAAAAGTAAAATTTCCGCATAATGGGCCATATTATGGACCATTACGGTTTCATTGGGGCTAGAATGTAAAAATCTTGATTTTTATGGATAAAAATTATCATTTGATACAAATTTGAACAAAAAATGTAAATTTGTGGAATTAGGGGCTAAAAATGACACTTTAATAGAAATTGGGCCAAAAATGTTATTTTTATTAAATTGGGCCGAAACTGTCATTTTTATCAAAAATGGGCTGAAAATGTAATTTTTGTAGAAATTGGTTGAAAACAACAAAATTTATATATTTGGGCCAAAAATATTCATTTAGATGTATTTGGGTTTAAAATGTTAAATTGTATTTAGTCGGGCCGAAATTGTAAATATTTATGAATTTTGGGCCGAAAGTAAATTTTAACCAAAAAGGGCCACAGATGGTCATTATATTTGAATTAAGCCCATAACTTGAAGACCTTTAGTATTATGGAATCTAAAGTGTCAAAATTTTAAAAAATGTGACTAAAATGTATATTTTCGGTCTAGTTGACCAAAAGTGTCACTATTACAAAAATTAGATATTTTTATAACCTCGAGCTAAAACAAACAACGAAATAATAATGAATAGACGAAATACATTGATAACAATTTTTATTGGGCCTAATACTCCTGTTACATGGCCAGTGTGTCTTAAGGGTCCATTTAAGTGTATATTGGGCCTAATATTTTCCATTTACATGCTAATTGGGTTTGGACTAAAAATCACCTGCTTAGTGGATCTTAGTTATACCTTTACATAATTGTTGAACTTCATATATTCATATACATACCTTTGGATTTGAAAACTTACAACATACACGTAAACATTAAACATGGTGAAAAACATAACAATTGTGAAAAAGTTGAGGATCTAGTGAGACTTGTCGGTTGGCACCTTTGAGTGTACGATCGTAGCCTATAGTTATAACCAGAGTTTCCTGGAGAGAGAGCAGGAATTTGTATATAGATCTATATGGGGTGAACCCCCACGCCTTAGCTGTTCGCTACAGCTAGACTAGGCTAGTCTTGGGCGACAAACCTTACCTAAATCAAAACCGGCGTCTGAAAACGCCAAGACATGTGAATTAGTCATTATCAAGCATAGTTGTAACGGCTCACTTAGAGACTAACTTCATCTTAAGGGTCCATTTAAGTGTATATTGGGCCTAATATTTTCCATTTACATGCTAATTGGGTTTGGACTAAAACTCATTTGCTTAGTGGATCTTAGTTATACCTCTACATAATTGTTGAACTTCATATATTCATATACATACCTTTAGATTTGAAAACTTACAACATACACGTAAAACATTAAACATGGTGAAAAACATAACAATTGTGAAAAGTTGAGGATCTAGTGAGACTTGTCGGTTGGCACCTTTGAGTGTACGATTGTAGCTTGTAGTTATAACCAGAGTTTCCTGGAGGGAGAGCAGGAATTTGTATATAGATCTATATTGGGTGAACCCCCACGCCTTAGCTGTTCGCTACAGCTAGACTAGGCTAGTCTAGGGCGATAAACCTTACCTAAATCAAAATCGGCGCCTGAAAACGCCAAGACATGCGAATTAGTCATTATCAAGCATGGTTGTAACGGCTCACTTAGAGACTAACTTCATCAAAGATTTCAGTATATTTATACAAATCTAGACGATACTAAAAACATACATACAACGATACTCAGTCTTGTAAATTTTATGATTACGATACTTTTATAAGCAGAAAATATCGGATTTTCTGGGATAAATACATGTATACATTACCTTTTACTTACAACATAAAATATAGGGTTCTTATCTGGATTACAGTTTTGTTTATTTATACATTCCAAAAGCAACAAACACGCATGCATTAATACTTGATTATGACACATTATTTTCAAACTACTTTACAAAAAATATCGGATCTTCTAGTGTTTGACGAACTATACAAAACTTTTCAATCAAACATGCTTATGAACTCACCAACATTATATATGTTGACGTTTTCAAAATAACTTGTATTCTTAGGGACTCGTTAAGCGGAAGAATCAACAAGAATATGAGATTTTGTTTTGTGTACTGTTAAACATCACACATTGAATGTTTTGGTCATGAAATTTACTCCAAGGCTTCAAAGCACTCACATACACTTAGGGTATGTTGCACATATACTCCAAGACCATAAAATGAGGTTCTGGCCAGCTGCAGTATACGTTGGGCGTACCTTAGGGTACGTTGCACATATGTGTCTGAAGTGGGGATGATGCGAGGGCTATGAGTACGTTGGGCGTACTGGTTGGTACGCTAAGTGTACTCATCAGAGTGAGCTTTGGGCTTATTTGGGGTCATGCATGGAACTTAGGGACTTTGGGCCCTTTTTGGGCCATAAGCTTATATGTGATGGGCATTATCATTTGGGCTTTATGGATACTAGCATTTGGGCCTTGATGGGCTAGGTCCAATAAGGCAAGGAACAAGTAACTTTTCCCTTAAGCCCAAGATTTAGGATCTAGACTCATCAATGTCTACTAAGTCATTATATCGCACTTCGCCTTTAACATATTTCGTGTTTGGAAGCTTGGTAAAATTTCCACCATGTTGTAGCTTTATGGTGAACATTGTTGGTACACGCTCTACAAGATACAAAAAAACATTAAGTAAAAACTTGTCAGATGTTTGTATTTTTTTACTCTGTTCTTCAAATTAGCAAGAAACCAAAGAAAATTGCGTAAACAGAGGATAATTGAAACTAACCATTTTCATTTGTGATGTCATATGTCTCGCCTTTTGGCCTAATCGTCCACATTACGAACACCATTTACAGCTGAAAAAGAAACAACAAGTAAACACCTTGGACCAAATCTCAATTAGGGTTTTTGCGTTCAAATTGAATAACGAAGAAGATGGAAGTGGAAGAGGTAACTAAAATATTTTTTTGTGTAATATGACACTAAGACGATAACAACTGGGTTTAGTTCAAGAATTGCAAAAATGGTCCCTCAAGTAAAAAGACATTTATTCCCTTGTGTGCAACGCATGTGAGGGGTTTAACAGCCACAAGCAAGCAAAAGTTAACTCATGGGACTTGTTCCACACACAAACCTCTCAATAAGGACCAAAAATCCAATTGTTAAAAGGTTAAGACCATATCCACAAAAAAATGACAAACCACATGGACCATTTTTGCATTTTGGTCTTGTAAGTGCTTTGTAGTGTTCTTGGTGCACCTTAGATAAGAAGGAACTCATTGAAGAGGCATTGGTTGCTTAAGAGCTTGTAGATCCAGACCTTGTTCGCCTTGATCTTTCTTCTAGAGATATAACGTTTGAATATTGATGATGAAATTGTTAGATGTAGCTAGTTTTGGGTGTTATGAGCTTTTGGTCACTTTAAGTGCATAAAGTTTAGATCTTGAAAGTTTGTGAACTTGTTATGGATGAAGTTAGAAACTTTATCCATCTAAACATCATTTTGATTCAAATCTGAAGGTTAGAGACTTGGACTTAATGGATTAAGTTGAAAAAGATGCACCTTTGGGTCCCTTTGAGACTTAAAGACTAAATCTTCTTTGTTGGGACCATTCTAATTGATAAAGTTGGAAACTTTATCCACTATGGAGCTATTAGGACCATAAAACTATGATCTTGCTCCTTCTCTCCCTTCATGCAAAAGTTATGATGTCTTAATGGATTAATAAGTTAGAGTTTTAGCTTTTGGACATTCCCTAGCCATGGAAAGTCATACATGTGGAAACTTTATGACTTAAGGCAATGTTTTGAGGCTATATTTGAGCTTAGGTGAAAAACAATCAAGGTATTAAGTGCTTAATGGAAAGGATGGAACCAGATCGAGTACATTGGGCGTAATGTTCATACGTTGGTCATACTAAACAATTTCGGTAAATTGGGTACGTTGGGCATAAGTTGAGTACACAGTACGTACTCAACCAACCTTGGACTTTGACTTTTGTTGACTCTGTTGACCGTTAAATTTTTGACCGGGTCAAACTTGAGGATTTTGGGCTATTTGATTAAGATGTTATATGGTTATGGTGTTAGTGGATTCGTGGGAGCAAGCAGTGCAAAAGGGAGCATATCGTAGTCTTTCAAGGTTCTTCGATTCAGGTGAGTTTTTCTCACTATACTTGTGGGTCGAAGGCACCAATACCGGCCTACTAGGTTATGTATCTTGGTCTATAGGATGTTGCTATGTTGTAGTAATATGTTAGATCTGTATCCTGGTAAGTACAATGTTGTTATGCGGTAGTGGTTTGTAGATCTGCTTGTTATCTGTTTACTGGCTATATGTTTATTTGTTGCACAGGTCGACGTAGTATGGTTGGGTTGAGACTGTACTGCTTTATGTTGCTAGTCAACAAACCCGATAATGTTTATATCGATATGTTGTTATGGTTTATTGGGTTGAGGTGGACCTGTTGGTACTAAAGGCTAAGATACCTAGGTCGGTCTAGATAGACTGAAGGTCTGCGAGGCGGTCCAATCAGGTCGAAGACCCGAAGAGCAGTCCAGATAGGTTGTAGGTCCGGTGCGACAGTCCAGTCATGTTGAAGTCTCTGAGAGCGGTTCAGATAGTCTATAGGCCGGTGCGACAATCCAATCATGCTGAAGGCTTTGTATGCATGTTGTTGTTTGTTATGTTATGTGGCGGTACTTTAAGGGAACTCACTAAGCTTTGTGCTTACAGTTGTTTGTTATGGTTTCAGGTACTTAAGATGATTGGGAAAAACAAAGGCTTGATCGTGCACATCTTCCTGTTTTATGTCATCAGGTCTTAGGAAACTCTGATTTTGAAATAATGTTTATTAAACAATGACTCATTTTGTAAACAATTATGGTTAATGGTTGATTTTGAGAATTTTAAATTTCTTTGATTTTTGGAGTGTTACATATTCCAATTAATCCAAAAATCAATTCCATTTAATTTTTGATTAATTCTTAATTAAATAATATTATTTCTAATTAATATACTATTCTCATAATATACTAATAAATTATTTATTTTGATTTCTAGTTAATTTATTAATCATATAATAAATTAATAAATCAATTTATCTCTTCTAATGACATTTCAGTCTATTACCAGGTTTGAGGGCAACCCAAAAGGACTTTACTATTAATTCAATATTATACTAATTTAGTTATTGGTTTAGACACCTGATCCAACAAATCCTCACCCTCACGATTTATGCATTTATGATTTCTTTTACTTTGATATTTTGTGATAGTATGTACTTGGATGGTTTTGAAATATGTGGTGTTTGGGGTTGATGAACTGAAAAATGAAATTTTTACTTATGGTTTTTGGGATGTTACACATATACTTTCCCACCTATATGTGATATTGTATATCTATCGATCATGCTTTCGGTTCTTAATTACTATCTCTACCGTTGTAATATTTTGATTTTGATTTGTGGATGTAATTTTGAATTCATTGAGCACATGGTAAAGATGAAGAAAAAGGATATGACAAACATACTGTACAGAGTTTTAATTTGTGATTTCATACAAACTTTTTTGAACATTCACAAACATTTTGTATATTAATAGATTTCAAGGTGGAAAAATGGTATTAATGGAGGGCGGAAGCAAGAGGTATGCTCTATCTGAAAATCCTACACCAAGGTCTACAAATAGAGGGATAAGTGATCTAGGTATTATTATATATTTTTAACTGAACTGGCACATCATTTGACTTAAACGAAATTTCCCTTATTATTAAGGGTTCTAAACATTTTTATGTGCGTTTCTCAAATTTCATTATCATGTTCACTAATTCTTACACGTTCTTTTCTCATACCAGGAATCCCAGAAAAAATGAATCATCAGAATTAAGGAATGAGAAGCATAGTTCATATATGAATTCAATAGAAGCATCATTCGTTGACCATGTTTAATATCCAATCCGTTATGCATCTTTTTCAAACATATTTTCATTAATTTATTTCCATCCTTTTGATGCTATTTATTTTTCAGTTTAAGGTTCTTCAAGGTGGCTGTTAGTCACATAAACAATTCACGAAAGAAAATCCACAACTAAAAGATTTAGAAAGATCATATGTTTCTTTAAACAATCCATGGATCCAACATTTCACAAATGGAAGCAAGCATGGAGTTATGACATCAATATCCCTTTCCCTCCATGAAAGACTATCATCATCAACTACAATTTTACGGAAAAATCTTGTACCTAAATATGAGTTATATCAAGAACTTGGTTGTAGTAATAAAGGTACCTCTAATCTACTTGTAGTTTATTTGGCTTAGATGCAAGAAATATCAGTACACTTACATTGAATTGTTTACTAATGACATCCTACTTTGAAAATTCAAACTAACTTAAGGACCAATATTGTTTTTTTTTTCTGATAATATAATGTTGTCATAATGAATAAGAGTTGGTATTTGTTTCATATTTTATGCTAACGCATGATGTGATTGAAACATGATTGAGAATGACATAACTCTAATGGGTGGGTTCCACATTACGGAGTAGTGAACCCATGCAAGTTAACAACTTTCTTGGGTTACAAGGCTGGGATGACTCACATTGTCAGAGACACTGACGAACCTCAATCAGGTAAGGATTTGACCAGTGAACTCTGACTAAATGTGAGGACTTGTTTTGTTCTTTTTTTTTTTTTTTTATTGTGAATCTGATTAAGATACTAAAAACATTATAATTTGGGCGTATTTTTTTGAATATTCTTTTGGATCTATTTTAAAACCAGTATTTGGTGCATTTATGATTGGCATTTTGGATTTTCATGCAACAATACTTCATGATCCATATGAAGCCCTTTGAAGTTGGCCAGACTATTTTAAACTAGGTCTAATTTTCTCTGACCAAATCTATATATTGTAATAACATGCGGATTTGTTGGGTGGTTATCAAAATGGACATGGAATATGAGTCTGAATGTTGGTAATTAACTTCAATTTGTTTTTGATTGCAATATACCTCACTTGCATGGTTCCATATTACAGTCTATATGATTAAGGGTAATTCATATCTTATATAATAAAAATTATGGTAAGGAAAAGTTCAAACCTACATATATGCTTTCAGATGGAAGATCAGAAAGAGTTGGATCCCTACAACTTCAATTGTAGCCGTAGGTGATGAAATTTTGTAAGTTCCTTGATTATTATTTTTATTATTATGATTATTAGATTGCCATTTATTATGTGTTGACTAATGTTGATGATTTGACATATCCCGGGTTTGGAAGGGTGGAGGGTCAATTAAGTCATTTACAAGGAATCTAATGAGGTAACTGGAATACCAGAATTATAATTTTATTAAAAAAAGTATACTACAAAATTTAATTTGAAATGTAATAATGACATCATAATACAATTTGTTTTTGGATTTTATATATTTTGCATATAACCAATCTGTTGATATATGAAAAGCTTTATGATCCATTGGTAATTACTAATTAAGTCTATTTTAATAAAAATTAAAACTTGAAGGTCGAAAAAGTTATAATGTGTGTGTTTTTTACAGATAAAGTGTCGGAATGTAATTGTTCTTTCTACAACAAATGTGATCGTGTTTGACCAGTAATGAGATTCTTTGACATATTCAAAATCATTAGCAACTATGTGATCATTTGTATCTAAACATTTCACAACTTCCCTCTCAGATGTATGAATGTATTTCATTAGTTAACAAAGGTCAAACTTTTGCTCTTATTTTGAAAAATCGCATTCATAACTCCAAATTATGTTTCACTTTGTAGGTAGAAGTTCCTTAATCTTTATCATAGCTTTGTTTTGAATTCCCAAATTTCAAGATAGGTATGAATTCTTTTTAACTATTTCTCAAAAAGCATAATTATATTTGTTTCTTGATTTTTTTTATATATTTAAAAAAAAATTTAAGGATGTTATCGCAAATCAAAAACATGGTCACTGACTATAACTTTGGAAACTTTGGAAGGGAAGGTAGTCACTAATAAGTTTAAACAAATTCCATGTACATAATCTTTCTCTTTGCCTCTTTTTCATTTTCATATTTTTATAAATTTAACATAAAATTAGAATTATGGCTCCGGTTTTCTCGAGCGAAGGTTGGTGATGTGTTTGACATACGATTCAGGTAGAAGTATAAGGTAAATTACACTAGATAAGAACATACTTTACCCTTTTTACCTATATGAAAAAATCTCAGACTTATAACGTTGTACTTTCAGTTTTTCTATTATTAAAGAATTGATAATTTCTTAGGATGTCATAAATTTATTTTTCTTGAATAGGTAGTTTGTTTTGGGGGCAAACTCTTTCATTTTATGATTGTTTATTGATGTTCATCAATGTAATGAAATATGTGTTGTTTAAAAATGTATGTAAATGTATTTCGTATACTAAACATCGATATACGTATATATTGTTTTCAACCGATAAATATAAGTATACATTCTAAAAGAACAAACATCTTAGACAAACTTTATATGCTAGACAAATGTAACATGCATTAAATACAAATCACAATATTTATCCTATGACATAGGCATGAGCAAAAGAACCGAACCGGTCGGAACCGGCCCGAACCGGACCGGAACCGGGAACCGGATTCGGCCAAAATTAAGAACCGAACCGGCCCGGCGGTTCTACCGGTTCCGGTTCCACCGGTTCCCGGTTCCTACCGGTTCTTGTCGTGTCTTCAAATGTTGGAACCGGTTCTTGAAAAATAGCATCATACGGTTCCGGTTTTTGCCGGTTCCGGTTATATCGGTTCCCGGTTCCAAAAATCCACAAAAATAACGTCCCGGTCCCGGCCCGACCGGTTCCATCGGGTTCCGGTTCCGGTGCCGGTTCCGGTTCCGGTACCGGTTCCGGCCGGTTCCCCGGTCCATATGCTCATCCCTACTATGACACATGAAGTGCATTCTTCTATACATCATACTTGCTGAAAAACTGATTAGAATCTACCAACAAATGTTACAAATTATTAAAAACAACGCATGAAGACGTCAAAAAAAAAAAAATGATGCGCCAGTGACACGCACCGTGTCTTCATCTAGTTCCAATTAATAGAGTCAAACACGTATGTGTATTTGATATCTTTGCACCAAAATCAACACAGCTGTTTTTTAATTGTATTATTCTTTGAAAAAATGGTTGGTTAAAAAGACACTCATTTTACCATATAGATACCCTAATTAATTTTTAAAATATTTTTATTAGTTGAAATTGCATTGTTTTACGAAAAAAACTGATTATAAGTAGTTAATTATAGGTTGATTTTTTATAAAAATATCAATAAGATGTCTAAAGGGTTAGCAACACCCTTTGAAAAAAAAGGTAAGATAAGTTTTTTGTTAATGAGATTTCAACACACATGTACCAAAGAAAAAGCTAAACTTTACCCTAAGGGTGCAAACATCATGTGAATACGAAATTGTAGAATACCAACTTGCCAAAAAAGTTTTCATGTGTTTGATTTCACAACCTCCTTTATGACTTCAATAATAGGGCAGCATATGTACTTATCTATAAAAGTGACATTTTGACTCACTACATATGAAGTAGTCAATTCGTGATATATTTCATTTTTAATGGATCAAACGAGCGAAATAACAAAATTAACTACGTTAAAGGGCTCAAATGATTGAAATTGTCCAAAAATGTATTTTTACACCATTTAACCTCCTACAACATTTTAGAGAAAAAACCGGTTATTATTATATAATAATATAAATTGTCTAATTCTATTTAACACATTAATTATTTTTAAGGACGTGCAAAAAACATTTTGAGTCGACATTAATCTGACCTATAACAACACTTATTCAACCCCTGCTATAGCATTGTACTTTCAAAGTACAATGCTTCAAAGCATTTTTTTTTTATACCAAAATCATTTTCAACTTAAAAAAAAAAAATAACAAAAGTAACAGATATGGAATTACGAATATATAAATTTTCAAATATATATATATATATATATATATATATATATATATATATATATATATATATATATATATATATATATATATATATATATATACTTCCATAGAAAATTAGTGAGATTTAAAACTTAATAAAAAAGGTAACTTCTTTTTTATATGTACAAGACAGTAAAACAATACGTTTGGCAGTTGGTTTATGTGCGGATAATTATTTGTAGATTTGCTAATTATATGAATGAGGTAAAATACCTCGAGTTAATTAAATATGACTTTTGGTAGCACAATTCGAGCGAGAACAAGTATTTGTAAGAAAATATTGACTTTTGGTAGCACAACTCTATGCATTTGGTAACTAAATCATCCAGTTCCCACTAACTTGCTACACATAATCATCTTCAACCTCCTTTCACCTTAACTTGCTTCAAACTAGCACATAAATGTAGTTATACTTATACATAATCATGATAGTCTACGGATTCTTTTTATGCATGAATAAGCTATTTACACAAGGGTTTTAATCCTTCTATCAGATTTGCTCCACGTAAATAGGTCAATAAAACACCCTTCACCATCTCATAAAAGGGCATTTTAACCACATTGGATTGATCGCACAAAAGAACAAAATCTAAATTAAAACAATCTTAATAATAGTTGGCAGACAAGAGACTGAATCATAGAGCGACATTGAGAGGTGTAAGTTGCAGTAACAACAGTACAAGGTAAAAACTTACCCTTGTGAGATAGACAGCATCGTGAATCGATCGCCAGTCGTCAAAAACCCTAATTTCCACCCATCATACGTAGCCACAATTTCGAAAATCACCACCATCGGTGATGAATGGATAAGCCGAAACAACACCTTTCGACTACAGTTAGATCCTTGAAAAGGACATTCAGCTGACATTGTTTAGGAACATCCCACATCGGATGGAGCATATGGATGGAAGAGGGGTGGTGTGATATAAAAAGAGGCGAAGGGGTAACGGAAAAAGCATCTTTGCGCTTGGGGCAATGACGCAGCTAATGAGGTAATAACCGAGGCGCGTCAATTGCTGGTTGAAAACTATTTCCAAACCCCCTCCTTGGCCTTGGGTCTCCCTTGGCCATCGAGAATTTCTGGAAGGGCTCCCTACATAGGGTAAGGCCCTACAATTACCAGTAAAAAAATTGATTCTTTTAATTTCTCGAAAAACACCTTAAAAGAGCTAATTAAGTTATAATATTGTGGTAATAGGTTAATTTTTTATAAGATAATAACATGTTATAATAGTATTAATATTGTAATATAAGTTCATTTTTTGATATGTAGGTTGTGTGTGTATTATTATTGATTGGATTCATTCACCAGATAAAACAATAAACATAACTCCTTTGAGCAATGTTTTAAAATCTGGTTCGAATCGGTCGAACCTAAAAATCGGGATGAGAGCGGTTTAACAATGATTGGTTTTATGTCGGTTTTTAGACCGAACTGAACGAGACTGTTTATTTTAAAACCAGGTTGAAGTGGTATATAGTATTTGGATAGTTGGATTTCACTTACCCGTTAAAAAGCAGTTTATTTCCAAAATAAAATAAATAGTTTGATTGATCAGGTTATTATTCGGAGTATACACAACTCGAAGGCCAATGCACACCACCACCATATGTAGAACGGTGTTCAAACCGGAAACGATTATCAAAACCGGTTCAACTAAAAATCGGTTTTTAAAACATTGTCTTTTAGTTGGAGTATCTCATTTTATAATGTTTATGTATCTCGATTAGAACAAAAATCGGAATCAACATTCAAAAACAAATTTCCATTTCTACTGACAACCTGATTAAAAATAGGATGCACGTGTTTGATCTTAATACCTCATTTATAGGCTTTCAATCATCAAACGTTGGATTATCATTCATGTTTCGTATGTTGAAGGCCACCTATTTGAAGTAGTCGTTCTACTACATGAGAGAGGCATGACTTTCAATATATACCTCTTCTTGCCCAATCTAATGGAATTGTAGGGTTTATTGTTGGTATTGAGAGAGAGAGTGGTGCAAACGAAAGAAAGAAAAAAAAAAAAAAGGAAGAGATCGGACGACAAAAATCATGTCATCTGCGACATAATCGTTTTGTGTAATATGTACCCAATAATTTTAAAAATATTATTATAAGTCTCATATTCAATTGTACCTCAAATGTACTAAAATATATATTTGTAGTATTCATTGTACCTTTTTAAGTTATTTTTTTAGACTTGAGCAAGTTTTTATTTTTTCTTGATCCAAACTTTGTTGTTCTTTTCTATCTTGTATTTTTCTAAGATAATGAATCATAGTATCTAAGTTTTGGATCATTTACCAAACTTTTGTTTTTTGTGCTTAAAAAATGCCATTTAACTAAAATAATATGAAGAAAAACACGTAAAACATAAAAGATTTGTAAAATTGATAAGTTTTCTTGAAAATTTTATTTCATGGCAACTTGGAGAATTGATATCACAGATAACAAAGGAAAAAGTAGAAAAATACCTGTAAAGTTCAGAAAACATATTTATGGAAAAATCCGAATTTTTTACAAACTTAAGGGTTTTTGTGTCAAAAGCCCTAAAAACCGTGCTATTATTATAGTGATAAAGAAATTGTAACCAAGTCCATATAATCGACCTATGACAACAACTATTCAACCCATTACATGACTTGAGTCCTCATGTAAGCTTTTCTCCAGCTAAAATGTGAGAAATTGGCTTTGGTAACACAATATTATAGTTGCATCCTTCATTTTACATTGATCCAAAGTAGAGTGCCTTTTTAGGGAGCTAGTTCGATCATGCTCACTCACTTCCCAACCAGCCTGCCAATACATAAAGGTGTGCATCGGGTCTAGGCTAACCGATATGGGCCCGACCCAAAACTATTTATAAAAATCCCAATCCCCATTATAAAATTTTTTACTAGGACAACCGATTATGTGAGTTCATAAAGGAATTGGTTATTCAAAACCAGTTAAAATAATTAAGAAGCTATTTAGTGTTTTAATATTTTACTAAAAGAGTTTTAAAAATCGGACCATATATTCGGTTACGAATACCAACTTATATTGGTTAAGGATAATTGGAATTAGGCTTGGTTAAGGCATGAAACCGGCTACATAAGACTTGGTCAAGGTTTTTCGAATTGGACTTAAGTCCTGTTTTAACCGGTTAAAGGCACGGCTGGGCATACTTTTTGTTCACCTTTAGCAACATATCATGTGGAAGTTATCCATTTTTTGTCTATTGATTTTGACTTTGGTTGGATGTAGGGCTTGTTGCCTATATTTTCAAGATAACATGTCAAGTTTTGTTTTTCAATGATGTAAGCAAACATAAAAAGGACAACTTGTGATGCAATGATATTTTTCATTTTCTTTTAGGTAGTGTTTGCTATATGAGACTGGATTGGACAAGACTAAACAGATAGAAACTAGACTGATTGCTTATGTAGCATTTGGGACCTACAACTTGATATATGGAGAATTTAAAATTACCAGATTGTCTTTTAAATGAAATAATACAAAATAATCAAAATCATTGCAAAATTAACATATTTTTCACACAAATTATTTAAAAATCAAAAGATTCAAACACTTCAATAAAAAGAAAAAATTGCACAAATGGTTCATGTGGTTTGCTCAAAATTGCTACTTTGGTCCAAAAATGTTTGGATTACCATCAGAGGTCTAAAGTTTTCATTTTGTTGATTGTTTGGTCCAATCTGTTTTGATTTTTTTCAAAATATGGATTTTCCCCTGTTAATATGATTTTCTTTTTTTCTTATTTGTTTTTTTTGATTTTATATTTAAAAAAGAGAAATTAAATATCATCCTATCTTTTCTTCCTACTCATATGAAATGATGACATGTGTCATATTTTGATAAAATTAATTATATTATTGAACACCTGTCATCATTTCATTAGGTAGGAAGATAATTAAGAAGAAAAGTAGGAGGCTGTTTAATTTCTCTTTAAAAAAATAAAAACAAATCACACACACACACACTCTCTCTCCTATTTGTTTTTAATTTTCTGATTTAGATTTTAAAAAATAAAAATAAAATCTCTCTCTCTCTCTCTCTCTCTCTCACACACACACACACACACACATCCAACATCATCCATCTTCAACCTTCAACAAACCTTATCACCAAAATCACCTTTAATCTCATTCCACCTCACCATAACTTCAACACCTCCACCAAAAATTTCTTGTTGCCAAGAGCCGATTCGATTCCACACCCACCTATCAACGTTGATTACCTCGAAACAAAATTTAGCGGCCATGACACTTCCTTCACAAACCTCAGAGAAAGTTCACGATAAGCAAAACGAAGGGATTTCATGGTCTCCCACTATCTGGAATCTTTGCAATGTTGGAGGAAGTCCAAACAATTCAAGTGAATACTCAATTCATGATCTTTATTTTCCGTTCCTATGAATGAATTGAAATTGCCCTAATGTTCTTAGGCAGAACTGATTAGTAGCAATATATAAGACAAAATTGAAATTAAACACATTATAACTTTGAAATAAGATGCTATAAGCTTAGAGATTGTGATCGCGAATTTCATATCTTCATCACTCCGCCTAACAGGATTGATTATTGGTCACTTAGTTGTGAGCACAACGGAAGCATTATACGCCATCTGGCTGGAGAGAGCAAATTACTTCGTTAAGCCACAAATTTTCTCAAAATCCATCATTATTCCTCCTGATATCCACAAGAATGATTCGCGTCAATTAGGGTTGAAGCGACTACTATCGGATTGGGGACTCAAGCCCGAATTAGGACTTGAAAGATGAAACAACAAAAAATAGGGAATAAGATGAAGATATTGAAGGTGAAGAATTAGGACTACAAGAATTTAATTGGGAAACTAAGTTTGATCTCTTGTTTAATGATTTAAGTTGTGAAATTCTCGATGAACTTTGGGGTATGAAGAAGAAGGACGCGTTTAATCTCGAAGGAGCATGCTCGATTGGAATTTAAACTCTAATTTTAGTGATTTGGAAAACCTTAGGGTTCTTCAACGATTTCCAGAGAGAGAGAGAGAGAGAGAGAGAGAGAGAGAGAGAGAGAGAGAGAGAGAGAGAGAGAGAGAGAGAGAGAGAGAGAGAGAGAGAGAGAGATTATTTTTTTAAGTCTAAAATCAGAAAAATAAAAACAAATAAGAGAGAGAGTGATTTATTTTAATTTAAGTTTTTAAAATATAAAATCAGAAAAACAAATAACAAAAATATAAAATCATATTAACATGGGCAAATCAATCATTTTGAAAAAAATCAAAACAGATTTGACCAACCAAACAGTAAAATGAAAACTTTAAACATCTAGTGTTAATCCAAACCTTTTTGGACCAAATTGATAATTTTTTAGCAAACCATAAGGATCATTTTTGCAGTTTTGTCTAATAAAAATAAAAAGACCAAATGGCCTAATTCCATTATCACTTTTGAAGAAATAGCCCAAAAATTGGCTAAATATCCAAAATAGTCGTTGATTTCGCTTTTGACACTGTTATTTTTCTTTTACAATTTAGTCATTATGTTTTCTAATTTTTGCAATGTTGACCACTTAACTGGTTAACTGAGAGTTGCTCCGATGATGTGACATGCTAACATGTTAGTTTTTGGTGATGTGGCCTGATAACGACATTGTTTGGTTATGTGATGCTAACATGACATGATGAGGTATCAAAATTAAAAAAGTGACACGAAAGATACTAAGTTTTGTTTTGTTTTGTTTTTTTTCAATTTCGACACTACATTTTTTTATTCCAAATCGAAAATCATTTTTTCCAATTAAATTCAATCGGCTGCCTTCTAATCATATCAAAACGATCACAACATCATAACCCATGAAAACACAATGAGTATCGTAACTCTTGGGATCAATGATATCTTGCATGGTGAAGTGTGAAGATGGTGGCAAAATCCATGTCCGTGAGCCTTCAGGTTGTGTAGGTTTAGTACGAGATCAATATATTCTTGAATCCGAGATAACTTGTGATGATAATTTATGGTTTAATGGAAGTGTTGATAACAAACATACATATGATCATGATGGCCATATCAATCAACAAGATCAAGCCAACGAGACCTTTAATATAGTTATCGAACACCTTGATCATCATATAGTTGATCAAGAACATCAAGAACCAGAAAATGAACAAGTGGCTCAAGAGGTAGATGTTGGATCAGTAGATGAAATTGAGAAGCTAAAGATGAAGATGTTGAAGAAACCAAAATGGAAAAACCATAACACGTTGAAGCCGAACCAGAAGATCAAGGACATGAAGGAACCGAACCAGAAAGCGAAGAAACCAAACCAATAAGAAACGAAACCATATGCACATGAAGAAACCCATACAAAAGAGGCAGAACATGAAGAAACAAAAACAGTTGAACTAGAAATCAAAGAGGATGATGTATAGGTACTGGAAAATGAAGATTCGACATCAAAAGTGGTGATCAAGAACCAAAAAGTTTATTGATATGTGTTTAAATGGAAAATTATCAACACCAAATAAAATTGAAAAAAAATAATAATAATGTTCGATTTGGAACAAAAAAATGAAGTGTCAAAATTGAGAAAAAAAAATGAAAACTTGATGTCTTTTATGCCACCTTTTTTTAATTTTGACTCGTCATCAAGTCATGTCAACGCCACGTAACCAAACATTGTCATGTCAGTATACCACGTCACCAACACTAACAAGTCAGAATGTCACGTCAACGGGTAAGTGGGTTGACCGGTTAAATAGTCAACATTGCAAAAATTAGAAAGCTTAGTAATTACATTGAAACAAAACATAACAGTGTCAAAATTGATTTTTGCGAATACATACTTGACTTGTACAATTTACCTAGTTTAAACCTGGGAATTTATAAAAAAAAATTGTGAACTAATGAAGTTTGCCTAGAATTACAAGGATTGAAAGTACAAGGCTATCATTGGTTAACATTATGTGTGACTTTTATATTTGCTAAAAAGTTTACAAAAATAATAATAATAATAATAATAAATCACAGAGGAAAGTTAAGGAAGCTAGAGGCCTGTATTTCTTTCAGGGTGTGAATCAAAAAGTGGTGATTGTGGATGACAATGGATGGGTCTATGCACTGGTGCTGTTATCACACTATTTCTTGTTTTTTTAAAATTACTTTATTTCAATAAGAAATTCTCAAATTTGGGTCAATTATTCAACAAAGCTGGGAGACAAAATTCTCTGATTTGGGGTCCTTTAAAGACAAAAAAGCATTACGACCTGAAATTTGCAATAATGCTATGATGGCTTATGCTTATGGAAACACAATCAAGGTCTCAAATAGTAAATACAACTTGCAGATTTGTAGAGGGGATTTCTAAACAACTATTGTAAAGCAACCATCTTAACTTAAAAATTCTTTTGTAAAGGTTATAGCTTTCTTATGGATTTTATCGTTTCATTTAATATATGAATTATTTCTTTTTCTGTAATTGAAATGTTATTTGTAATCTCTGCAGGTTATAAATTCCAAGGATCTGTCATTCGTAAGATATGCCATCATATGTACATCAACATTTACATACCTTTCCTTTGGTAAGTAAACAAGGTATGCACTAACTTGCTTCAAATTCTACTTAATCACCAACTAATTTCGAATACAGATGGCTTTTTTTTAATTCTACGCACAATTAGCCTATTTTCAGAAGGGTTTAATCATTACACCCGTTTTTGGCATGTGGATAAAACCTACACACAGCTACACAGACAATTAAAGCAAGAAGATACTTTGCTCCATCTCATAAAAGGGCATTTTTACAACATTTGGATGATTGCACAAAAGAACAATCTTGATAACAGTTGGCACAAAAGAGATTGAGTGACTTTGAGAGGTGTAAGTTGCAGAAACTCGTGATCGTATAACAACAGTACATCATAAAAACTACTCTGTGATAGACAGCATATCATCAATCAACCGATACTTGTCATAAACCCTAATTTCCCACCAAGCGTAGCCACGGATTAGAAGAAACAACACGTTCGGACGATAGTTGGATCCTTGAAAGAATATTCAGTTGCTATTGCTGAATTGTTTATGGTGGTGATTAAAGACGCAGGAAGAAAAAGTGAGATTTAGGAACATCCCACATCGGATGGAGCATATGGATGGAAGAGGGGTGGTGTGATATAAAAAGAGGCGAAGGGGTAACGAAAAAAGCATCTTTGCGCTTGGGGCAATGACGCAGCTAATGAGGTAATAACCGAGGCGCGTCAATTGCTGGTTGAAAACTATTTCCAAACCCCCTCCTTGGCCTTGGGTCTCCCTTGGCCATCGAGAATTTCTGGAAGGGCTCCCTTCATTGGGTGAAGCCCTACAATTCCACAGTATGAAAACTTTGATGATACCTTTGTAGAAAAGAGTGTACGAATTAGTCGGAGTCATTTTACTGTTTTATCATTTTTTAAGGGTTTTCGTATCAAAAATGTTTTTAGCGTGACTTGGTATTAATTTTTGATCGATGTGTTCTATTGAATTGTTTGGAGAGTTTTTTTACAAAAATATAGTAGTTTTCAAAAGTATTTATCAAAAAAGGGTAGTTTAAAACTTATTTACAAAATAATTGTAGTTTATTTCAAAAAAAAAAAAAGCCCTGTTAGCCTAGGAAACAGTCTCCAACATCCCAACGCGTTCTTTGCCTCATCGTTCATCTTCCATGTGCCGCCGGTCATTGGAAACATTGATTACAATCATCTTCTTCCATTTTCCGTACGGTAAACTTTTATTCATATTGGCATTTTTGTTTATGTTTGAGTCAAATTTTCCTATGTTGATTTTGACTGGATAAAAGGACTAATGGACTCCTTCACCAATATACTTCATGTTTGTATATTAATTTTAGGACTCTTAAATTTATTGTTTTTATTCCCTTTCATCAAATACGTGGCATCAATTGAATCAATAAGATTGTTGACTTCACTGTTTATTTTTAATCATGATGGTATGAGTTTCTTTCAAAAATTTCTTTTTTATATTTTGTGGGCTTTGTAGTAAATCTAGTTATATTTTATGGGCTTTGTAGTAAATTTAGTTATGTCAATAACCTTCATGGCAAGTTTCGCAATTCACATTTAAAAGTTTTAGCTTACCGTGCTGGAAGTCAAAATCAAGCTAACGAAGATGTTTTTACTCCTCATGTTGTTGTAAAACAAGCGACATCAATATCAAAAGCTAGTGCACACACCCTGAAATCTTTCAACCAAGAAAAAGGAATAATGAGGTGGTAACTTAAAAAGGAAAACATGTGCAAGTAGTTGATTTGGAGAAAAAAACTTGCACACGTGGTAAGTGGGAGATATGTCTTGAGTGCATGTGCATATCTTTTTTTTAAATACTAGTCAATATATTCAATAATATTACTCAATTTTGAATATTCTACTACGTGGGCATCTTACTTTTCCCAATCTCTCATGAAGCATATTGGCTCGAGATGTTTATTCAAGAAATGCTTCCAAATTCAGAGTTAAAACAAAAGGAAAAAGGCCGCCCTCACTCCACAAGGCTACGAAATTAACATTAATGAAAGAAAGAAAGCTAATCTTTGTGGATTGTGTAGACAAAATGGTCATAATAAAAAAAAACATGTCCTTCTAAGCCTAGGAAACGATCTATGAATACGTGAAGGTGTTTGATTGAGTAGTATTTAGACAAAATTTCACGATTGGTCCCTATGGTTTACACAATATCGCACTTTGATGACTTTCTAGCAAAAAGTCACGTGAATGGTCCTTAAGGTTTCATTTAATTGCACGATTGGTCCTTGACCTTAACCCCGTCACTTTTGAACCGTTAGTGAAGGGGTAAATTTGTCTTTTCACCTTGTTGTGCATCAGAGTATATAATATAAGGCCCGCCACTCACATTCTATTCCAAAATTGAAGAAGATGGTGATATGTCACTGTGGAAGGCCGACGATTTTGGTGACATTGTGGATTGATTTGAACCCAGGTCGTCGATTCTGATCATGCTCAAGGTTAGGAGGAACATACAACTTTTTTGGATGGTTCGACCCTCCCACGTGCCCTAGGTCGACTGTTGTGATTCCAAGGTTGTTGCGTGGAAGAAACAATCTCAAAGCAAGATTGATGATGGTGAAATGGTTACTTTGTTTGAGTTGGTTGTTTTTCATGGTGTGTTACCTTTTCAAGTAAAAAAATCAAGAAGCATTTGGGCGGGGGGGGGGGGGGGGGGGGGGGGAATATCTGTGACTTGGAATCTGTGTTTTGGTCCCATTTTTGTTATAGATTTTGAAGGATTTTCCTTATGTAATGTAAGTTTGATGTTTTGTTTTAATGTGATGGATATTATATTAGCAAGGAGGGAAATTGTCAATTTGATTGCATGTAAGTGTAATGTTGATTATTAATGTGCAGTAACATAGCCAAAAAACTAATTACCAAAGTAGCATTACCATTAACCATAATGCATGTAAGTGCAATATCAAGTTACAAACATAGAATACCCAAAATACCTATCAAAAGTAATTGTTTTGACTGACATACCATAACCAAACTTAGTAAACATGTTCTAACTTTAATTAGACATAATAGCAAAAGATTACTTAGAACTACAAACTAAGCTACAACATGTTTTCCCTTCTTCTGTCCACTCCACTTTCCAGCTTCACTAGGACCTCCCTGCCCCTTGCAAATCCTGGCATTATGACCTTTGTTGTGGCATTTGCTGCAAGTGACTGTCAAGTGTTTCCTACTTAACTTGGTACTTTGAGTTGGCTCATCAACTGCCCTCTTCCTTTTTTTCTTTGGTCTGCCAACCTATAAACAAATTTATATGGTTACATATCAACAAGTTTGGATAAATAGTTTCAAGTCAAATGATACAAAACATGTATGCCAACAAACCTGTTTCTGATGTTTGGGTGGGAGAATGGTTGTTGGACAATCAGATCTAGGCCACATGCTCCTTCCATTTATTGGGTCAATTGTGTGTTGGTACATAGCATTCCATGTACTAAGCCAATAACATTTGCTCACCCAAGCCTCAGGAACTCCACATTCTGACCCATTCTGCATCTTATCATACATTGCAGCAATAACATGCTGGCATGGAATACCTGTAATTTCCCATTTCCTACAAGTGCAACTCCTCTCTTTCAAGTTCACAACATACTGCTCCATTCATAGACCAATCACTTGATATTTATCAGCTCCATTAAATAGAACCCTCATCTTATTTGCCTCTATCTTATTGTTTTCTAAAATGGTTGTTTTAGTTGTACTTAAAGAACCTTTGCATTTGTCTAGCACCTTATGAACATTTACTATTCTCTTTGTGAGGTATTCTCTAATATATTCCAAACAAGTGATTATAGGCTTGTCCCTTGCCTCATCTAACTTGGAGTTAAATACCTCACACAAGTTATTTGTCAAACTATCAGTCAATGCCCTTCCTATATATAAAACCAAACAATTAATTACTGAAATTAGTTATGAAATATGTTAGAGAAAAGAGTATAATACTTACCAGAGAAATGGGATCTTGCCCAGTGTTTTGCAGGAATTTTACTTCAGCACTCATGTGCTTCTAGGTTAAGCTTTTTCGGTTTCTCCATAGCCCTATTAGATTTTGGTATGTTGTATACTTTTCCACAACACCATACTGCTTCCCTCAATTCATCTCCTATGTGTTTCAATTTCATGTTGTCATACACATGTCTTAAACAGAACCTTTGCTCAGCTGATGGAAATAACTTCTCTATTGCAGCCAAGATTCCTTGTGAGTACAATTAAAATAAGTTGGTAAATGAAATAAAAAAAGTAAAAGTTGTTGAAGTTAGAGGGTACCTTTTGTCGGTCTGAAATGAAAGTGAAGTTAGATGAAGAATTCAAATCTAAGTCATCACCCAAGTGTTCCAAAAACCATGTCCAAGAGTTAATATATATATATATATATATATATATATATATATATATATATATATATATATATATATATATATGCAATTGGGTAAATGACATATGCAATGGGTAAATGACATATGCAATTGGGTAAATGCCATTGTTCGAATCAAGCCCAAATGCAGTAATAATCTGTCCTGGAAAGGGACCCTTCAAAAACGTACCATTAAATCCAAGAAAATCCCTCAAACCTTTTTTAAATCCCTCATTCAATGGACCTAAGTATATATATATATATATATATATATATATATATATATATATATATATATATATATATATCCGTTTGAAGATCCTTGTTTTAGAACAAAAATTGGGTTCAGTTTTGACATCTATTTTCACAGTTGTTCCTGGGTTCTTTGACTTCAATTCCATGGCATATTCTCTCAAAATACCATATTGTTTTTCATAATCACCATAAACATATTGTTTTGCCATAGCTTTGGCCCGAAATACTTTCATCTTTGATATTGAAAGTAAATACCTCTGTACTAAGTCCTCCTGTAAAGCACATGTACGGATCTTGGGGTTACTTTCAACTTGATTTGATATGTTGTTAGCTAGAAACTTAGATGAATAAGCCCTCACTATCCTTGTTTGCAAACAAGAATGACAATCTTCGTATGTTTTGACAGTCCATACTTGTTTCTCATCTGCCCTAGATATAAAATAACCCATGGACAAGTTGTTTTCTTGGAAAGTAGTAAATTGCCCCTACCTTTATTACTGTCACTAGTCAATTCAGGAACAATACCCCTACACTTTACCCTAACTCTTGTCTTGTCATTCTTTATATAATGCACATCCCTCATTTCTTTTACACAGTAGTTGGCAATAACTTCTCTTATCTTTTCCTTTTCCTTGAACGTCTGACCAATCTTAAAAACTTTAATGTTAACCTCACCAGATGAACAAACAACTGGTTTTAGAATGGACCTTAACAATTTCTTTCTAGGCTCTTTTTCACTAGCAAATGACTCAAAGACATCATTCTCTAAGACTTCTAAAGGTTCATCTTCAATCGGCAGATGATCCTCGCCTTGTGTTCTGTTGGAGAAGACGAAGATGAATACGAAAGGGTAATGGGTAGCTGGGGAAGATGATCTTTGTACTTAATTGCAGAGTTCATGCGTATATTATGTGCATAATGATCGATTATTAGAGTGACTGCAAGATGAAAAGACAAATTTACCCCTTCACTAACGGTTCAAAAGTGATGAGGTTAGGGTCAAGGACCAATCACACAATTAAATGAAACCTTAAGGACCATTCGCGTGACTTTTTGCTAGAAAGTCCTCAAAGTGCTATATTGTGTAAACCATAGGGACTAATTGTGAAATTTTGTCTAGTATTTATTATAGATTTTTCCTTATATATGTTAAAAATTACTCATTTTATATTAGTTGTGATTGATTATATAAGATTTATCCGAGTTATATTTATATTTATATCATTTGATGTTCATGTTACATTTGTTGATATTTTGTTATATTTCTATTTAAAATGGTTATAAAATAAAAAACCAAACGTTTATAAAAAAATAAACTATGTACAATAAAACAATTAAGAACTACTTCTTACTCTTTGTGATTTAATGTAGTTTATTTTTTTTTAACCGCTCAAGAAAACATATAAACTAAGAGTGAGTCAATCCAATAATTTTGAATATAATGAATTGTGAAAAAAAAATAAGGTTATGTGGTCTTTTGATTATTGTCAAACTATAAAAATAATGCAATATCTAAATTATATTTTATTAAATTTAAACGGTTAGAATCAAACTACTAAAAACCAATATAAACCAATATACTATGTTTTGGTAAATAAGTTTGAAACAACAACCATTCGGTAAATACTTTTTAAAATTACAACTCATGTACAAAACTCAATGTTTTGAAACAAATTTGAAAATTTCAACCTGAACATCCTTGTTGGTTACCATCTCCAGCGAGAATATCATAGACCCAAGATAATCTTGGATGCTAAATCATATGTTTTTACTTTTTGGTTTAATCTTTTTCCTTTTAACTATTGTTTATTTTATTTTTCAAGAATGAAAGTAAAAAAATGTAACTACTGACAATGGGGGGATCTTGACACTCCAAAAAAAAAAGTTCAACTCCACTAAAACGAGTGATATTGAACCCTACAAGGCTGCAATCATCAGGAATCTAGTAAACCAAAGAGACCTAAAGAGAAGCAACAAATCAGGTTAAGTAACTAGATGTGTAATGGCAAGTGTAATATTTGAAATGGCTTCAGCTTAATGAGCCAAAAACATATAGTTTTTATGTATAGAAAGCATATTTGATGTGATTTTAAAAGCGTATTATTAAATTAATAATCATATTTACTTGATAATGTTTCTCTATGGTCACTTCCACCTCCTACCCATTTTGTATGTTATTAATACCAAAGACAAAGAAAAATGTAAAGAAAGCCAACACTTGTAGTAAAAAAGACGTACAAATAATGGTATAAAGGATATAATATTTCTAATTCTGTGTTACAAATTGAACCAACAAAATACATACAATTCATGGCATAACTTTATGACTTGATAAAACATCCGCTACCAAAGTTTGGTATATTAATAACCTAATCCCTTCATATACTAAACAAAACAGAATTTTCTCAATTTCTTCTATAATTCCATCCACAATCAAATACGTCGTTTTATGAAAACCATTGGGCCATTTCATGTATGTATGCATGCATGTTATGTACATTCATCATAATGGTTGAATGTTGTTGGCCTCTTCACTCTTAAGCTTGTTTAGCAAGCTTTGCTAATTCTTCAGTGAATTCACCAAGCTTCAAATCTAGATGCTTTAGCAAAGATCAGGGAACTCTTGATACCCTTTCAAAACCTTCAACATGTGAAAGCTTTATTTTAGGATAAATTACAGGAAAATCAACTTTTGGGCAATTTTACGGTTTAACCACTTATACTTTATTGTTTTTTTGAAACAAACAGTAAAAGTTTCAAATATTTTATTAGTTTAACCATTTTGACCTGATATAACATGTCAAAATGTTTAATTTGGAAAATTACGTTCACCAGGACAAAATGATGCAAAAATGTTTCAAACTTTTATGGTTCGATTGGAAAAAATAGTGTTAGAAGTTAAACAACAAAATTGCTCAAAAGTAAGTATTAAGTTGCACCACATATAGGCATATGAATGTTCTACGCATTTGATAACTAAACATGAATATATCATCCAATTCCCACCACTAAACTTGCTTCAAACTATCACATACATGTAGTTATACATAATCATCATAGTCCACTTGTTCAATTTTACGCATGAATAAGCTATTAGCATTTACAAAAGGGCTTTAATCATTCTAAAAGATTTACACCACGTAAGTAGGTCAATAAAAGGGCATTGAATTGATCGCACAAAAGAACAGGATCTAGCTCAAAACATTCTTAACAATAGTTGGAGGAAGACAAGAGATTGAACGACATTGAGAGGTGTAAGTTGCAGTAACAACAGTACAAGGTAAAAACTTACCCTTGTGAGATAGACAGCATCGTGAATCGATCGCCAGTCGTCAAAAACCCTAATTTCCACCCATCATACGTAGCCACAATTTCGAAAATCACCACCATCGATGATGAATGGATAAAGCCGAAACAACACCTTTCGACTACAGTTAGATCCTTGAAAAGGACATTCAGCTGACATTGTTTAGGAGCATCCCACATCGGATGGAGCATATGGATGGAAGAGGGGTGGTGTGATATAAAAAGAGGCGAAGGGGTAACGGAAAAAGCATCTTTGCGCTTGGGGCAATGACGCAGCTAATGAGGTAATAACCGAGGCGCGTCAATTGCTGGTTGAAAACTATTTCCAAACCCCCTCCTTGGCCTTGGGTCTCCCTTGGCCATCGAGAATTTCTGGAAGGACTCCTTTCATTGGGTAAAGTCCTACAAATTACAAGTATAAAATTATTATTGGAAGGAAATAATTTGTTTGTTGCTTTTAGGTTGAAATGTCGACATGAAAACTAATTCCATATTAAAAACAATTACTTAAAAAGCTTTGAAAAAAAGAGAGTTATTTTTGATGTACAAAGAGGCATCGTTAGTAGTTTTATACTTTTACAATATAATGAAAAGAAATGGACATACGTAGTGGTTGAATAAAATAAAAAATAAGTACAAATAATGGTACGAATAATACAATATTTTGATCGTGTGTTACAAATTGAATCAACAAAATACATAGGCATAACTTTATGACAATAAAACATCCTCTAACAAAGTTTGGTATATTAATAAACCTAATCCCTTCATAAAATGTCCATAACCAGGACCTTTTGTATTAAACAAAGCAGAAATTTCTCAATTTCTTCTACAGTTTCGTCCTTTTAATCAAAACACGTCGTTTTATGAAAACCCTCTGGCCATTTCATGTTCATGTATGCATGCATACATGACATGTTTATTCATCATCATGGTTGAATGTTGTTGGCCTCTTCAGCTTGTTTAGCAAGCTTTGCTAATTCTTCACTGAATTCACCAGCTTCAAATCCAGATGCTTTAGCAAGATCAGGGAACTCTTGATACCCTTTCAAAACCTTCAACATGTGAAAAGTTTGTAAGTGTAATAACTAACTAATAAATAATAATCCAATCCATCCTTTTAAAATATAAATGCAACAATTTTCTTTATATGATTCCAAAAGATGGAAACATTTCCTTTAAGCAACAAAGTTATTATACTCACCTGACCATTGATGATCCACATTGGAAAACCTTCAATTTTAACCTTTGCACATTCTTTCCCTAATTCAGTTCCAATTTTAAACCCTTCTGGATAACATTCAACATAATCCAACACCTTTGCTGCTTCACGTCCAAACATCTGCACATATACATGTTTAATAACGCATTAATTATCACAAATTATGCATAATAAATCACAAATAAATAAATATATGTGATACCTGTTTTTGTTCTAAACAATGTGAACACCAAAAAGCTCCATACATCTTAGCTCCAATGGCACGCAAATGTGTTGCAAGTTTAAGTGCAAGAGGACTTGATGGTGCCTTGATCTCAGTTGGAGTGTATGGAAGAAACTTCTCCCCAAATCTATATACACACAAAAGTTATATTTCATAAATTCTTCACAAGAAAAGAAACATATGATAAATGTAAAAGATTAAGTAAATGTTTTGTTTCACAAATGAAAAAAGTAAGAAGCTTTGTTTATCAAGAATGAAGTTACTTTTCAGGGGGAGGAAGGGTTGCATTATATGAAGTGCTTAAAGCAGCAAAAACAAGACCAGCTATGCATAATTGCAAACCCACTTCTCCTCGAATCTTTTGCCACCCCAAAGTCTGCATAGATAATAACAGAAGAAAGAAATCAATTTGTTCACTTGATAATTAAAATTAGGGTGACATTTTGTACCTTTGTGGTTGTGAAGAACAAGGAGAATGACAAGAGAATTGAGACTAAACAGTAAGAACATGAAGCTCCTGGATATTGTGTGCTTAAAATGTATAAAAGGTATGCACTTGTAGTTGCCATTGAGGTAGTTGTCCCAAGTAAAAGCAATTCACCATTAATTTCATCCATCCCAAAAGGCAAGTCCTTTGTAGCCAACTTTAGTGCAAGAAATGTTGCAGCGCCATAGGCAACCATTCCAATCAAGGGAAGGGGAATACCTAACAAATACATGAGATAGGAGAAGTAAATGTTATAATTTCTGTAGAAACTTACATAAATCATATGATCTTGAAAGGTGAAATGGACTGGATCCTATCATGATTGTAAACTGTATTGAGAATGTCGGAGGATAGAAGAAAGTACCGTAAACGACGGCATAGTTGCTGTTAAGAATATCGCTACATGAACCACCTCCGATGGGGCAAAATGCTTCTGAACCTGTGAGCTTTGAGTACGTTAAGTAAGCTGTTTCAAGAAACCCTAATCCTCCGAGCCCTGCACACCAACTGTATGACGAAATGCCAGTAGAAGTGGAAGAACTGGAAGATAGTGAGGTCGGTCCAGATTCCGAAGCATCTGTACTCGGATCGTTCAAGCACTTCACTTTAAGCAAAACTAGTCTTCCATGACCCCAACCCCGATTACTCTTCAAACCAAATCAGAAACATACATCAGATCAGCTAAAAAAACATATTAAAAAAGGTATGTTTGGGAACGCCACTTCCAAAGTCTGGGATCGAAATTTCAGAAATATGTGCTTGAAATTTAGAAGTCTATGCACGCCAATTTCATTCCAAACATCGAAGTTCATGATCCCAAACACTTAAGACTTTATGTAGAGACAGTAGTACCTTGAGTTGGGTCGAGAAGGAAGAAGAAAAAGGAAGAGGATGATGATGCCGACGAGGTCTTCCATGAGAGTATACCATGGAAGACGGAGGAGATGAGAGGCTGCTGAAGGTCGACATGGCTCCTCTCCCGGTTGAGCGTTGTTGCCTGGTATCGGTGCTCTTTTGGCCGGTATACGTTACCAGTCTATTTGACTTTTACTATTATCTTCCATGATTTTCCGTGCCTCACGTGAGATTAATAAAACAATTAGAGGATAAGAAAACGAGTTATTCCATAAAGATCAAAATCGCATTTAAAAAGTGTCATCCTACCATCTTTAGTCGTATGTCTATTCTATTTTTTGATTTTTGAATTTATATTTTTGTAACTGTTTTTTTATTTATGTCGTAATATTAATAAAAACATATAAATTAACGACACATGCAATTTAATTAAATACTAAGTTAACCATCTGTTTGCGTCTTGCGTTTCTTGTGTGATTGATGGTTGTATGGTTGTTTGTGTGAGTGGTGGTTGTGTGGTTGTTTGTGGAATGGAAACAAAGGTGTTGAAAATGTTTTGTTGAATGTTTGGTTTTTGTTGTATATATGTGATGTGAAATTGAAAAAATTGCATGATAGTTGTGGTGAGTTTTGCGAGTTGAGGAGGTTCACATAGCCTTCGTATTGCACGAAATTGAGTGGAGGGTATGCGTTTGTGTTTGGAGGAATAGTGTTTGGGTTTTGATCCATATTTGTTGAATGAGAAAGTGATTGAGTCGTGTGTAATAAGATGTAGTGAAATAGAGGTTTTGTGTATGTAAATATGAAGTGAATGTGTATTTATATGTGAGTTAAAATGGAAAAATAATATATATATATATATATATACTTTACCGTTTTACAAGATCTCTTTTTTGACCATTCCACATTGCAAACCAATAACCTCACCTATTGCCCACACCGAGCCGTCTAAAATACTATATTTCTATGTTGATAAATCAAATATTCTTATATTTTGGTCGAATCTATTTTTATTGTTACAAATATATTATAATATTATTAATTTTATTAAATATCAATATTTGACATGCATAAAAGGATGAATATGAAAAAAGTTATAGAATAATATTTAATATCTTTTCTATATGATGTAGTTGGTGTCATTGATATACGATTAAACTAACTTAACCATTTCTTCCAACATTTTATTTTTATTGTTCATGTAAGTATAAAAAGAGTATGATTTTGGATGTCTTAGGCGACAGTAATAATCAGGCATGGTTGTCTTATTAAAACCTTGTTAGAAAACTCGTTGGGTTATAAAAAAAACTCTAAACGAATGACAAACAAGTGCATAATAGTTAAAAAGTACTCAACTAGATACTTCCCTCATTTCAACAATCCTTGTTAAGAATGAGATACATTTTGTGTCTTGTTAAAAACAACTTTGTCAAGGAAAGTCCCATAGGACAAAACCCTTGAACTAAATATAAAAAGAATATACAAGCATTCTTCGGGATGCTCTCATCTCACATACACTCAACAAGGTACTAAGCATACATCAAGATGTAATCTTCATTTTCACACAACTAAATATATGATACATATGTAAGAAGTACTGAATATTGATGAAAACTTTACATAGATCATAATGCAACTTTTAAGATTTAATTAAGATCTTATTTGAGTAAGTTAGTTAAAAGTCAAAATTAATTTAAAAAGCTTATTTTAGTTAAATAATTTGGTAAAAAAGAACTATCATAGTTTTTTAGTTGTTTTTAGTATCAACTTAGATATATTGTTAATTAAACAACCATATACGGATTTAGGAGAGTCATCGCATAATTGAAACGTTTTTTATTATTAAATTTTCACAAGTTTATTTTTATGCACTATTATTTTGTAACACCTGATCCTTTTAGGTAAAATTCCTTCTTTATTTAGTAAGTTTTAATTGTGGGTTTTAAGTTTACGCAGGGCGTAGATAGAATCTATGTGCCACATAGAAGGTTAAGTGGGTGGCGGCTTTTAATGATTTACGTCATGCGTAAGTAAGAGGTACGCATGGCGTACTCGGTCTCGGTGCGAACCCTAAAATTCGGGGATGTGACCTCTATTTAAGGACATTATCTTCTCAAGAATATTCTTATGACCAACCTCCATCCCTTTTAGCCCTCACCTCGAAACACTAATTCCTTGGAGAGAGTCTTGAAGCTTTTAAATGACTTTTGGTGGTGACGGAAGATCATTGTGGAAGTTGTGGTGCACTCAAGCTTTTGGATCTAGAACCTACACCCTATTGTTCATCTTCTGAAGTTATAAAGTTCAACATTGAGGCATACTTGGGACATTCCCAATTTTGTGGCCAGAAAAGACCGATTTTATGCTTTATTTGAAAATTAGAGTATACTATTAAAGAAAAATGTTACGGAATTTGTTCCCAAAAAACATGATAAATGTATTATTAAAACATTTTCGAAAAAATGCATTTTATTTGTATAAAAACTTTGGGTTATCATCGTCAATACATAAGCATAAACATAAACATACCTTACATTTATTTACACTAGTGATTTACATCTCCTTTAATCTCTTAGCGTAATGTAACTTCATATCGACACCTGTAATACAAATAGACTGAGTGGGTCAGGTGGGAAACCTGGTGAGTACATAGGGATTTCAATCCCACAAAGCTATATCATGTATATATATATATATATATATATATATATATATATATATATATATATATATATATATATATATACATCTACATTCTTAATAAAAGAATCCCATCTGCCCACGTGTCACTTACAACATCGATTTCCCTTCGATGTTAAATTCCATTTTTGCCCCCCATTCATATCACACACTCGATTACATGTACACGAAATCAATATAACGTTTCCGCTTATCATTCACATTCAACCTATCAGAAGGAGAATCAAAGGAGAAATCACAGAGTACTCACCGAAAATCTTCACTAAATTAACATTATGAAGGTAATCCATTCCAATGTTTATTCGTCAACTCCTATTTATTCCGATTTGTTTAAGGTAATTCCACAATTTTTAACCCTAATTTTTTTTAGATACGCTTATCATCTGAACTCCTTTCACTTCTCCAATCCTCTATCTGGCATCAATGTGGTTCTGTTTTGTCTTTGAGTCCTCCTGGGTTTTCCTTCAATTTACTCGTCATGAAACTACATTTGATTCAAGGTTTGGACATTATTTTGTTTATTTTTCTCGTATTGTAACGATATTTTTATATCATCATCAAATTCGATTCCATTTATTTTGATAGCCACACATCCCATAAACGATATGAGGCTTTAATCTATCTTTGATGCTTTCATAATCTCGATTCTTTGTTGCTACTCTTTAGATTTCTTCTAATAGAGTTTCATCCAAGGATTATTATGATAGTAAAGTATCAATTTTTGTATTCAGGTTGTAATGAATCTATTTGGATTTATAATGAAATTTGATGTTTTTCATAGATCTAGAATACGACTTGGTAAATCAAAGTTGGACATCTAAACTTCAATATTATATGGAATCACACTGTACTTGAAGGGTGTTCATGGAGTTGAATTTTATGGAAACAAGAAAGTGATGATTACTAATAAAAAATGCACGATAGTTGAAGCAAGGAAGTTTTATTTTATAACAGCAAAAATGCTATCTGCTACCAATTGAAGAGCATTTTCACATTGCAGAGATGTCCGTTGGCGATCAGGTTCTTTTTTAAAAGGGATTTTGTTTGTGAAATAAGATTTGCATTATATGTTTGGTGGTAATTGTTTATATTAGTTTGGAATTTCAAACAATAATGTTCATTCTTACACTGAATTATGCTTCCAGATTAGAACCTGGAGATGGCTATACTCCTCTGATGAGCCAATTACTGTAGTTTGCAGAAGTTTTAGAATAGTTAGGAAAGGTAATGTTAAATGCAGAGAATTGGTGGTTATATCTAGCTGGGGGTATATGGGTAAATTCTATCTTTCCATGTTTTGTTGTAGGTTTAGCTGGTGTTATGAAGGAAGAAATGACAGACGGGAAGACAAACATCTAGATTTGTAATCAATGGTTGATTGATTGATTATTGATAAGTAGTTTTATAGTTTGGTTATTGTTTTCTTATGTTTCTACTCACTGTGCTTGGCACACCTAGGCTGCTAGGGGATCATGGTTTCGCAAGCCTTAAATGTTCACTGATAAATGTAGGTAAAAACATACTTGGCTCTCACTCAATGGTCAACTTGGTCTCTCCTTTGATCATATTAATTTTTAAATATGGTAATTTAAGTGTTTTTTATTTAGGTGAAGTTAATTATATGTTTAAAGGCATATTTGGGGACAAAACTTGAATTTTAAGTGTATAATTTCATTGACCGAATGATATTGTGCTCACATAGATTACTTTGTAGCATAATCCCTTAGATTGTGTTTGGTCCACTTGGCTTGATTGGGCTATCTTTAACCGTTTGTATGTTTGTTTTTTAGGTGATAGAAATAAAAGTTCTTTATTACAGGTTTTTAATTTGTTTATAATGCTTTGGTATATGATCGTTTATATTTGTAACTGGTGTTGATTTCAAGATAAAAAAGAGTTTGATCAACTTGAATTTCAATATAAAAGGAAACAAAACTTATATCTTAATAGTTTAATAAAGTTTTATAATTCTTTCACCCGTGGTTTCCACGGGTTGTAACCTAGTATATATATATATATATATATATATATATATATATATATATATATATATATATATATTAGAACTGACAAAATATACAATTTCACCTTATATAGGCATTATTACCCCACCCCGTCGACCCTCACAACGACACGATCTAAACTCGCGGATCTAAAATTAACCTCTTTACCTAATTCATACTCCCAGATCTAAAATTTACCTGTAACATCCCAAAATTTAAGGCAGAAAATTCCGTTCTTAATTAAGTTATTATAAAACCATAAGTAATAAAACATCTATAATAACATCTCATGTCAAAAACTAAAGTAAAAATAATCAAAACATGTTATCATAAAACAATATCAGAGTGTAATCCCCAATATCTCATTTGCGAAAATATGGTGTGATGTGTTGTGATCGAGCTGGCTCCTTTCCTTTGAAAACGAAGTACATGAAATCAAAAGTGAAAACCGTAAGCACAAAGCTTAGTGAGTTCCCCCATCATACCAAAAACCATACATAACACATACTACCAGACATATTTGGGTGGTGGCCTCCCATTCGGTCTATTTCAACCGGATAACTGCCTAGCATATTTGGGTGCTGGCCTCCCCTTCGGTTTGTTTCAATCGGATAACTACCTAGCATATCTGGGTGCTGGTCTCCCCTTCGGTCTGTTTCAACCGAATAACGGGGCCTATTTCACCCCTACCACTACCACATAATAACATAGCATAAACATGATGGGTTTTATACAAACAATCCTAAGTGTGCATGCAACCCTAGTTTGGATCTATGTTTTCACTATTAGATACACAACATTATGAACACAAGAATAAAACCCTAATGTGCATTGCTATTTTCGAAACTAACATACAAAGGTTGGTTTACATACCTCTTGTTGTTATATTGCAATAACAACTTAAATCTTCAAATCCTAAGTCTTGAAAGCAAGCACCACAAGTGTAGTGCCTCTAATGGCTCACAAGCACCACAAGAAATTGGAGAGGCTTAAGATAGAGGAGGGAGGAGTTGGAATTCGTCCTTGGGACCTATTGGGAGCATGTACACAAATTCACAAGGCCTAGGGGTCTTTATATAGGGTTTAGATTAGGGTTTAAGTCCTTATCCTTATCAAGTTACTTGCCCACCAAGCAACCACAAGATAAGCCTTGAAAAACCCGTATCCTCTTATCCTTGGACGATTTTAAGGATATCCTTATCCTTAAATTCGTTCATCCTTTAATAAGGATAAATATTGCCCTATCTTGCAACTATCTTATAATTACAATTCAACCCCTCTAGTTTAATTAATTACACTTGATCACAAAATTAATTCCTAATTAATTATTGACCAATATTAATTAAACAAATATGATTTTCCTTTAATATATTATTCTTATAACATATTAATAAATCACAATTACCTCTCTCTCTCTCTCCATTTAATTTCTCCAGTCAAGTTGCTTTGGTGAAGGCAACCCAAAAGGACCATTCACAACCGGGTCAAGTACTTACCAAATATGGTTACGGGCTTAGACACTAATCCAACAGTCTCCCACTTGGATAAGTCTAGTAACCACAAATGTAACGTGCAACCCGATTAGCAATCATAGCTCTCAAAGACGCTATCAAACTTTGATCTTCTCAGTAACCTGTCCTATAGATAAGGGATCGTACAGTCCTCTGTTAGATATCATGCTGACAATTCTATGGAATGATTAGTCAAGCATTTGGGTTTCTCGATCTCCGATTTATTTGACATAGAACTTAATCGAACACATCAATTTAGTTCTGACCGGGCCCGGCACATAAGTCATATCAAATCATCGAGCGGCCGAGATATCTCTTCTACCCTCTTAGGATAAAATTTACAGATAAACTTCGACTTATATGCATTTACTTATTCAATAATCAACTATACACAACAATGCGTTTTATAACATTGAGTTACCAATGCGTTTTCACATTATCAATGTACAATCAATTAGCAAATAATAAACCATATATCTAGGTTTTAAGACTATATGATATTATCGTCTTACGATCACCTCTTATATATCATATTCCATACGGTGATTCCAGCAAGCGCGGGTTTGTTCAAATGCTCAAATCCAGTTCATAAGCACTCATGAACGTCGCAGCAATCTTTTGCTATGTCTAATACCATTTAGACAATCTACGCACCAATTCACGACAATCTTCATTCATATCTACTTCCAACATATGAACGATTGTGGACAATTTGAATAATTCGATTATTCCTAATAAACTCAATTATTCTGGAAGTCAAAACATGCAAAGTGAAACAATAGTTAAACAATTAACATATGACAGTAACTTTACTTATAAATAAAACTCCTTTATTTAATCATCAAATTTCAATTACATTTATCTATTATACGTTTCTAAAACTATCTAATCTATGCTAATACCATCCTTCAGCCCAATACTCCTAGCATGCTGCAAGTGCTTAACCCTACTCAGTCCCTTCGTAAGCGGATCTGCTGGGTTATCTTCTGATGATATCCTCTTCACTATGAGTTGTCCTTCTTCTACACGATGTCTGATGAAATGATATTTTCTGTCGATATGTCGAGATCTACCATGATCCCTCGGTTCCTTGGTCAAGGCAACTGCTCCTTCATTATCACAGAAAATCTCCATGGGCTCCTTTATGGCGGGTACAACTCCAAGGTCACCAATGAAGTTCTTCAACCATATTGCCTCCTTCGATGCTTCACTAGCTGCTATGTACTCTGATTCACACGTTGAATCAGCTACTGTTTCCTGTTTGGAACTCTTCCAAGTCACTGCTCCTCCATTTAGGGTAAAGACCCAGCCCGATTGCGAACGGTAGTTGTCCCTATCGGTTTGGAAGCTGGTGTCACTGTACCCTCGCACCTTCAAGTCATCACTCCCTCCGAGGACTAAAAACCATTCCTTCGTCCTCCGAAGGTACTTAAGGATATTCTTCACAGCAATCCAATATGCTCTACCAGGGTTCCCTTGATATCTACTAACCATGCTCAAAGCAAAGGCTACATCAGGGCGAGTACAAGTCATAGCGTACATGATTGAGCCAACTGCGGAAGCGTAAGGAACTTGGCTCATTTCAACTATCTCAGCTTCAGTACTCGGACTTTGAGTCTTACTCAATCTGGCATTACTTTGTATCGGTAATTCTCCTTTCTTCGAGTTTTCCATACTAAAATGTTTTAGTACTTTCTCTAAGTAAGTGTTCTAACTAAGTCCAATTAGTCTCTTAATTTTTTCTCTTACTATCCTTATTCCCAAAATGTAAGAAACTTCTCCGAGGTCCTTCATAGCGAAGCACTTCCCGAGCCAGGACTTAAACTCCTGCAAAGTCGGGATGTCGTTTCCTATGAGTAATATGTCATCGACATATAAAACTAGAAAGCTTACTATACTCCCACTGGCTTTGACATATACACTCGACTCATCTTCGCTTCGTACAAATCCAAACTCTTTGACTTTCTCATCAAAGCAGAGATTCCATCTGCGAGATGCTTGCTTAAGTCCATAAATGGACTTCTCAAGCTTACACACTCTATTCGGATGCTTCGGATCCACAAACCCTTCTGGCTGAGCCATGTAAACATCCTCAGCCAACTTTCCATTAAGGAAAGCGGTCTTGACATCCATTTGCCAAATCTCATAATCATGAAATGCGGCAATAGCTAGCATTACCCTAATAGACTTTATCTTCGCAACTGGTGAGAAGGTCTCATCATAGTCAACTCCGGGAGTTTGAGTAAATCCCTTCGCAACCAATCACACTTTAAATGTGTGTACCTTTCCATCCACGTCGGTCTTCTTCTTGAAGATCCATTTACACCCAACGGTCTTACGTCCGGGCACATGATCAACCAAATTCCAAACTTGGTTATCATACATGGATTGGATCTCGCTATCCATCGCCTCTTTCCATTTTGCAGACTCCGGGCCTACCATGGCTTCCTTATAGCTATTAGGTTCATCAAGATTTACTAGTGTACCATCACTAATATACGTGTCCCCTTCGGTAGTAATATGAAAACCATAAAACTGGGGTTGAACTCTAACTCTATCAGAACGTATAAGAGGTAAGGACTCATCAATCGGTTCAACCGGAGTTTCCTCCTCGGGTTGAGTGCCAGCGGTGGAGGTTCCTTCATCTATTGACTCTTGAATCTCTTCAAGCTCGATTTGAATCCCACTGTCCTCTTGGCCAATGAGTTCTCGCTCTCGGAAAACTCCTCTCCTCGCAACAAAGACAACATTGTCCTTCGGTCTATAGAAGAGATATCCAAAGGATTTCTGCGGGTAGCCGATGAAAATACATTGCTCACTTCGAGGTTCGAGTTTGTCGTGAGTATCTCGTCTTACGAAAGCCTCGCAACCCCAAACCTTGATATGTGCCAACGAAGGAGCTTTCCCCGTCCACATCTCGTGAGGTGTTTTGGAAACCTTCTTAGTAGGGACTCGGTTAAGGATATGAGCGGCAGTATCTAAGGCATACCCCCAAAAAGAGATTGATATTGAAGCACGACTCATCATAGAGCGAACCTGTCACACCCCAAAACCAAGAACGGCGGAAACGTTCTGGGGCGGAGGACGTCATGTAAAGTATCACAACACAGTAAATGTAAACAAGCAAACAACATCATCCATTGCATTAAATATATTATTTTAATACAAGCGTGTTCTGTACAGTATAGACACCAAAAATAATCTATATCAAAATAATAAGATGAGTCTTGGATGCGCTCCATCTTCTCAAAAGTTGGCCTCGGTACCTGTCTACTGATGACCTGAGAATACAAGTTATTTTGAAAGAGTTTATCAGCATTAAGCTGGTGAGTTCATAAGTATTTTAGTGTCGGTATTTGTTATCCAAAAATGTTTGAACATGTATCAAGTATAAGTTTGTAAAATGTATGTAAAGGTTTGTAAGTATTTGAAAAGTTTGAATCCCTCAGAAAAACCTATATTTTCTATCAAAGTAACCTTCTACCAAGGCTTAACTGTTTTGTATGCTTGTTTGATGTAAAACTGTATAATTTCCCAAGTGTAACTATCATTTAACAAAATATAGTTTGTACATTAACGTTTAAGTGAGGTTATCACTAAAATATGTAATGGGTAAATCATTGTAGTACTGTAGTTTTATATTCTAAGAACTACTGTTGTACTAACTACCTTAAACCGGATTTATATTAAGGTATAATGTGATAAATTGCACCATGCTATCGATTGGTAACAACGACATAATGAATGGTCGTAATAACAGAATGACGTTTGGCACCCGCAGACCTGCAGGTCCGGCTGTAGCTAGCAGCAAGGTGTAGGATAGTCAATCCAGTATAGATCTATACGCAAACTCATGCTCTCCCTCCAAGAGAATTCTGGCTACAACTCGGGTCATGACATTTAAGGCATGCTCCGACACAGTGGATCACAATTGTTAACGTGTTCATGTATATGTAATGTTTCTCGTTCTAGTATAGTTGAATATGTCTTGTTTCTAGTATAGTTGTATATGTTCTGTTTCTAGTATAGTTGTATATGTTCTGTTTCTAGTATCGTTGTATATGTTATGTTTCTAGTATCGTTGTATATGTTCTGTTTCTAGTATAATTGTATACGTTCTGTGTTACCCCAATGGTAACTAGCTATTGATGTACTGATAAGTATGAATATGGAAGTACTTTTATGTCTATACATGTATATATGATATATAACTAATATTGAAACGACCCTCGGATGGTCACCCGAAATCCCACCAGACCACATCCAAATCGAGGAAAAGGAAATAGGGCGGATGGCTTTCCTAAGCCCTTTAAACATTTCTTATATATCTATACATATATAGGCATGCAATTTATAAGAAGTAAAACAAAGTTTAATAAAAGCATTTGGCAAGTAAAAGAGTTTATAAAACATTTTGAAGTGAAACAGTTTGATAAATAGTTTGAACGGTGATAAAATCATTGGTCTTCTAGTTATTAATCACATGTGATTAATGTAATCACATGTGATTGATGTAATAACTGTAAGTGTTTAACTTGTATCCCCCCATAAAGTATTTAAAACATTTAAAAGCATTTCAAAGGTTGATTAAAGGGGTATGAACTCACTTGTGGTGAGTAGATTGGATTGATGTATCGGGTACCGTGCTAGGTGGCAAACGGAGACTTGTTCACATGTACAAGCCTAGTTATCATATAATGAGCATATATATAACTAATTAGCCAAATAATAACTTAACAAAATAATTTGAGACACTTAGAAACATGTAAACACTTTATATATGTGTTATAGGTCCTAATGGTTGCATCTAAGTTGATACGGGACAAGGCAAAAGGGGTTTAATGCACCAATGACCTTGTATATGAGTTCACCACCCAACAAACCCCACCTTTGGAGTTTATGGTCATAAACTCCTTGAGTTTACGGCTGTGAACTCCACACTTGGTGGTTTTGGGTGTTTTGAAGTGCTATATTGATCCTAGAATAAGCCTAGCCTTGTTGGAATAATCCTTGAAGTAGTTTAAGGCCTTGGAATGCTCCTTTGGGGAGTTTACGGCCAAAGGACCATATCCCCTAGAGTTTACGGCCGTAAACTTCTATGGGGTGTTGGTTTTAATTCATTTAAGGCACTTGCACATGTAGGATAACTTCCATGTTTTTGCTTAAGGCTAAAGGGGACATTAGGCACACCTTTGTGCCTTTACTTGGAGTTTATGGCCCAAGAGATGTTCCTTGGCTGTAAACTCCCTTTAAGGGGTGGTTTTGATGTCATTTTCTCCCCATTCAAGTTACAAGTATCCAAGGTTAATTGTCTTAAAGCTTCAAGGGTGTTTAGGGCACCTTTAACCCTTGAAAAAGGGGTTTACGGCCTAAGAGCTTTTCTTGGCCATAAATTCTTAGAAATTTATGATTTTGGAGTGTTTTGGTGTCCAAATTAGATACAAGCATTAGAGGGTAAATGTCCTTAAGCTTTAGGGGTGATTTAGGGCACTTATAGCCCTTAAAAAGGGGTTTACGGGCCAAGAGATATCCTTGGCCGTAAACTCCTATAACTAGGGGTTCTTGATTGATTTCTAGCCTCAAATGTTTATACATTAAGTCCTTAACTAGTTGTCTAACAAGGAATCGGGACTAGCTAGGAAGCTTTTAGGCCTCGTTTTGGAGTTTACACCCCAAGAACGTTCTTGGGCCGTAAGCTCCCGAATCTTGTATTTTAGACATGTAAACAATGTTATAAAGCATATAACAAGTATTAAAACACATTTAGGAAAGTAGACTCACAATCCGGTATGAAAACCCGAAGATCCATCAGAGAGAAATGGCTTTTCTCTAGTTGGAATTGTGAATAATGAATTAATTAAATTCAGAAATCTATTTATAGTCCTGAAATATTTTGATAGAAAATATTTTTATTATGGAAGTTGGACTATAACATTATGAAACTTGGAATGTTCAAGTTTCACAAATACAGGAGCATCCACTCTCCTGATATCTCCTGAAACGTAAACTCTAATGTACATAAACTTGTTCGGAAAAGTCTGAAAATCACTGAAGCTGGACTGGCTTCTATTGAATAGATATTGTTTCACATCATCCCCCTGTTAGAAGGAATTTCGTCCCGAAATTAGAATTTAAGCAAATAAGAAGTTACAAATAACTAAGCGAAAAGATGAGGGTATTTCAGTTTCATCTGATCCTCGCGTTCCCAAGTGCGGTCCTCGCTTGGCGTTCCAGCGAACCTTCATGATAGGGATACGACTTTGCTTCGTCTGCTTGACCTCACGATCCATGATCTCTACAGGTTCTTCCACGAAATTGAGGCTCTTGTTGATCTCGATTTCGTCGAGTGGGATTACGAGAGTCTCGTCGGACATACACTTTTTCAAGTTAGATACGTGGAATGTAGAATTTACGTTACGAAGTGTGTCGGGTAGATCAAGTTTGTAAGCTACGGGGCTGACTCTTGCGAGAATCTCGAAAGGCCCTATGTACCTAGGATTAAGCTTCCCACGCTTACCGAAGCATATCAAGCCCTTACATGGTGAGACTTTGAGAAGGACTCGGTCTCCCACCTGAAATTGCAAAGGTTTTCTTCGTTTATCAGCGTAGCTCTTCTGTTGGTCTCTAGAGGCTTTCAATCGTTCACGAATCTGAACGATCTTCTCTGTCGTTTCCCGAATGATTTCCGGACTGGTGAGAGTACTATCGAAAGCTTTCCCCCTGGCTAATTGGGTATCACCCACCTCAGCCCAGCACAGAGGGGATCTGCACTTTCGGCCGTAGAGGGCTTCAAATGGTGCTGCCTTTATGCTCGTGTGATAACTGTTGTTGTAGGAAAATTCGACGAGGGGTAAATGGGTATCCCACGCTTTTCCAAAGTCAATTACACAAGCACGCAACATATCTTCTAAAGTCTGGATCGTCCTCTCACTCTGTCCGTCGGTCTGTGGATGGTAGGCTGTGCTCATGTCCAGCCTTGTTCCTAGGGAATGTTGCAGTGATTGCCAGAATCTTGAGGTGAACCTACTATCTCTATCGGAGATAATGGATATAGGCACACCATGTATCCGTACGATTTCCCTAATGTATGTTCTCGTAAGTTTCTCCATCTTGTCAGTTTCTTTGATTGGCAGGAAGTGTGCAGACTTGGTCAATCTATCGACGATGACCCATATGGTATCAAGTCCACCCGTTGTCTTGGGAAACTTGGTTATGAAATCCATAGTGATCCGCTCCCACTTCCATTCTGGAATCTCTGGTTGCTGCAGTAAACCGGAGGGTTTCTGGTACTCGACCTTTACCTTTGCGCAAGTAAGGCATTTACTTACAAAGGTAGCAATCTCTGCTTTCATATTAGCCCACCCGTATAGCTTTTTAAGAACCAGATACCTCTTATCTAAACCTGGATGGACGGAATACCGAGTGTTGTGCGCCTCGGTCATGACCAAGTCTCGGAAACCACCGTGTTTCGGTGTCCAGATCCGGTCCATGAAGTATAAGGCTCCGTCACCCTTGGCTTCTAAATTCTTGTCCATTCCTCTGAGGGATTCACTCGTCACATTTTCAGGCTTCATGGCTTCAAGTTGGGCCGTCTGAATTTGGTTAGACAAGTGTGAATGGATGGTTATTGACAATGACTTGACCCTGCGACCAGAATATTCCTTCCGACTTAGGGCGTCTGCTACTACGTTGGCTTTACCCGGATGATAACGAATATTGCATTCGTAATCACTGAGTAGCTCGACCCACCGTCGTTGTCTCATGTTGAGCTCCTTCTGATCGAATATGTGTTGTAAACTCTTGTGGTCGGTAAAGATAGTGCTCTTCGTTCCATATAAGTAATGTCTCCAGATCTTCAGAGCAAACACCACTACTCCCAGTTCAAGATCGTGGGTCGTGTAGTTAACTTCGTGTGTCTTCAACTTTCTGGAGGCGTAGGCGATGACCTTACCTCGTTGCATCAGAACACACCCGAGCCCTTGGTTCGATGCATCGCAATAGACTACGAAGTCTTCTATCCCTTCAGGGAGAGATAGTATTGGCGCGGTGCACAAGGCTCGCTTGAGCGTTTGGAACGCTCTCTTTTGTTTCTCTTCCCAGTCAAAGGCCACGCCTTTCTGTGTCAGGGGTGTAAGAGGTTTCGCTATTCGGGAGAAGTTCTGAATGAATCTGCGGTAGTAGCCAGCAAGACCTAGAAATTGACGAATTTCTGTCGGCATCTTGGGTGCTGACCAGTTCTCGATGTCTTTAATTTTGGATGGGTCCACGTGGATTCCCTCTTCGCTTACCACGTGTCCTAAGAATTCGACTCTTCGGATCCAAAATTCACATTTCGAGAACTTCGCATAAAGTTTCTCCTTTCGTAGAGTTCCTAGAACTTGTCGCAAGTGATCGCCATGCTCTTCCTTACTTCAGGAGTAGATCAGGATGTCGTCAATGAAAACAATGACGAACTGATCCAAGTAAGGTCGGCATACTCTGTTCATCAGGTCCATGAAAACTGCTGGCGCATTGGTCAATCCGAATGGCATCACCACGAACTCGTAGTGTCCGTAACGAGTTCGGAAGGCTGTCTTTGGAACATCCTCCTCTAGTACCCGCAACTGGTGATATCCGGATCTTAGATCAATTTTGGAAAAATAGTTCGCCCCTTGCAGTTGGTCAAATAGATCGTCTATGCGAGGCAGAGGGTAACGATTTTTTACCGTCAGTTTGTTGAGTTCTCTGTAGTCGATACACATACGGAATGATCCTACTTTCTTCTTAACGAACAAGACCGGTGCTCCCCAAGGTGAGAAGCTTGGTCTTATGAAGCCCTTGCTGAGCAGTTCGTTAAGTTGACCAGATAATTCCTGCATCTCTGCTGGTGCTAAGTGGTAGGGTGACTTGGCTACTGGGGTAGCTCCTGGGACTAAGTCGATTCTGAACTCGACCTGTCGTTGCGGAGGTAATCCAGGTAGTTCTTCTGGGAAAATGTCAAGGAAGTCGCTCACTACTGGAATGTTCTTTAGTTCTTTCGTTTCGAGGCTCGTGTCGACGACGTGAGCAAGGAATGCATCGTATTCTTTGCGCAGATATTTCTGTGCTTGAATACTTGATATAATGCGAAGACTCGCACCAGGTTTGTCACCGTAGACGATAAGAGTTTCGTTAGACGGGAGGTTTAAACGGACTGCTTTCTCGAAGCACATGATGTCGGCGCGATGAAGACTCAACCAATCCATGCCGATGATAACGTCAAAACTTTTTATTGAGACCGGCATGAGGTTGATTGGGAATGAATGGTTATCTAGAGTTAGGGTACATCCTAAGTATATGCTACTGGTGTATTCTGTTTTTCCATTAGCCATTTCTACTGTGAATTGTTCTTTAAGTGCGTGTGGTTGTTGTTTAAGCATGCGAGCAAATTTATGGTTCACGAAGCTTCGCTCCGCTCCACTATCGAACATAATGCATGCATAGGAGTTATCGAGGAGGAACGTATCAGTCACCACTGTCGGGTCAGCAACTGCTTCCCCGTGGCCTATAACTAGTACCCTCCCTGCTCCTCCAACATTTCTCGCTTTGGGGCAATCCCTCTTATAGTGGCCTGTTTCGCCACATCCATAGCAAGTTGGGCTCGCGCCGGAGCTAGGGACTTGGGAGATTGGTTGTGCCGGGAACTTACAGAAACGGACGGTGTGTCCTTTCCTGTTGCAGTTAGAGCACTGCATTTCACGGCAGGGGTCGTTGTGGTGGAAGTTGCATTTGTTGCACTTCGGAAAACTTCTAGCATACTGCTTCATCGGAGCAGTAGCAATGGCAGGGGTTACCGCGACATGTACTGCCACAATTTGCTGCTTCTTGGCAGCTCGCTGCTTCTTCTTGTCATCCCAGAACTTCCGCTTGGTGTCAGTGGGTTTGGAGGGTTCCGAGATGGCTAGGGTTGTTGTGGTTGCATGGGTTTTGACACCATGGTCAATGAGTCGCTGTGCCAGTCGCTTGGCACTGTCGAAGGTAGTAGGGTTTGATGCTAGGACATTCCCCTGATACAGAGACACTAGCCCCCATATGTACCGTTCGATCTTTTTCCCTTCAGTGGGAACCATATTAGGGCAGAGGGCCACCAGTTCGCTAAATCGGGCAGTGTAAGCAACAATGTTGGTGCCCTTCATGGTCAGGCTCCAATGCTCCTGCTCTAGTTTCTGGATCTCGCCCCTTGGGCAGTATTCCTCAATCATGAGGTCTTTCATCGTTTCCCAGCCTATGTCGTTGGCTACGACGAGAGTTAGAGATTTAATGTGGCCGTTCCACCACGTTAGTGCCTTCCCTTCGAAGGTGCATGCGGCATATTTGACTTTGCTCGCAGCAGGGCAAGAACAAATTTCGAAGACTGATTCAGTCTTCTCGAACCATTGCGAGAGAGCAATGACTCCGCCGGTCCCATAAAAGGACTTTGGCTTGCAGTTGGTGAAATCCTTGTAAGAGCACTCTCTCGAGCGCACAGGAGTTTCAACCGGAATAGAGTTAATCGTGGTTCCACCTCTACTGGCATCAGTAGAGTGATACTGTGCCATGGCAGTTGCCACTGCTGCAGCTACGGCAGCATTTAGGGCTGCTGTATCGATGACCGGAGGTGGAGCAGGCGGTGTAGGTGTAGGGTTATTCCGGGGAGATTTGCGAGGAGGCATCTTTCAGCTATAAGTTTATAAAGATGAGAAAAGTGGTAAGAATCAATTTGTAAGTAAGGTGAGAGTGACACATGGACTAACTAACCATAGCCCAACAATTGAATGAGTGTTTAAAATCATAACAAGAAAGATGTGTAGGAAAACCCAAGTGTAAAGATTCTTCCCACTGAGTAGGTAGTTGTCAATAATACTGGTATTACTGATGTAACGAGTTCAATGAAAATTGACCTAACAGTAGGTCTTACATCATACCATACGAAAAGTTTGACAGTTCTTAAATTCCTAATTAGAGTACTGAAAGTTAGGAATATTTTACAGATAAGTGCTAGAGCACAGATGTTAAAGGCTAATCCTTAACCCAAAAGATAATGATGTACTAGACATCATCTAACGGCGATGAGTATTCCTCGGGAGAACCCTGAGGTCTCTCATTTGACGGACAACCTCTTGAAGGTGTCGCTCATGAGCCCTTTGACGAGCTCGAAGTTCCATGACTTCTGCTTGAGAGGCAACCAGATGTTGCTGTAGGGTTTCATTGGTTCTCCGGGTCCGTTCCATGTCTTCTTCGAGACAGCGAATGCGGACTGTGTTGACACCAGAGTTGGCATCAATCTCCACGACCCGGTCGATGGCTGCTCGACCTTGCTCGACATTACGAGCTATTCTGCGGATAATGATAGGTGGATCTCGGTCAGCAGAGCCACCATCGCTGACGTTGTAAAAGGTTCGGTCCCCAAAGTGTGGTAAGGGTTGACCCTGTTCGTCACTCCAGCGATTCAAGTTATCTACCCACAAGGGAGTGGGACCTGGAAAAGATGGTCGAGGGTTGTTGTTCAGGGCTTGACCTACTGGAGGTAGGTTGTTGACTTCGGGCTCAGAGTCTGATCCATCTGAGAAGCCTTCAGCTTGATGATCATCCAACGGAATTTGGTGTTCATCGTCAGACTCTGCTTCGAGCCATCCTGCGTTTCCTTCATTTGGAAATTACGGGTCGCCGTGATGGAATCCAGCCATTTAAATCTACGCGAGAAGAGAGGTATAAAGATATAGTATATATGTAGTTAGTAGTACAAAATACACCTATAGTATTTTAAGTTTAGGTTCTACTGATCTTCTTGTGGTATTCTTGGTAAGTTTTTAGACTTGTTAACACATCACAACTATTCTAGGGCATATGCTAATCACTCCTTGGACCAACATAGTTGATCAGGCTATGCCATTCCTAGGACTGACCATATATCCCCGAGCTTACCTGTGATATTTAACAATCGTAATACTTTTGTTCTTTTCATTTGTGACACTGATTTTAGTATGAATGCAGACTAGTATAGTTAATTAAATATTTTAATATTTAAAGTATAGACTCTTGGTCAGAGTGTTTTAATCCCAACTGGGTTTATAGTTTAGTATATCTTTTATGGGTTGATATACTTGATTCACTATAAACAATGCTCTGATACCAATCTGTCACACCCCAAAACCAAGAACGACGAAAACGTTATGGGGCGGAGGACGTCATGTAAAGTATCACAACACAGTAAATGTAAATAAGCAAACAACATCATCCATTGCATTAAATATATAATTTTAATACAAGCGTGTTCTGTACAGTATAGACACCAAAAATAATGTATATCAAAATAATAAGATGAGTCTTGGATGCGCTCCATCTTCTCAAAAGTTGGCCTCGGTACCTGTCTACTGATGACCTGAGAATACAAGTTATTTTGAAAGAGTTTATCAGCATTAAGCTGGTGAGTTCATAAGTATTTTAGTGTCGGTATTTGTTATCCAAATATGTTTGAACATGTATCAAGTATATGTTTGTAAAATGTATGTAAAGGTTTGTAAGTATTTGAAAAGTTTGAATCCCTCAGAAAAACCTATATTTTCTATCAAAGTAACCTTCTACCAAGGCTTAACTGTTTTGTATGCTTGTTTGATGTAAAACTGTATAATTTCCCAAGTGTAACTATCATTTAACAAAATATAGTTTGTACATTAACGTTTAAGTGAGGTTATCACTAAAATATGTAATGGGTAAATCATTGTAGTACTGTAGTTTTATATTCTAAGAACTACTGTTGTACTAACTACCTTAAACTGGATTTATATTAAGGTATAATGTGATAAATTGCACCATGCTATGGACTGGTAACAACGACATAATGAATGGTCGTAATAACGGAATGACGTTTGGCACCCGCAGACCTGCAGGTCCGGCTGTAGCTAGCAGCAAGGTGTAGGATAGTCAATCCAGTATAGATCTATACGCAAACTCACGCTCTCCCTCCAAGCAAATTCTGGCTACAACTCGGGTCATGACATTTAAGGCATGCTCCGACACAGTGGATCACAATTGTTAACGTGTTCATGTATATGTAATGTTTCTCGTTCTAGTATAGTTGAATATGCCCTGTTTCTAGTATAGTTGTATATGTTCTGTTTCTAGTATAGTTGTATATGTTCTGTTTCTAGTATCGTTGTATATGTTCTGTTTCTAGTATCGTATATGTTCTGTTTCTAGTATAATTGTATATGTTTTGTGTTACCCCGATGGTAACTAGCTATTGATGTACTGATAAGTATGAATATGGAAGTACTTTTATGTCTATACATGTATATATGATATATAACTAATATTGAAACGACCCTCGGATGGTCACCCGAAATCCCACCAGACCACATCCAAATCGAGGAAAAGGAAATAGGGCGGATGGCTTTCTTAAGCCCTTTAAACATTTCTTATATATCTATACATATATGGGCATGCAATTTATAAGAAGTAAAACAAAGTTTAATAAAAGCATTTGGTAAGTAAAAGAGTTTATAAAACATTTTGAAGTGAAACAGTTTGATAAATAGTTTGAACGGTGATAAAATCATTGGTCTTCTAGTTATTAATCACATGTGATTAATGTAATCACATGTGATTGATGTAATAACTGTAAGTGTTTAACTTGTATCCCCCCCCCCCCCATAAAGTATTTAAAACATTTAAAAGCATTTCAAAGGTTGATTAAAGGGGTATGAACTTACTTGTGGTGAGTAGATTGGATTGATGTATCGGGTACCGTGCTAGGTGGCAAACGGAGACTTGTTCACACGTACAAGCCTAGTTATCATATAATGAGCATATATATAACTAATTAGCCAAATAATAACTTAACAAAATAAGTTGAGACACTTAGAAACATGTAAACACTTTATATAAGTGTTATAGGTCCTAATGGTTGCATCTAAGTTGATACGGGACAAGGCAAAAGGGGTTTAATGCACCAATGACCTTGTATATGAGTTCACCACCCAACAAACCCCACCTTTGGAGTTTATGGTCATAAACTCCTTGAGTTTACGGCCGTGAACTCCACACTTGGTGGTTTTGGGTGTTTTGAAGTGCTATATTGATCCTAGAATAAGCCTAGCCTTGTTGGAATAATCCTTGAAGTAGTTTAAGGCCTTGGAATGCTCCTTTGGGGAGTTTACGGCCAAAGGACCATATCCCCTAGAGTTTACGGCCGTAAACTACTATGGGGTGTTGGTTTTAATTCATTTAAGGTACTTGCACATGTAGGATAACTTCCATGTTTTTGCTTAAGGCTAAAGGGGACATTAGGCACACCTTTGTGCCTTTACTTGGAGTTTACGGCCCAAGAGATGTTCCTTGGCTGTAAACTCCCTTTAAGGGGTGGTTTTGATGTCATTTTCTCCCCATTCAAGTTACAAGTATCCAAGGTTAATTTTCTTAAAGCTTCAAGGGTGTTTAGGGCACCTTTAACCCTTGAAAAAGGGGTTTACGGCCCAAGAGATTTTCTTGGCTGTAAACTCTTAGAAATTTATGATTTTGGAGTGTTTTGGTGTCCCAATTAGATACAAGCATTAGAGGTTAAATGTCCTTAAGCTTTAGGGGTGATTTAGGGCACTTATAGCCCTTAAAAAGGGGTTTATGACCCAAGAGATATCCTTGGCCGTAAACTCCTATAACTAGGGGTTCTTGATTGATTTCTAGCCTCAAATATTTATACATTAAGTCCTTAACTAGTTGTCTAACAAGGAATCGGGACTAGGAAGCTTTTAGGTCTCGTTTTGGAGTTTACACCCCAAGAACGTTCTTGGGCCGTAAGCTCCCGGATCTTGTATTTTAGACATGTAAACAATGTTATAAAGCATATAACAAGTATTAAAACACATTTAGGAAAGTAGACTCACAATCCGGGATGAAAACCTGAAGATCCGTCAGAGAGAAATGGCTTTTCTCTAGTTGGAATTGTGAATAATGAATTAATTAAATTCAGAAATCTATTTATAGTCCTGAAATATTTTGAAAGAAAATATTTTTATTCCGGAAGTTGGACTATAACATTATGAAACTTGGAATGTTCAAGTTTCACAAATACAGGAGCATCCACTCTCCTGATATCTCCTTAAACGTAAACTTTAATGTACACAAACTTGTTCGGAAAAGTCTGAAAATCACTGAAGCTGGACTGGATTCTATTGAATAGATATTGTTCGTACAGAATGGAAATTTTGGGTTGTCATAGAACCATATCCAATAAGGTTCGATTACGCCTTTCTGCCACACCATTCAATTGTGGTGTCCTAGGTGGCGTCAATTGTGAAACTATTCCACACTCCTTGAGATATTCGTGGAATTCAAGACATAGATACTCTCCTCCTCGATCGGATCGAAGCATCTTTATCTTCCTGCCCAATTGATTCTCCACTTCATTCTTAAACTCTTTGAACTTTTCAAAAGTTTCTGAATTTTGCTTGATTAAATAGATATACCCATATCTACTATAGTCATCGGTAAAAGTCACGTAGAAGCGGTTTCCATCCTTCGTGGTTGATCTAAACGGTCCACATACATCGGTATGTATTAGGTCCAATAAACCTTCACTCCTTTCGCACGTACCAACGAAGGGTGACTTAGTCATTTTTCTAAGCAAACAAGATTCGCATGTGTCATCTTCCCTAAGGTCGAATGACTCCAACACTCCATCCTTTTGGAGTTGGGCTATGCGTTTCTTATTGACATGTCCAAGACGATTATGCCACAAGGATTCTTTATCCAAACTATTGGAAGAATCTATATTCAAAACATCATTTCCTAAATTATCAACAATCATCACAGTTTCATAAATTCCATTACATGGTATAGCTTCAAAGTAAAAGACACCATTTAGATAAGCTAAAATAGAACCATTCTCATTATTAAAAGAAAATCTAAAACCTTGTCTAAACAAACCATGAAATAAAATGATGTTTCTAGCCATTTCTGGCGAATAGCAACAATTTTCTAAATCTAAACATAAACTATTCTTAAGCACTAAAGAATATACTCCAATCTTGGTCATAAGCGACGATCTTTTGTTCCCCATGATTAGATTTACCCTTCCTTGCTTCACATCCCTACTTCCTTTTAGTCCCTGTACATTAGAACAAATGTGGTAACCACAACCGGTATCAAGAACCCAAGAAGTAGCATGATTAGAATTGTTAGATTTAATTGTGTATATACCTGCGAAAGATGGATTGATCTTTCCTTCCTTGACGACTTGCAGGTACTCTGGGCAGCTTCTCTTCCAATGTCCTATCTTGTGGCAGTGGTGACATTCAGCCTCCTTAGGGTTAGAGCAGGGCTTAGCGGGATCAACTTTGGTCCCACTAGAAGAGGCACCATCTCGGGCTTTCACCTTGCGTTGGTTTTTTGGACGAAGCCTTCCTCTTCTTTCCCTTCCCTTGACCAATAGCCAAGATAGGAGCAACGGTTGGATTGGGAGTTGGTGCAACAGACTTGTCTTTGAAGTTGCTCTCAGTGACCCTCAAGAGACCTTGGAGTTTGCTTAGGGTGACCTCTTCTTTGTTCATGTAGTAGGTCATCCTAAATTGATTATAGCTTGGAGGCAAAGAGTGAAGCACCATGTCGATTGCCAAGTCTTCCCCAAAGTCAACATTCAACTTGCGAAGACGATCGACATACCTTTGCATCTTTTGCAGGTGCACGGTAAGAGACTCTCCATGACCCATCTTAGCGGAAATCATGTTAGTGAAGATCTCATAACGCTCTTGTCTCGCGTTTTGGTGGTATCGCTCCTATAAGTCTTGATGCATCTCGTACGGGTACATGTCCTCATAGGACTTTTGGAATTCGGAGTTCATTGTGGCTATTATGATGCAGTGAACCTTCGTTGCATCACGCTCATGAGTCTCAAAAGCACTCATTTCAGCCGGAGTAGCAATTTCAGCGTTGATCTTTTCAAGCTTTTCATCGAGGACATACTCCTTGTCTTCGTAGCGAGCAATTGTGCGAATGTATCTTATCCATTCGCTAAAGTTCGTTCCATCGAAAGTAACTTTTTGGCAAAGGCTCGACAATGTGAAGGAACTATCGGCAGCGTTGTTTGATTTCGACATCTCTAAAAGAAAAAGGACAAAGATAGATTAGAATATGAATCCCTAATAATCACCCAATAAGAAAATTAGGGCTAGGATCCAACAACAATATTTACATCTTAGAAAAGGGATGCCGTAATCTAAATGCAAATAATTTGAAGGTAAGTGAATGACGATTCACTAATTCTCCATCATGAAAAACCTAACTCTAAGTTCTAAATGTATTGAGAATTCCTAGGTTCGGATGAGATTCATTGAAACTTTTCAATGGCATGTTTAAATCTCGATATGCCCCTCTCGTTTGTGACTGGGATACCGAGGATCACAAAGTGGGTGTGAATTACCATGCAAATTCACATGGTGCCTTCGTTGTAACGATCACCTATTCGATGTGCCGGTAAACCACACACGCTCCATCGAACTATGATAAACAACGAATCACCCTTTGCCACCTTCACTTAGAACCAATTAGTGTGCTGGTAAACCACACACGCTCCACTAACTTCTTAGCAAGTTGCAAAGTGTAATTTTATGGGATTGCATCAATTCACTTTTCCTAAAGTAACTAAGATTGGGAAATTTTTAGAAAACATGTAGTTACTTTGTATTTCTTATTATACTTTTAATGAGAGGATGAGGTTGCCCTATCCTACCCGTTCGGCTAACGACCCTCCACCGATCAAGCAAGCGGTGGGTGTGAGTGTACACCCATTAAGCACCATTTTATAGGCTGCAACCTTATACCCACCTTTTAGACCGGCTTCGTGAATGAGACCTACTAACGGTAAGACTAGCATTTTAATTATACATATATATATTTATTAAGCTTGTAATAATATAATAGTATATGGTGTATTTTAAACATTTCAAAAATACTAGGGTTTTAATCTTTAATTAAAATTTTCGAAATTTAATGTCACTTAAATTAAAATTTTAATTATTAAAACTCTTGATTTCATAATTATCTTAAATTAAACTATTAATTTGTATTATCAAATCATAAGGGATTATCTAGATCTAAAAGATAATTATCATTTAAACATTTAAATTATCCTAATCCCTTAAATCCCTCCATAAATTTCGAAAATAGGGATGGGAGAATTCATGATCTTTAATTACCATATTTAACTATTAAAGGATAATTACAAGATATGAGATTATCCAAATCCCTAAAATTTAGGATCTTATCTTGGGGAAGGAGGCAAATCTCGAAATCTAAGGGTTTGCAAACCCTAGATTTCGAAATCTTGGATTGAAAGGAAAGGATTCAAAAACCCTTTCAAGATTTTCGCAAATAGGGTTAGGAAACCCTAATCTCGAAATCTATGGCCTCCTAGGGTTTATTGGCTATAAACCCTAATTGTTCAAGTTCATACAATTGAATAAAACTAATTGAAAAAATGTTAACCAAAGGCTCTGATACCACTGATGGGTTTTATACAAACAATCCTAAGTGTGCATGCAACCCTAGTTTGGATCTATGTTTTCACTATTAGATACACAACATTATGAACACAAGAACAAAACCCTAATGTGCATTGCTATTTTCGAAATTAACATACAAAGGTTGGTTTACATACCTCTTGTTGTTATATTGCAATAACAACTTAAATCTTCAAATCCTAAGTCTTGAAAGCAAGCACCACAAGTGTAGTGCCTCTAATGGCTCACAAACACCACAAGCAATTGGAGAGGCTTAAGATAGAGGAGGGAGGAGTTGGAATTCATCCTTGGGACCTCTTAGGAGCATGTACACGAATTCACAAGGCCTAGGGGTCTTTATATAGGGTTTAGATTAGGGTTTAAGTCCTTATCCTTATCAAGTTACTTGCCCACCAAGTAACCACAAGATAAGCCTTGAAAAACCCTTATCCTCTTATCCTTGGATGATTTTAAGGATATCCTTATCCTTAAATTCGTTCATCCTTTAATAAGGATAAATATTGCCTTATTTTGCAACTATCTTATAATTACAATTCAGCCCCTCTAGTTTAATTAATTACACTTGATCACAAAATTAATTCCTAATTAATTATTGACCAATATTAATTAAACAAATATGATTTTCCTTTAATATATTATTCTTATAACATATTAATAAATCACAATAACCTCTCTCTCTATTTAATTTCTCCAGTCAAGTTGCTTTGGTGAAGGCAACCCAAAAGGACCATGCACAACCGGGTCAAGTACTTACCAAATATGGTTACGGGCTTAGACACTAATCCAACAAAACATACTTCTAAGCATGCATGGGTTCAGATGACCCCTTCGATATCTTTCAACTGGTATCTGGGGACTATTTGACCCCTACTACTACTAACATGTATCACATAACATCCTATCACACACACATAACAAATAAGAGCATACCAGATAATTATCACAAATACAATTATCTAACAAACAACTCCTACTAGTGGGTCAACATTGTGGCCTTATACCCACTCCTACTGGAAGGTAACTCACCTTGCCCTACTGAAACCTGCTCATATTCCTCTGGCTGCTGACTGACAATTCCCGAATTGCTGACCCTTCGGCTTCCCCAACTACCGATACTAAACATCACTTAGTCCAATAAAATAATCCTCCTTAGGGTAAAATGACCATTCTACCCCTAGTGCAACTTGGTCCATATCTAAGGCCCGAAACTAGGTAAGCTTCCCAAGCCCACTAGTGGCTCACTAATGGACAAATTTTCTAAATCGGGTCCAATCCCTCTAATGGGCCTTACCCAAAGGCCAAACATCTACTTGACCCATATCATTTGACTTATGTTGGCCTACTAAGGCCCAAAGTCCAAAGTATGGCCCAATAATACGAAGCCCAAACTGACAGAGTAAGCGGGGCGTACATTCACGTACGCTAAGCGTACTAGCCAATGGTGTGTACGCTGGGCATACCTGCATGTACGCTCAACGTACTCCCCCTGTTAAGTCACTTTCCCATTAAGTGCTTAATGCTCTACTCCAGAAGCTACAAACAAAGATCCAAGTCCTTTTCCATGTCTTAATCCATAAAGTCACTGACTTGGTGACTTAACTTGGCCCAAACAAGCCCAAACACCCAAAAATGGTATTCCTCTTCCATAAATAGGGCTAGATCTCATGCTAACCCATTAAGTCATTCAAGATGTAAACTTTACTGCTTATGGGACCCTTTTAGCTCTGAGGGTGGCAACCCTAAGCTCACAAACGATATTTCATCATAAAGGTCCATTCGTGGGACCAAAATAACTCCAAAACCACACTACACTAGATCTAAGCATTCTTAAGTAAAGTTATGAACTTTATACCTCCAAAGAGTTCCAAATAATGAAGCTATTACAGATCTATAAGCTCCAACTTCCCAAGTTCTTCCTTGCCAACTTCCTCTTCTCTTCTTCCAAGCTTACACCACCAAAATGAGCTTCTTGAAGTCAAAAATCACCCAAGGATGAAGAGATGAGGTGTTCTAGGGTTATTCTGAGGTCGGGGGACAGATAAGGAGGCTAGGGTTTGAGCCATTCTATTCTTTATATATCAGTTGGGCCTAAAGTTAGGGTACTGGACGTACGTTGGGCGTACGCCTAAGGCACCTGCGACCGTTTCCCTTTATACGTTGGGCGTACCCACGCGCCTTCCACTTTGCATGCACGGTCCTTCCTTGTCATCTTTTCCCATTAGGGACCATTAATGCCAATAACTTCCAGGTGTCATATCTTCCTTATTCGAGGTCCGTTTCCAACAAACTTTATATCCACAAAAAGGTGGCGAGAAGCCCTACGCTTCTAACAACACACCCCGACCCAAAAATCTTCCGAATAAAACTTCAAGACCCATAAAAGACCAAAACGCCCCTAGCTTGGCCTCTGAAATCCACAACCAAAGTACTTTCCAAAACGGGGTGTTGCATTACCTCTTTACCTAATCCATACTCCCAAATCTAAAATTTACCTCTTTACCTAATCCATACTCCAGGATCGGGTATGTCTGATCCATACACTTGGATCTAAAATTTACATCTTTACCTAACCCATACTCCCAGATCTAAATTTACCTCTTCACCTAATCCATACTCCTGGATTGGGTATGTCTGATCCATACTCCCGAATCTAAAACTATGCCCATTCCATACTCTCGGACTAGGGACAATTGACTATATCTTAATCCATACTCCCAGACTAATAACAAATAACTATGTTCTATCCATACCCTCAAAACAAGGACAAATGACTAAGTCTAATCCATACTCTTAGATCAATGACAAGTTAAAGTTATTCCCTCCGTGTAAATCTCACTCGTACTCATAAGGAGTAGGGGTGGCAAATCATGCTATCATTTCGTGTTTCTGTCTGACACGACATGACACAATAAAGTTTTATGTAACACGAACATGACACAACACGATGTCGTGTTTTTTTTTAACCAACACAAAAATGAACGAATTAAAAAATGACAAACACGACAAGACACGACAAATATAACATATACTAGATACTAGTCTATTTTAATGAATACTTTATCAATATAACATGACAAACACGACAAACACGTTAAAGAATTGCTAAATCGTGTCAATTTTGTGTCAAATTTTGAACACGAACACGACATCGTGTTTTTTACAGTTAACACAGACACGAATTCAAATTTCAATTTCGTCCCAATTTCGTTTCGTGTCGTGTATTTTTATCGCGTCATGTCGTGTATCCTAAATCATCATATATTTATCAGATATGCTCTTAACACGTATTTCAGGCAGTATCAAATATTTCACTCGTAAACCTGTAATTAAATTTTTGTATTAAAATCATGTTCATGAAAGGGACTATGCACTCAGCTGATTAGTGGTAGGGGTGTGCAAAAAAACCGCAAAACCGAGCCGAACCGGCCACTCCGAAACCGAAAAAACCGTAACCGAAAAAAACCGTAACCGAAAAAAACCGAAACCGAAAAAACCGGATATCAACGGGTCGGTTTTTGGTTTTCATATCTAGGTATCCGCGGTTACCCGAACCGAACCGTTTGATTATATATATATATATATATATATATATATATATATATATATATATATATATATATATATATAAAGCAAAAAAAGTATTACTTCATTAGTATTGTTTTGATTGATCTACGAGTCCAATAACCTAAACAAAAATCCATATCGACAACTCCAATTTTGTTATTCTATGTTCATTTGATTTTCTTGTTATTTTTATTATTGTATTTATTATACAAATTATAATATATGATATTTGAACTCATTACGTTTTTTAAACTTCATTATGTTTTTTGTAAACTCTTTGACTTACTAATTTTAATAAAGAGATAACTAAAATGGAGTTTGTAGTTTCAATTGAATTTAATTTTTTATATTTTAGCGGGTACCCGTGAACCAAACCGTGGTTACCCGCTTTCATACAGTTCGGTTCGGTTCGGTTTTTTTGTCAATACGGTTCGGTTTCGGTTAGTGCGCATGAGGTACCCACCCCGTGGTCATGGTTCATAATTTTATTACTATCCGAACCGAACCGCCCCGTGAACACCCCTAATTAGTGGTGATTCCATGTTGGACAACACTCCGCTTCTTAAAAATATGATTCCCTTTGACGAACCGGGAGGTTTGCTAGAAACCGGGCTCTGCGGGGGCGGAGCTTTTCGAGACGAAAAACTCTTTTTCTCGGATCCTTCGGGTGCTTCGGGGCCTTCTCCTAAAGCTATGACGATTCTATGGGTTGGGGAGTGTTTAGAGAGAGAGAGAGTAGAGAGAAGAAGAATGGGTGAGGAGTGAAGAATAAGGGTTGGTGTCGTACCTCCTTTTTATAGATGACCGAAGTCTCGGTACACATGCGTTGTTGCAAATGCATCGCGTAGGAGCGGGTTCATACAAATACGTGTCATTCTTCGGTTGGAGCGATGTGGCTGAACCGAGACCTAGCATCCGAACGCGAGGCGTTCCTTCCTTCTACGCAGGGAGTTCCCTTCGGACAACATTCACAATTTTCATTCCCAACTTCTAAAATTTATAATTTTTGCATACGAGCTCGTTTTTGACGCTCTTTATATACACACGAAGGTAGAGACGTACTCTATAACTTTTGTATAGACTCCATCGGCTAATTTTGACTTTATTTTTAAAGTTGTATTTTTAACAGGCCGGAACAGGAAAAGTTCGTTAAAATATCATAACTTTATCATCCGACGTCCATTTTCGTTTGTTTTTTTACCGTTGAGCTCCTATAGAAGAGACCTTCGATTCTCGTTTAGGTTGTGTCAGCTAAAAATCGTTCAACCTAAAACTCGAACTCCGGGCTGCATACTGCTATGTCAAATCTTAAAATTTTCATAACTTCCTCACACGAAGTCAGATTTGGATGTTTTTTTTATGCACACTCTCGGTTTACTATATACTATGACTTTCTTTTAGATTACTAAGGCTAAAAAACACTTTATCGTAAACTCACTTTTTACGTCAAACAACGTTGTGTCGGTTTTGTCGTGAAATTTCGACGGTTCATAACTTCTTCCTTATAACTCATACTTCGGCGTTTTTTATATCTTCGGAATCCTTGTCACGAACACTATAACTTTCTTCATAGATATCGAGTTTATCTATATTTTTTATTTTTGGCTCTTATTTTCATTCTTAATTTAATATATCCTATAAATAAGTATAATAAACATAAAATCATATAATTCTAGTAATTCCTCTTCATTACTTCAAAATAAGTTACATTTGTTGACCATAAATATTACATTATCGTATCAATGCTTAGCCTCGAGACACGACTGTTACAATACTTTACTAGATTGTGTTAGGTTACAAGTTTATGTTCTTTTTGCCCCATAATCTTGTTCTAACTAGGTATAGAATACTCCATACCATTTGAGTTGTCCTTTCAGATGTTTTAGTGCATGTTGCCATATAAATGCAGGCTTGGTCCCTACCTTCTATCCATGCAAGAGTTATGGGGCTTCAGATGGTGTTATAAGTTAGGGTTTTGGATTTGAGCTCTCTTTAGCCATGCAAAGGCATAAAGTTGGAGTCTATATGGAGTAAAATACCTTTTAGGGTCAGATATGAGGTTGGGGTGAAAGGTCTTAACGAGTTAAGAGCTTATAGTTGGATTTTGGAGTTGACATGTTACGTCGTGCATAACTTAGGTTACACCCTGTGTAGCCTGTTAGGAGCCTGTAAGTAGCATGGTGCTCTACGCCATTCGTAGAGTTGTAATACGCGGTACGTAGGTCAACAATGGATTAACCTTGATTTTTTGGTCAACTATGAGGATGTTGTACTTAGAAGGGGCAAAATGGTCTTTTGTCTATTTGAGGATTAGATTTGGTATTTGGACTAGTTTAGTTTGAGTAATTACCTTAGTTGTTAATAAGGGTTATTTTGGATGATACGACCAATTTAGACGTAAGATTATTAGTCTTTTATGAGAGGTGAGTCTCCTCACTATATTGTCTATGTCATAGTATATATGCATGCCGACCAATTAAGTATTACTTGATATTGTTGCTATGTGCTACCGGGTGTGTTGTTAGCCTACAGGGACTGTTGATAGTCTCTAGGGTTGCTGATAACCCATCGAGTGTGCTGTTAGCCTACTGAGATTGCTGATTGTCTTCAGGGTTGCTGAAAACCCATCGGGCGTGCTGTTAGCCCATTGGGATTGTTGATAATCCTCATGGTTGTTGATAACTTATAATTGTTTATGTTGTGTTGTGTTGTGTTGTATGTGGTATTTTAGAGAACTTACTAAGCTTTGTACTTACAGTTGTTGATTAATTCTTTTAAGGTACATTAGATGTCACAGAAAGGTGAATGCTTGATTGTACACATTCGCTTGCAGACTGTGTTTTCGGATGTTTTGATACTCTGATATTATGTGATGACTGTATTTGAGACTTATGTTTGCTTAATATGGGTTTATGAATTTATCTAAATTAAAATGAAAAAATTGGTTTGAAAATTTGGGACGTTACATATTCCTTGCATTTTTATTAATAAATTTAAACAAAAGCCCTCTTTTCATTTTATTGTTTTGACTAGTATGTGTCTTACATAAAAAAAATATTGACTTTTAGATTGTATCCATGTGGATTTGACCATACATCCACGCACTACCATTTAGTGTAACCAAACAATCATTTTATTACCCCATCATTATTTGTTTAGGTTTTAACGCACCGAACAAATTAGCGTTGTTGTCCGATACATGTTATTTCTAAAAAATTATGCCAGGATCTTTACATACATGTACCCCGCTAGATTTCAATCCAAAAATCTAAAAAAACACAAGGAAGCTAACAAAAAAAACGAAGATTCAGAAGCAGAAAACAATAATTTCAACTTCATCACCCTCTTTACCGCCATAAATCACCAATCCACAAGGCAATTTATTATTAAGCGATCCCGAACCCAGCTTTACATCTTTCACAAAAAAAGAACTTCCATCGTCACCCACTCATAGTGCACACAAATTATACCCGTCATCTTCCATAAGATCCGAAACCACATGATTTTTCGATTTCGAATCTTCCACTTTAGAAGCAACCATGGTTGTTACAAAAACAACATTATGGTAGTGGGCAACTTAGGTGGTGGCGCGAGGCAACCTATATGCATCAATTTTCTAGCTGCCCAAAATTTCAAACTAAAATATGCGATAATCCACCTTCTTTCGAGTTACCGAGGGCTGGAAAACGAAGATCCCCACAAACTTATGAACAAGTTTCATGTCGTTTGTTCCTAAATGAAACAAAATGCCATAATAGAAGTTTAGACAAAGTTAAGAGCATTGTCCTTTTGACCGAAAGATTCAACGAAATAATGGTTATACGATCTTTCATTTGGCTTCATTTCTACATCGAACACGATCACAAAGTTAATTTTAGAGAATTATTTTCCGGAGCAATGAGTTTCTAGCCTGCATAGAGATATTTGTGGTATCAAACAAGGAAAACGAAAAATTTTACACATTTACGGGGAACGTTTTAAAAAGTTGTGTGTACGGTCCCACAACATGGAACCAACGATTACCTGTTCTATAGTGGTTTTGCGAATGACTGACCCATGGAGCGAAGTCTGGTAAATACTTCAAGTGTCAGATATATGAGAGATATGATAAAATCTGGACGTTGATCGAAAAGTTGATTATAGAATCCACACATTTTGATAACGAAGACAATCGATATTCTGATTACAAGTTTTAAATTTTGACGTATATATCAATATTTTTAAACATGATAAATATTCACCATAAATAATTCGACAATCAGGGCCTAGTTCGAAAATGTTAGAAAAAAGGTCTTGTCGAATTTGATTTTTTTTTGAAAAACATAGTTTGAAAAATAATAATGAAGTTAAAAAAAAAATACTCCAATCGAACTCGAGTATTATTCTTGTAATTTGAAAATGATGGTTATTCTTATGATATAAAAAGTGTTGTAAATATCAGTCTAGGCGGCTGCCTAGGCGCTAGGCGATCTACAACTGATTACGATTAAGGTGTTTGGCGGAAATTGATCAAACTCAGGCTAGGCGGTCCTTGACGAGAAGATTTAAAAAAATTCACAATTTCAAATATTACACCAAAATTTTCAAAACTTCAAAATTTTAAATTTTTAAATATTTAAAATTTCAAATATAATACCAAATATTTCAAATTTTAAAAATTTTAAATTTTCAAATACTATTTTTTCTTAGGATATATTAAGTTTTAAAATAGTTTTATTAGTAATTTATGGTCCTCGATTAATCTCCGCCAAACCGATTAATTGCTTGATCTCAGTCGACCGCCCAACAACCACCGAACAATTTTTACAACCTTAGATATAAGATCGATCTACTTTTATCATTTTGGTCATTTAAAATATCATTGAAAGGGCCTCCATGTCAATTAACGTAAAGCTAGATGTCTTTTTGTCAATTGAGTAAAGTCACTAGACATTATTGTAAAATGAGCGAGCGCCTGCCCCTTTTCACGTTTCAGTAAACATTTTTTTTTAAATAGCGTCGAAAGGAGGTCTGCTGCAAAAACCCTCGAAGAAGATAAAAAAATCAAATTTCCGATCTAGGGTTCTTGGCTGCAAGAAATGGTGAGCTCTTTCTCCGTCTGTGTTTTTATCACCTGTTATTTCCGTAAACATGTAAATTCATCCGTTTTTTCTCACACATTTTTAATGCGTTTACTCTATCATTTACAGGCTGACTCTCCTCGACGAAGGTAAACCCTAAATTCCTAAACTTCGTTTTGTTCTTATTATTTCTCGATTCTTGCTTATTGGCGTGCTTTTCGTTACCTAAAGCTTCTCGATTTGTTTAAACCTAACTATATTATAGTTTTTATCATGTTGAAACCCTTTACGAGGTTAGACTGTGTTATTCGTTAAATAAAAAGATACTATTAAGCCTATGAAGTGGAGATTCGTGTTGTCCGATTGGAATAGGGTCTGATACTGAATACTGAGCTGCGAGTAGAATGTTATTGTATATCGACATGTCCTTAAACGGAGTTATTGTATTTTCCTTGAGTTTTGATGCAAAATGTTTCAGAATACACACCATATGTTTGTCTTTTTGAGCGTGAATATTTTGAATAGCTTCCTGAGAGTTGGAATTTAATAAACTGCAAAGTAAAATCTTTTGTCACAGTATGTTAGCATTTTCTCCAATTTGTATGCCTTGAATCAGAGTTTTATGTTTACACTCATCATGTAAGCTTAGCAAATCTACAACTCATCACATAATGCTTCTTGATATAATGCACAGCTTGACAAATGACAACAATGAACATGATTATGTGAAACAATTCTAGTCCCTCTTACAAAATAACAAATATTCAAACATCTATGCCACATACTATGAAATGTCATATTTTGAATGTTCAACTGCTTGATGTATACATATGAATATGATTTCCAGGTATTCACGATCTCCCCCCTATGAAGCACCATCCAGGTCAAGATCCAGGTCAAGGTCTCGATCCAGGTCAAGATCCTGGTCAAGGCCAAGAGCTAGGCCCGCATCAAGGTCAAGATCCAGAAGTCGTGGAAGGGAAGAAGTTGTAAATCCCGGAAATACCCTTTACGTAACCGGCCTTTCCACACGTGTCACACAAGAACAGCTAGAAGAACACTTTTCAAAAGAAGGAAAGGTTAGTTACTCTCCAAGGGCATAAATGTCTTTTTTGGAATGACTAAAAACCAATACTTTTTCTTTCTTTAGGTGGCTAACTGTTTTCTGGTTGTGGAGCCTCGTTCGCGTATATCACGTGGGTTTGCTTTTATAACAATGGATACTCTTGAAGATGCGAATCGCTGCATAAAGCATCTTAACCAGTCTGTTCTTGAACATCGCCAGATAACTGTAGAGAGGGTAAGTTAAGTCAAGTTAAGTTAAGTTAACTTAACCATGGTTAAGTGATATGTTTTCAAAGTATTGAGGTTTACTTTACTCTACTGGGTATATTATCAGTTATGTTGGCAGCAATCAAAGTTGATGAGTTGAGTTGATCATCCATCAATCAATCAATCAATCAATCAATCAATGAATCAATCACAATGCAACTTTTAATCAGCTTGATCAAATGGCCAGCTTCCTTAAACAACAGCATCATTTCAACAACTAAACATAGCAAAAGCTTATTACAACATGGGCATACTTTCAACTAATCAAGGGTCATTATCAACTGCAAATATATTCAACTATCAACTAATCGCGGTTAATGGTATCGTTTACCCGAATCTGATATGGGGGTACTGCTAGCCACACATGCTTTTTTTTCCTTCTATTTTTTTTTTCTTGACCCGTTTTTCCTCATCCAAAGATTCATAGACTTTTTTTTTTTTCAAAATGTTTTTTAATAGAAGTTTGCATGTTGATAATGTGTATATGTAGTTGTATGATATTTGAGGTATATGTTTGCTGAGAGAAGTTTTACTTGAGGTTGTTTGTTTTTATTTATTTCAGTCGAGAAGGAAACGTCCAAGGACACCCACACCTGGACATTACTTGGGCCTGAAAAACACTAGGGACACTGGTAAATTTTATTTTATTTTATTATTATTATTTTTTAATCTTTTAGGTATATATACTTCTATGAAAATCGATACTATTACTACATGTTTTGTTTAGGGTATCGTGGTGACAGAGGAGGAGGAGGTGGAGGGGGGAGGTATCGTGGCGGCTCTGGGCGGGATGACTATGGATACAGGAGGTCTCCAAGGCGGTCGCCACCACCGTATAGAGGTGGTCGTGATTACTCTCCAAGGAGGTCACCGCCACCATACAGAGGTGGCGGTGGTGGTGGGCGGGATTACTCTCCTAGGCGGTCACCTTACTATGGTGGGAGGTCAAGGAGGGAGCGAACAAGGTCTCCTCCGTATTCCCCTACTTCCAGGAGTCCTGAAAGGCACTATGGTCGTCGCTAAATGCTACTTTAACTTTTCAATCCAAATATATGTTGTGCTTTTTTTTTTTCTTCTATTGTTGGTTTAAAACGGTGAGTATGGGTCTATCTTGTGAACTCTAATATTATATGTTGAAGACATCTATGTAGCCTATGGTTATGGTTTTCGATGTGTGCTTTTAGTTTTTTAATGTTGGAAAATCATATATAACCCTAAGAAGAGTACACATTTTTACATTTTTGGTTATGAATCCGAATATAAAGTATAAGAGAAAACCAGTGATGATTTAAAATGTTATTAAAGTAGGGCGGGAGACCAGCTGCAAAACATGCGTAAAAGTTAAAACAAGGAATGTTCAAACTTAACCATGTATCTAGGATTTTGGATTTTTGCCATTTTGCTATTGAAAATTTGTTTTTAAACTTGATTTTTTGTTATTGTATTGATAAAATATAGGTGATGTTATATTTGTTGGTAGAAAGTATACAAAGGTCGGTACAATCGACTAACTCCAGTATACAAATGAAAATGTATTATATACAAGGTTCTAAAACGCTTGCTATGATGCCAAAGTTTGCATATTTCGTCAAACTTTACTAAAATGTCGCCTTAACTTATATAAGTATATAAAAATGAATAATAGTCGAAAATACATATAAATACATTAATTATATAGAAAATTATTGCTTTAAGTCACGTCTTACAAACGTCGTGACTTGCAAAAGTTTGGAAAAACTTGAGGCTTGACATTGTCGTCAAATCATGATTTTAGAACCTTGATTATATGTGACCAAATTGATATGAAAGAAACGTATATAAAAATAAGTATGGAAATGAAAAAAAGCTGAAATTTATACCAATACATATATAAAAACAAGCATGTAAAAGTTAAAAATTTACATGGAAATATAAACAACCTTGAATTTATATCCATATGTATATTAAAAAGATCAAATAAAAACCAAATTTTAGAAAATAGAGGGGTGAAAGTGATGTACTCTGAGAGTTAAACATGAAATGAAAATTCAAAAGGATGAAATTGATATTTTTACGATATATTCTGAAAATCAAAACAAGACAAAGATGGAAAATGTTATTTCTGAAAGTTGAAGAGAGATAAATGTCGGTGGAAACATTAACCTGACATTACCTTTTAATATATAGTATAATATGCAAAATTACCTTTTAATATATAGTATAATATGCAAAGTTGCGGCATCTAGTATCTAATGATACGTGGGTTATGTTCAATGAAATTATTAATTTTAGCAACCCAATCAACATTTGTCCGAAATATAATTTTTACATCATATAACCTATTAACTGTTATATTCTATGCAGTTATCGTGGTCCAAAATCTAATCACGGTCACTTGCCGTGATTTAAAATAGCGGTTCTCGCGGTAATATAACGGTGTGATAGCGGTTTTTGAAATATCATGTAAGATATATATGGGTAAAGTGAATATACTTAACAACCTTATATAAGCTTGGTACGTAACTCCATAATACTACATCAATTTGTATCATATTTACATTGTAATTGCCTAAGGTTTTTAAACTTCAACCCCATAACTTGATTACTTCCAAAATCTTTGGACTTTCACCAATATCTTTCTTTTACAACACGTATTTCTATCGAATACCACCTGATGGGCTTCATATCATACGACTACAAATGAAATGATGTAGGAGAAATATAATGATGAATTTCCAAATTTTTTTTGAAGTAAATCAAGTTTAGCGATGAAGTTTAAGAACTTTGGATGATTGCAATAAAAATTTAATGCAAAATGACGTAGTTTGATGAGGTTAGGTACTTAAGCTTATATAAGGTTGTTAGGTATATTAATTTTACCCTACATATATATATATATATATATATATATATATATATATATATATATATATATATATATATATATATATAATAAAAGAGAAATACGCAACTCCTCTATTCCAAAATCTAAATCGAATTAATTCATTGAATTAAGTAAAATCAATCAATTAAATATTCCTTATAAATAAGTTAATTGTTTCCTTATATAAAATTAATCCATAAAAGAAGGAAAAAGCGATAGAAACAGAAAGAAAAAGCAATCATAATAGCTAAAATAAATTTTGTGAAATAGCGGTCAAAAATCGAGATCTCGAAGTCGAAATAGCGGAAAATAGCGGCCAATCTCGGCTAATCCCGACGATATTAGCGACTACGCTATTCTGAGTGCTATTTGAAACCACTATTTTACCAACACCCGCGAAACGTTATCCCACCGAGATCTTGGTGCTATTAACTGCCCAGGTTATAACAATAAGCGTGCATGACCCTAATAACAATAAGCTTGCATGTGACTACATGTGAGATTTTTGCAGGTGACGATCTAGGAAAATTTTATTTTTTGTCAAACTTTTAACCTTTACAACTTAAGCTGATTATTTTTATCGTGTTCTTTGTAATAATGGCTATTCATGAACATATTACATTTCGAATTTAGATAACGGAAATTTATATTTTTTTAGCTCAAATATAGGTTATCTATACACATATTACACTTAAAATAAGGATATGTTTAACAATAATAGTTGACAAGCTAAAAACTTTAACTATCATTATTAACAGAGAAATATTTGACAAAAATAACGTTAAACTTTTGAAAAATATACGATTATATAATCATAAAAGTTAAAAGTTAAATGTTATAAAAGTTATTTAAAATATCTTTTAAGATTGTAAAGTTTTTGTTTTAAAATAAAAGTTCAAAAATCTTATTTCATGCAAAGTTTTTATCTTTATTTGAGTTTTTTATTTACGAAAAAGTACTCAAAAGTTACTGGAAATATCTTTTATATTAGTTTACGTAATAAAAAATAACATCTTTTATTATTTGAACAATTTTTAAATAAAGTTTACTTTTAAATTTCATGTGTAATTGTTTTGTTAAAATGAGTTATCTGATAGGAAGTGGTTGTAAGTGCATGTAGGATTTATATTTTTAGAAAAGATTTAAAAAATACAAAAGTATAAAAAGTTTTTTTTTTATACAATATGTAAATTTTGGAAAAAATATTGAAATACATGTTTTTTGAACTTCAATTTTTTTTTCTTCTAAAAAATTAGAAAACTTTTACAACCAAATCAGAAAACTTTGTACAAAACTGACACGGTAAAATATTCTAGAAAATATATATGTGAGTTACCATTCTAAAATAAAAAAGTTATTTATGTCAAATGACGAACTAACAAACTTAGTACTCCATCCGTCTCAAAATTATTTTGATAAAATGTTATTTATTTTTATAAATGAATTATTATTTTGGAACAAACCAAAAAGAAAGATGTACTGAAATTTTGGAACGTAAGGAGTATAACTTTATTTATCTCATGACAAAATCTTAAATTTGTTATGAAATATTAAAACCATACAAATATCATGATATTAAATAGTGACATTACATTAGTTTTAAAAAAGATGAAAAATGTGCTGAGCTCACAGTTGGGATACAAATTCTCGTAATGACTACCAATACAACATGAACTCGATATGAAAATAAATTTGTTTGAGTTAGTTTTTCTAACTTGGCAACCCATTTATTAAACGGGTTATGTTCGGGTTTGCAAATAATTTACGGGACGACTTGTAAATCTGTTATGTTATTAGATTAAAAAAATAACAAATATATTTATTAAATGAAAAAAAAAGAATAATAAGTAAGGGTAAATTACACCATTCGTCCCTCGTGCAGGTGCCAAAAGGCACGTTTAGTCCCTATTTTCAAAAATTAACTTGGACCGTCCCTATGTTTGTTTTTTCTTGCATGTTTAGTTCCTATTGACATAAAATAACTATTTTACCCTTAATAATTTCTTTTTTCATTTTTTTTATTTCTTTATCAGTTTTTAGATTTTTTTAATAATTAGACTTAATATCAAAGCTTCTACCGTCGCTCCACCTCTTCCCTTCTCTCAACTTCTGTTGCTCCACTGGAACAAACCTAAATCGTATGGAATAAACCCACAGCAAACCTTAAATTACAGCGACATCACCTGGATTAAACCCTAACAAAACTGATTTCAGGTTAAATCCCCTTGAACAAACCATCCACATCAATGCTCAATTTGTGTATGCTGGTGCGGAAGAAATAGAGTTGTCGATGGCGACAATCACCCCCACAAAGGCGACAAATAGTTAGTGTCGATCCCCTTAGGTCTATTTGTGGTTTGGAACTCAGTTTCTCTGATCTCTCCTCTTCTTAGTTCGATTTGTGGTTTGGAAATTTACAATGCTTCTATCATTGTCACTGTGAATAACAAAGCTTAAGGATATGGTCTTGGAGATTTGGTTCAAAATAGAGAAGGATAGATAAAAGGGGTGAGACAAGAGATGATAACGTCGGTGGTGATGAAGATGTTGTCTCCGGAAAGTGAGAGAGGAGATTGTTTTCGACAGAGATGGAGTTTGTTTCCAACGACTTCTACAACCACCCAAACCCACCGATATGGTGGTGGGGTTTGTGTGTAGCTTTAAGTTATGGGGTTTGATTTTGGGAGATAGGATGGTGGATCAAAGAGAGTTTAGGAGGTGATGACCATGTGAGTTGTTCAGTGAAGTTGAGAGAGATTGAGAGTCTGTGTGTATGTGATGGCATCGATGTTTCAAAGAAGACAGAAGAGTTTCTTGATGCACATTGGAGGAAGATGAGGTCAGTGAGGTGATGTTCGCCGGAGGAAGATGAAATCTAAGAGGTGTTGGTGGCGTTTTGGTGTTCCGATTTGAATCTTTTTTCTTCTATGGTATATGTGGGTTCTCGATCTTCTTATTCGGCAACGTTTAGAGCGGTGGTGGTTGGAGGTGAATAGAGCGGTGATGGTGGGAACCTCGGAGGTGAAAATAGTGGTGGTGGTCCGGTGAATTGTGATTTAAAGGGAATGTAGAAGGAAAAGGGGAAATGGAAAGGGAAGGGGTGGGGTATTTTATTTTATTTTCTTTTTATTTTAATACAAAATTAATTATAATTTAATTAAAAATAAAATAGTGAGGGGAAAATAGTCTTTTTATGTCTTCCAAAGGATACAACATGCAAATTCAAACTATTAAGGGATGAAAAGTTTTAGATATATGAGGGACACTCCGAGTTAATTTTTGAAAATAATGATTAAATGTGCTTTTTGACACGTGCACCCAATAAGTAAATAGTGTTACCCACGAATCCAAATCTAACGTACCAATGCAAACCCCTATAACTAAACGGGTTCATCGGATAGTGTCCAGGTTTAGCTCATCTGAAGTATGAGTTGTGTTTGAGTTAAGCTTGCTGACCCATCAAGCCGCCACCAACCCAACACATTGCTCGTCGCTGTCCCTAGCCGGCAGTTTTCCCTTTATTTAGTCTCGGAATCGTTTGGTTACCGGAGGCTCCGCCATAACCATGCCCACACCTCAGTGGACTATACCCTTCTTCTCCACACTGCTCGATTACTGTTCTTCCACAAGAAATTTACGTATACTAAAAAAACTACATGCCCGAATGATAATTACAGGAAACTCCCACCACGATTTCATTCGTGCAAAACTCGTCTCATCGTATTCAGTTTGCACTCAATTACTCGAAGCATCCATTATCTTCTCACTCACTAATCGCCGATCCACTTTCCTCTACAACACCCTTATCCGAGCCTTCTCTTCTCTAAATCACTTCTCCGATTCTCTCATCCTTTTCCGCGAAATGCTCCGTGCTCATAAACCCTTAGACCGCCACACTCTACCCCCGGTCCTCAAATCCTGCGCCGGTGTTCCAGCTCTACGACTCGGACGCAACGTCCATTCCCTTGTTTTCTCAAACGGGTTTGATACCGATGTTGCTAACTTAAATTCTTTAGTAACAATGTATAGTAAGGGAGGCGATTTAATGAGTGCCCAGAAGGTGTTCGATGAAATGTCCGAAAGAAACGTGGTTACATGGTCTGCTATGATGAGTGGGTATGGATTGTACGGGAGATGTGAAGAAGTGTTTGAACTGTTTGAGAGAATGATTAGTGATGGGGTAGTGCCAGATGGACTGACATTTACAGCGATTCTTACTGCGTGTAGTCATGGTGGATTGACTGAGAAAGGGAAAGAGTACTTTAAGATGATGAAAGATAGATGTGGATTGAAGCCATGTTTGGAACATTACACTTGTATGGTTGATATGTTGGGGAGGTCAGGGAAGGTGGAGGAGGCAGTGGCTATGGTTAAAGAGATGGATGTTGTTCCAGATGAGGCTCTAATGGGTGCATTGGTGGCTGCGTGTAAGACTCATGGAAAGGTGGAATTAGCTCGGAGATTATTAACTGAAATGACCTTATGCAAGAAGGTCAATCTCAACATAATGGATACATAATACATTAGTTTCAACAGTGAAATCAGTGTTACAAGTTACAATATCCTTTAATTCACAAATTCCTTAAATGTCCAACATATTTACTATCTTAACAAATTCAGAAATCATGTAGTTAAAATATCGGGCAGTGCGGGCGAGTGGGACCCCATGACTTTACCTCCAACATCAGGGAAATTCTCAAATCCGGGCAGCGAGCTCACCTTCCCATCACCATTAACTTGTAATGGATACCTTAAAAGATGACCTTCCAATGCTGTATACTTGTCTTCTGTATATCGTTTCCAGTTATCTTCAGCTATTTTATTAACACTACTTACACACTCCAAACTTTCTGGCTCCATGTAGCATGTCTTTAATGCCCCCAAATGTTCAGCCCATAACGACATTCTATAACCATAAACCTGAAATTTGAATTATATTCATCAAATTAGGTTGTTTTTATTGATGAATTATATTATATATGAGCAAGATATTGTAAGGTGTGGTGATATGACACCTGTCCATATGGGTGTTGGTTTTTTGCTGCCCACGTGTGATGGGGTTGATACGAACCCATGGCTATTTCAGTGTCTTTTGAACCAGCTAACGATCTTTGATTAATGTTGGCAGATCCGAGGATTACATACTCATCATCGACTATCATTCCTTTAGCATGTACATAAATCATGAATCTCATGAACTTTTGTGAATCTGAGACCTATAACACAATCATTTTGTAAACCAAATGGACAAACTGTTGTATGTATAAAATGGTATTTAGAAAACATTTTGATAAAAATGGCTCTACAATTGGATAAACAGAAGGTAATGAATGATATACCTTGTCATCTGTAAATAATTGATTCATTTTAAAAGGTAATTCTTCTCGTTTCCCAAGGCAATAGAAATTTAAGTAGTCTCGAGGGTGTGCTTTTAGTTGCATGGATTTGATTGCTTGTGTAACAACGTTGTACATCATTTGCATTGTCTGCCTCTGCAGATTCCAACGTTTTGGAAGTTAGATAATCCATTGAAATATGTATCTTTATATTTTATACTCTATTTTTGTGATTATATTTTATTAAGAAAAATAAATAATACCTGCCAATAAAGAATTTCTTGCACTGTAGCAGAAGTTGGGACACCCTCAGGCCACATTGGTATCACAACATATACCGAAAATCTCTCATTCTGTTTTATCTTACTTGCTATTTTTAGAGCCAACTCCATAGGGATTAAGTTATCAGCTCCTAAAAATTATCAAAACATAAACACGTTATCTAACACAGATTACAAGATATTGAAATTAAAATGAAAATTGGAACCTGCGTTTTCGTATGACCATGCGTATGATGATCCAATGAAATATTGATTTTCAATGTAAATGAAATGCTGAGCTGATCGGATTGCTTGGATATATGCTGTTTGAATACTCTTGTCTATAACCATATTTTTTGCAGTAATAAGATTCTGCAAATAAACATCAAAACATATTAATATTTAATACTAAGTAAGTATCATATAGTTCATATTCAGAATTATTTACATATAAAAGAGAAAAAGAAAGCTTCAATTGTTAACCTGTGCCTCAGCAACATCCACAGTTTTGGGAAATCCTTTCAAAGATCCGGAATCAATAGACCGAAAAATCTAAAAAGATAAGAAAAACCATGAGTTTATTATGTAAGAAATAGACTATTTTTTCGAGGAAGTTGATGAAATTTGTCACCTGAACGTGCCAGTTTTCAGGGTCTTCTTCACTGGACACGTGTAACATTGGATCATCTTCAGGAACAATGGTGTGGTCTCCATGTTCTGGAACAGGATACTTAGGGCTAGCAATCCATGAAATTCGGTCAATTTTTAACAATGCGTCATCTTTCCAATGAGCCATTCTTTTAGCAACTAATGCAAATTCACGCCATTTTGTAGCTTTTCTCCATCGTTGCTCGAAGTTTAGAAGAACATCATATGCAGCAGGACCATCGATTTTGCAGTGTAAGTCATGCCATGGCTGCCTTGGGGCCTTTGTTCCTGCCTAATTTGGATAATAAGAAAATGGAAATTGGAAATCAATCATTGCAGAATAATGGAAGGTGGGAATGGCAAACTTACAGGGAAGGTAGGTTGGTGAAAATCGTCTCTGAATACAGTGTCGAGATCTTTAAATAATCTATGTTCAGGTGTGTCATATCGTCCATCGCAGAGATCAAGACCACCTAAAAAGGCTGTAATCTTTCTGTTATTGTGGTATGATAATGATTGTGTATCCACGAGAACACATTTCTGATGGTGTGTAAAAGCACCTCCAACAACCTGTTGTTTGAAAAGCCCTAGTTTACCACTTCCATAGCGAGGTGAAAGCACACAGTGCACAGATGAATGCCTGAAAAACTTCCTGGTTTCTTCATCGTGAGTTTGCATTACTCCAGTCTGAATCGATCACCATTAAGACAATTAGCTCAAATCGATCAAACCACATTGAACAATTAGAATGCTGAATTGTAGATTGATTTTGAAATCTTACCGTGTTAATGAACAGCTTACTGTGAGAAGTTTTATCATCCCAAACCAACAACAAAACCCTAACCCCTTCTTCGGATTTGTATTTGAGCAATTCACCAAGTGTCAAGTCACCACCTCTGGGCAATGGACGAGTGTGTTCTCTGATTAGTTTAACTTTGTCAAAAATGGACCAACCGACGATGTATATCATATGATGAGCTGATGATATAGCCTCACATATATCTTCCCAACACGAATTGTGCTCATAAACCTTACCTCCGTCCAATTCAATCTTAGGCATCATAGATACAGGCATGATGTGAGCATCCTGGTATAATCTCACCTCAGAACCTTTCCTCACCGGAAAATATGTGTTCCGGACGCCTTTCAGCTCCGGATCTCCAGCAATCCCGTGCCGGTAAAGCGGATTGGTTTCACAGGGTACGAACTTCATCTCTAACCTCAGCGACGCGTCATCCTTGCGTGAATTTTTCAGAGGGAAACAACCGGTGATCACTTTTCCGGTAGCGATCTCCTCCGCAGGGATGTGAACGAACCCCAACAAATCAGCTCCGAAAATATCGTCGTCTTTCACTTCGAACTCCAAGTGAACAAGATCGTGAGCTAACGGAATGATAAATCGCTCGTTCCACCTTGGGTTTTTGGAGTTTTTCAACACACGCGTACGTGCGACGGCTGCTTGAGGCACCGATACTTTGACGTAAGGATCGCTTGCAATGATCTTCCGACCGCTGGAACGCAGTTTCTTGTCTGGGGATCCAGCGGTAGAGGCGTCTTCCGGGCAAGAATCAAAGGACACGCAACGGAAGATGTGACCGGTGACAACATCCATATTCGGTAAGTTTTGAGCTTCGATAACTTGGAGAAATAAATCACCATGTAAGAGTACAACCTTCGCTGAAGCATTATCCGCCATTTTGCAATTTGAAAAACGGATTAAACAAATCGAACAACCTCAATGTTTGAAAACAATCAATGAACTACAAAACGCACTTAATCTACACAGGTTATGAAGTGTTTTCTGTGAATATTTGGCACGGTGGCTAATTGAACGGAGGTGAGCTGATAACAATGGCGTCGCCACCATCCGTTCGCGCCATAACCAGCTAGAAACTGTTGTATTGGAAAATCTCTGGGCGCGGTTTGTATTTATAGTACATTTTGATTTAATTACATAAAACACCCTTAAGGTTTGTGGTTGCTTCCAAAACTAGTTTAGACACACAAGAATTTTAACAAAGAATCACAGATATAATAATAATAATAATAATAATAATTACTATCTATCTTATTCTAGTTAACCAGAAGCGACATAGATCTTTACCATTTACGCCATCCTATGAAGCAAAATAATAATAATAATAATAATAATAATAATAATAATAATAATAATAATAAAATTTTGAGATAATTATCCGATTATTATGATGACTAATCCTGATTGATAAAGTCCCAATAATCACATTTTGACAAACAAATTTGGTTATAGGTATTGAAATCGCTAATTTCTTTAAACTAACACATTTGCCATGAAAATGTTAACATTTTTTTTATAACTTTTTGTAAAACTGATTTTGTACGTATCTAATATTTGGTAAATTAAATTTTATAAAATCTAAGCCAATCATTCTATGCAATTGTTTTTTTTAAAGGTTATGTAGTTTACTTTTTAGAAGTTATAAGGTAAGTGTTTTGATATGGCCCAAGTGTGTGCTTTTGTCAAAGGATAACTTTGATTCTCCATTTGCTAACACATCACATAAAAAATTGGCATATTCAATGGTTTCTTTCATTACGATTATTCTTCCTTCCTTGTATTTTGTTTGCATTTATATTAACCACTTGGATACCTTAAACTTTTAAAGTTAATGATTAAATATCTAAGTTTTATCATCAAGTTTATTATATTTGTTAAGTTTGCTGAGATGAGATTACGTTTAACTAAACTTTCACTATTTGATTTATTTGTTACTATTTTTTTTTGTCAAAATATACGATATACTTTAATTTTTGATCCTTAAATAGCAATGTATTTTTGTTGGAAAAAATGGGTTTTGCCCGATGCCCGTTTTCGAACACAAATTCCGTTTTGTGCATGAAACCAAAATGTGTAATATCCCAAAAATACGAATAAAAATTTATTTTTAAGTTCATTCAAACCATACGATACTAATATCAAAATAGCCAAAAGTATGTCATCGCATCATTTTATCAGAGTACAAATTCCCAAAATCTCAAAATGTGGAAAAGGTAGGGTGATGCGGTGCGATCAGGCCGGACCCTTCCCCTTCGAACTAGAAGTACCTGAAACATAAACTGAAAGCCATAAGTACAAAACTTAGTGAATTCCCCTAAAATACCACATACCATACAAACATACAGCCAAACATATATGAGTGTTTGCAATCCCCTTCGGTCTATTTCAACCGGATACTATTAAACATATCTGGGTGCTTGCAATCCCCTTCGATCTATTTCAATTGGATACCGGGTCTATTTCAGCCCCTCCCACTACCATATAACATCATAAAAAGAATCACATAGTCAACAAGCAAACATAGACATAATTGCTAATTGTCACGAAGTCAATCATCATACTACATCATAAACTAATGGTCCGACATTGGTGCCATCGATCCACGAATACAGTGAAAGAAACTTACCTCAGACTGAAGGTATCAAATGACATTCAGTAGATAACTCACGAAATCCTCTCCCTAATGCACAAGTACAAAACCCTAATTAGAAATCGGGCAAATATTTCAACCCGAAAGTCCACACCCTCATTCTTGACTTAAGGCAAAAAGGGATTCTTCATCCTTGCCTCATTGGGCCTCCCTCTCACCAAGGCCTGAATCCATACAGGTCCAAAAAGGCATCCAAGCCCAACTACAATGCCTTTAAGGCCCAATATGGCCCAGGAGCAGCCAACATGGCCTTAAGCCCATAAATGTATGGCTACAACAAGTGGGCCTGAGGCCCAATCCTAAACAAGTCAAAAGTCCAACAAGACTCGAGCCCAAAAATCTCCTAAGTCCATAGACTGCGTACGCGCGACGTACATGGCTCGTATGCCCAACATATGTTTATGCTTCGGAATCGGGGCACTGGTCAAGTACGCGCATCGTACTCTAGAGTGCGCCCGACATACTGGTCAGTCAACCTAGAAACGCTTCCGCTCTTAATCCATTAAGCTCTAACGTTCAAAACTTAGATCCAAGCTCAGAAAAGTGTCTTAAGCCATAAGTTGCAAGCTTTATGCTCTTGCATGCCTTATTAGGGTTCAAAATATCAATGAATCCCTCTAACTCACTTAGGTGGTCACCAACTCATACATGGTTGAGTCTTAACCTTCAAGATATGATTTTTATGACTTCATGCACTCCCAAGAGTCCAAAAGGAAAGCTCAAATCAAGAAGCTTTATTAGCGCGAGGGGTGGGTGGGGGGCTGTGTTCCTCCTGATTTTTTAGTTAGATGTAGTACCTATACTTTAATTTTATACATATTAGGCTCAAAAATATAAAAATTTGCCTATGCCCCCTGTTCACCGACTTTTATACATATTATATTTTTGGCCCACCCAAACCAAATGTTAAAGCTCCGCCCATGACTCAAATGGCCTAGAGTAGCCCATACTCCAAAAGACCAAGTTATGGGACCAAAAGATGCTAAAATCTTCCCTAAACCTAGATCTAAGCTTAGAATGAACAAGTTTCAGACTTTATACCTTCAATAGCTACAAATGATGCACAAGCTCTGGATCTACAAGCTCCTTCTTCTTCTTTGCTTCTCCTCAAACTTCCTTGTTCTTCAAAACCACAAAAGAGCACCCAAACACTCTATGTAAGCTCAAAATGCACTCAAGATGGCTAGGGTTTCGAGATTAGCATTAAAAGGCAATGGAGGCTAAAAGGGTGATATACTTGAAGAACTTGAGGACCTTAAACATGGTGTAAACCCTTAAAATTAGGGTTTGCCTTGGCTTGAGTACGCCCAGTGTACGCTGGGATCACCACAATGCCGTACATGCAAGGAGTACGTCGTGCATACTTAATGTACGCCCAATGTACTGACAAATCCTTCACCACTTTTAAAATTGAATTAAATTAAATAACAGATTAATTTCATACCTAGCGACTTGGGCATTACAAAATGACTTCTTCTATGTGATACATTCATTTCGTATAACCTTCAAAACTAAAAATTAGGGGGAAATAATTCAAAAGTTTGGTATAATTTTATTAATATATGTTATGAAACAAAGTTTCCAAAACCTCATGTTGTCTAAAACTCACAAGTCAGAGTCACTCATTTCTTAGTAAACTATGAAAGGATGATGTTTAAATGTAGAATACACATGAAATAATATAATGCCATGTTAGATGTATAAAGGCCTCATTCAACACTTCAACCAACCAGGTTACATGTGAACCAACACAAATGAACCGCATGAGGGTTTGTAAAGACTAACACGTGTATAAAGGAATTTTAGAATGCCATTTATAATTTTTGTACGTCAAAACTTCAAAGTGTAGATATCTAAGTTGTCAAGTGTTGTTAGGTGCAATTCGTGCACCTTTTTGCACACATTTTAGTCTCATTTCATGCATCTATTTAGCGTAATTGTCATTCATTTCATCATATTTCATGCTAGTCTCTAGAACATCCTTATTTGCACATTTTCATGTCTTTTTCAGGTAAACCAGAGGTTGGAACCCGCTTTGGGAGGTTCCGGGAAGCATTGGTGAGGATTTCCAGATGATCGGGCGAAGAACGAAAAGGTTGGAAAAATCAAGTTTGGAATTGGAGTTAGAGAGGTACACGGGCCGTGTTGGATTTACACTGCAAAATCAACACGGGCCGTGTTGACAAAAAAAAAAGGAGCTGTTGACCATGCTGAACACGGGCCGTGTCAGTTTTACTCTATGTCCAACAAGGGCCGTGTTTGACCCAGAAACCAACTTTTGGCAGTTTTTCCTATCTTTCATATTACGGGTTAAGGGTCATTTTTACACAGACAGAGGATATCAGAGCACATTTCGTGAAGGGATTTCAAAGGTTTTTGCAAGGATTTGATTAGCAATAATTTGGAAACATTATTTCTAGTATTTGTAAGTTGTAATTGCATACATTTCCATCTTTTAAACTTGTGATCTTGTTTTAGCCATGTGTGGCTAGAACCCTAGTTTCTCCAATTTCATGTTTTGACTTCTTGGTAGTGACTTCAATCATATGACATAATGTTTGTTTTCAATTTCTATCTAATGAATTTGATTTTACTACAATCGAATGTTTGATTCTAATTGTGGTTCTTATTGGCCATTCGAATTAAGGTTAGGTCATTCAAGTTATCTCTTTTACAAAATCCGTAATTGTTTTGTGAAATTGAACAAGTAACAAGCATTAAATTGATCTCTATTGAATTTAGTGTAAATCTTATTCATACACTTTTACACTATCGAGCTTATGAGGAGTATTAGGTGTTTTTGGGAACATTCACATAAAGCTTCATGCAATCTTTTAATCTAATTTTAAGAGCTTTTTTAGATTAGGTTAGTAAGGTTAGAGTTAATCAAAGAGCTTGTTTTGGTTAATTAATGTGGTGAATGGAAAGTGTTAGAGCTTATTAACACTTTCAAGTACCAACTTAGATAGAATGGAATGAATATTGTGTCATATTTGAGTCACATTGCTAAGTTGTCATACATGAAGTTGGAGTCCTTACAAAATATGAATTTAATTCACTCATTTAGCTTACTACGTGTGTTTTTAATTTGTCTGTTTAGTCATTGCACTCTAAAACCCTCATTTTTAATGTTGGTGACCATAGTACCTTACGCAAAGAGGTATAGACTAATTATCTTGTGTCTCTATGGATCGACCCTACTTGCCTTGTGCTACCTTTTAGTGCAATATAGTGAGATTCTTTTGGAGTATATCGTACCCCTATCATTTGTTGGGTTTGACACGCCTAATAAGTGTCTAGACCATACTAGTCTCAATCCCACCTACTATATGGATACACGTGCATGATCATGATTTTAGAAACTTGAAATGTCTTGAAAACATATGAAATACATCCCCACTTCAAACATCTTTTCTTTAAAACATTTACATGGAATAAATGCATAAAGTAATACATATGGAAATCTAGGTAATATAGACGTATAGTATTGCAAGTAATATATAAATATATTATATCATGCAAATGAAAACTCAAAGTACATTGTTATATTTTGGGGACATATGCTTGTATGGTATGCCTGAGGAACCAACATAATTACCCCTCAAATTATTGAAGATAACATCAGTTAGAACCCTATTTCATCTATATAGTACCCTTATCGCCTAAGAGTCGACCAAAACAAGTATTACATTTCTCATATGTAAGCTTTACCCATAAGCCTTTTCACTTGGAGCCCTTGTATAGTCTACATAACGACTTTGTAAGTTCGTACAGAATTATATAAGAGCTGTAATATGAATTATAAGGCTTTATAACACCCAACGGTAAGCCCTTCCATTAGTTTGGTTTGTACGGTCTATAAAATGGATCTGTAAAGTCGTACCAAATGTGTTGAAACTGAATTTTCGTCAAAACTCAAGGTTGTACCAAATTGTTTTTTAGATATCCTTTCTAATAAATTAAGTTTTTTTTTCCACATGTCAACTTCTCCTTCATTTTGACACTTGTCATTTTGTGAGAGTTTTAGAATTTTTATTTTCCACTTGTTATTTTTTAAAGATATCCATTTTCTTAAAATAAAATACCATAATATTGTAATGAGTTCTATATGGAAATAAAATTATCCTATTAATTTGATAATAAATACTTATAAATACTCCAAACGATTTAATTTGTTTTCCAAATGTTCGAAAAGATTACATTCTGTTATGTAAAGTATTATTTTATAAAATGTTTCATATTTATATATTGATATTAAATTTTTATTTTTAATAAACTCATGTAACATACGGGTCTTACACTTAATGACATTATTAATAAATAATTAACATTCTAGATATTTACAATTTTTATTCTTTTGAAAAGTATAAAATATCAACATTCTAGTTACAATGTTCATTCTTTTGAAAATATTAACATTCTAGAAATAAAAATTTGGATCCAACTCCGCGTTCCAAATCAAAAGTCAAACACGACACATTCTTCCCAACCCCCTTCAAAATACCATCAACTCGCCAATCATTCTCCCACCTTCAATTTCATCAATGGCGTCGATCTACACCTGCAACGAATGCGGCACCAATCTCAGCCTTCATTCCGCTAATCTCTTCCCTCCCGACTTCTACTTTGAGGCTGGCAACAAAGGCACTCTCTCTTTCGCAGCCATAGACTCCTCCAAATTCAGATTCGTCAAAGAAGATAAGATCAGACCCTTTTTCGAGACAATTAATTACTGGGGGATTCAGAGAAAACGAACTAAACTTCTTTGCAATAGTTGCGGTCGTCTCGTCGGGTATCTTTACGATGATGGCCCGCCGATGATGACTGGAACGGGGCAGTTTGGATTTGGACCCAGTCAGGTTATTCCTAGGGCTCCCAGGTATCGATTTAAGACCAAGGCTCTAAGAATTACTTCGGAAACTTGAAATTATTTTGGGGATTTTATTGATTTTGTGCAGTATACGTGTAGTATGTTGATATTTATATATGTACATGTAGAAATTGTGATGTTTTATGGAAATTGATTGATATTTTATACTCATGTTTCATTATCAGAGTGCATATATACTAGCTACCAGTCAGATGATACCATGTTCAAAAGTGTTAAAATTTGGCTTCAATCTATTGAAATAATTAAACACAATACAACTCTTGTAATCAAGATGCACCTCACCGAATAAGTGATGTTCATTTGGGACATTGATAAGAATATGTACTTGTTCAAGTTAGTAAATACCCAAATTAGTGTGTTGGCATGATCAACCATTATCCAGTTTTCGGGTTTACATCCATCAAAAAGATTTAGATAAAATAATAAAAGAGTATGGTACGTTAAAGGTTTACAAAGTAATCAAATATTACCATGTCGCCAAACAAATTCTCTAGCACTCCACGGATGCTCCAAAAAACAAGAAGGTTTGAGAACGATGGATGATACTAAGATCCGCCTAGCACGATCCGCAAGCATGGAACGTGTCGTGAGATTCCTCTCGATGAGTGGTTGGCATTGTTCATGGTGGTCATCTACAAGGGCTTATTTAACTCCCTTAAGCACCATGAAATCAATACAATATAAATGAGTTGTTTAAGTAAATGTTAATAAAAATACAATACAAGTCACTTAGATAAATTGTACTTGGGACGAACCATGTCTCGATGCTACTATTAGCAAAAAATTGGATCTCACAAATTGGTACATTGTATTCTTATAGTGTCGAGATCTATACTATAAGATCATCCCAAGTATACAATATTTACCTCTTGTTGTATACGGTGGCACAAAGAGATAAACGAACATGGCAACCCCGTTTATCCAATTGGCGAAGAATCACTCCAATTTATCTAATCGGCAAAGAACTTCCCTCTAAAGTCTGGATCGGATCCATAGGTGCTTGTCGTGATAGACTAGAGAATGCTGATAATCCCGAACCTAAGTGTAGAAATTGTGATATACTCGAGCATGATAATTAAGGTCTTGATGATGATGGTTATATGCTTTTATTTTTCTTCCATGTTGGGGAAGGCACTGCATCATCACCTGTAAAGCGATTTGAGTCTATATAACTTTGTATTTATCGATGTCATCACTGTTAGTGTATCCCACATCGGTGCAACACGATCTTTTAAGTGGCTATATATGTTGGAGTGTTAATGTATCCGACATCAGTGTGATACGGTCTTATAAATGACTATATGTTGGAGTCTCCCTTCTCTCCACAAAGGCTCTTTTGGAGAGGCAATCTTGGGCTCCACATATATTTATATGGTATCAGAATCGGCATCCCGCACCCTCGTGGCTTAGCACATCCCTGACTGTCCTCATCGAGCCTCCGACTCTGAGGGGAGTGTTAATGTATCTCACATCGGTGCGACACGGTTTTATAAGTTACTATTTTTGTTGGAGTCTTCATTCTCTCCACAATGGCTCTTTTGTATAGATAATATTGGGCTCCACATATATTTACAATAACGATGTGTGGTTGAGCAATCAATCTAAATTTAATGTAACAGTTAAAGGTATTTCATTTTATACAAATTATAATTACAGTTAAAGGCATAGCGTCATGTTTGCAACGAGAGACTAGTCGGTACGTGAAAGCTTGCCCGAAACCCTTGTTAGGAAAGTTCCATTTCCAAAAAAATAAAATATTATGATGTTTGCAAACATACTAGCGTCACGTTAATAATTTAAAGACACTTTTGACCAAAGCAACTTTTTAAACTTCCTCAATGCCTAGATCCTAGGCAATGAAGTTCAGTTGCTTCTTTCTAGGAACATCTTTAGGCAAAAAGGGAACGAATCTCATATCTTGAGGTGACAATCGTGCCGTGTTGTGTTAGGTTCGTATTATGTCGAAACACTAAACAGGTTGAAAGTTGATGTACCATCGGGCCCGTCTTCCATCTTTCACCCTTGGATTAGTTTTACTCGAGAAAATAGATTGACCTGAAGAATACAAACAAACCATAAGCTAGTCGGCCGGGATGAGATCCCGGACAACACTCCGATGGTTAAGTTAGCGAAAGGCTATATCATCGATTGATTATAGTAGTGGAGAGTTAAACAAGTGAGATAAGTATGAATCCTATGTGCGTACCTCTTTGACGAGTCAGATTATCTATTTATAACGAAGGAGGAAGAGGTAACGAGTTCTTCCCGTATCGACCCTGTCATGCCATCTTATGGCATTTATGGCATTATGCTCGAAGGTACGAGTAGTTGTACTTTGTATATCGTTACCAGCTATCATATGGCTGTGCCAGGATCCATCAGCCATACATCCTCATACATACTGTATTCTCATGGTTTCGATGTACTATTGCTACTGTTTTGACGTCACTTTGTACTTTCTCATTGGTATTCCTTTTCCTTTCGAGTCTTCGAGCTAGTTTGGTATATAGGTGGGCAACTTCGAGACCTATGGGGCAGGTGACCTTGCAATATGCTAGTTCGGTATACTTGTGGAAGGATATAGGTATTTCCGAACTATATCTTATTAAAAGTGTTTGACTCTAACCCGACCCCTTTAATTAATGTGTCGTGTCATGTCAATCCGTTTATTTTCGTGCCGAGTTCATGTCGAATTTTATGTTAGGGGTATACCTTGAAATATGTTATGTCATTTGAGGTTAAAAGATTGAGCATTTTGAAAGAGTAAGAGTTTAGTAGACGAAAAGAAAAAAACTAATAGTTTGGAGGCAGAATAAATGAAGTCATAGCAAGTTTAGATGACCAAATTGAACGAGTAGGATTTCGGGAGGTGGAAGACAAGATCATGAGGATGAGAGAGTGGTCAAAGGGACTGTATAGTTTGGGAGAGAATTGAAAAAATGAAAGTGAAGTCTTGATCTAGACGGCTAAGTCATTTCAACATTACAAAACAACTTAATTCAAATGTTTTCTTTTACTTATTTTTTTTTTTCGTTTTGTATCTTTCTAGTTTATTCAAAGAATTCAAAAAACTTGCATATAAATAAACGAATAATTTTCGAGTTGAAATTCGCAACCCTAACCTTACCCGTTTAGTTTTTGTGTAGTGTTGAGTCAACCTGTTTATTTGAACGAGATGAAATTTCTTACCTAAACTCGTTTATTTCGTGTTGAGTTCGTATCGATTTCGTGTCGTGTCAATTTTTCCACCTCTACTTATATCTATACCTATTAGTTTAATCAATCAAAATGTAGGTACTAAATATAATTAAATTTTGAACATATAATATGATTTTATACATACATTGAAAGGTAACAGATATCCCAAGACAACGTACTTAATTCATTCCTAAGATTATTTTTCTCTTTGAACTCTTTGATCTTGCCAAATACCTTACAAATCTTGCTTTAAGTGTATGTCAATAAATAATTACCCAAAGGGTATCAACTGTATAAGAAAACTAATAACATAATTGATTGAATAAGATATGTGTGACAACCCCAAATCTATTCCCGTTACAAATCCCATTTTCACTAACGGAGTGCGTTAACATACGTTATTTTATGTTATATTTGGAATCATCAATATCCGAATATCTAATTACATACATGTCCTAAGATCATTGTAAGCAATATAACTCATACGTGTTAACCTAGTTTAACCTAATAGAGTGGTATCACTATTTCAACCACTTCACCCGGGTAAAAAGTTTTAACCCCGTTAAACTTTAGCATCGGGTAGCCGTGTATCGGGTACAATACCCGAGACATATAAAAACACTTGAACACTACAATTGGACTCTTTTACCACAATTACACCTCTCTCTCACTACTTTCTCTCTCTAGACCCGAAATCGACTCCAAATCCGTGAATTTCCGACTTCCAAACGTAAGGATTCATCCCCTAACTTAATCTAAACATACTTTACTACTTTTAGATTCCAAAATCATGAGAATCAAGGACCAAAAAGGAGTTTACGGCCTAAGAAGCTTCATAGGCCGTAAACCCCCAAAATCATGCCAAAAGCTTTGTTTTTCCTTCCTTTAAGCTTATGGACTAGTTAAGGCATAAACCTAGGGGACTTTGGACACTAAAACACAAGGATTTGACATGTAAAAAGGAGTTTACGGCCCAAGAATATGCTTAGGCCGTAAACACCTCAAACACCCCAAAAACACTTGTTTAAGGTCCCAAAAACTCATCTAGGGTGTTTGGAAATTTAGACTTGACAACAAGGAAGGCTTAAATGCATCAAACAACATCATTTGAGGGCAAAAAGAGGAGTTTACGGCCAAGGCTAAGCTTGGGCCGTAAACACCCATATTTTTGTGTCAAACAAGTCCCAAAACCCCTCAAATGCATGTAAGGATTTTAGCTAAGGCGTTTGGAAGTGTGTTGTACAATTAAACTTCACATTTGAGCACAAAATGAAGAGTTTACGGCCAAGGATGTTCTTGGGCCGTAAACTCCCCAAAAATATATGCCAAATTGTCCCAAACTCACTATAGGGCCTTCTAGGATTTATCTAAGGTGTATGAGACTTTGTTGTACCATTAAAACATACATCTTGAAGGGTTTACAAGAGTTTACGGCCCAAGAACAAGTCTTGGCCGTAAACTCCCCAAAAATGTCACAAATTATGATGTTTAATCCCTTAAAATAGTCCAAGACACATACCACTAAATCAAGGAAGTGAAATAAGACCTTAAACAGACACTTTGGAGTGCCACAAGAGTTTACGGCCAAACCTAGGGGGTTTACGGCCGTAAACTCCCAAAGGATGGCTTTTGGGCCATAAACTCCAAAAGAGTGAGCTCGTGAACCCTCCCGTAAATCATTCATGACTTTGTACCACTCCCGGGAACCCCTTCTAGGCCTTAAAACCCCGAAAACGATGCTAGAATGTCCAAATACTATAATTAAAAGCATAAGATGATTAACTTCTTGTAAAATACATATTTCATATGACATTAGGGTCCTAGGAGGTGCTCAAGTGGTTATTGGGTACCAAACTCTCAATCGACACTTATACCCGATTTACCCGATTCACCCGATTTCCGCGATTTCAGGTGAGTTCATACCCCTTAAATGAACCTTTCAAATGTTTTATATGTTTTAGGGGGGAGATACAAGTTGGATATACATGTTTATGAAAAGTTATACAAGACTATTTTTCAGAATACAGGATTAATCACATGTGATTCACAACCTGTAGTTCAAATCACATGTGATTTATCACTATGCTTTATAAATAAGTCAATTGTTTTCAAAACTATCTTGGATTAACAAACAAGTTTTAAATGTTCCTTACGTACAATACTTTTGTTAAATAAAACTCTTTATGAGAATGTAATCATACTAATATATTTATATAAGTAAGACTTGAAAGACTTAGGACCGATAGCTCGCCTTATATCCTGTTTCTTGTTTGATTGTGGACTTAGAGTAGTGGTTATCCATCCGACTGTCATTGATTTCTTAATTATATATCTCATATATTAGTACAGATTATGAGTACTTCTTAATTCATTAATTACCTGAATCACTACTTGACTAGAACCACATACACTAAATTAACTATAATGGGTATAGTTAAGGACTCTATCCCTAGTTTCCACTATTACTCTACACTACTATAATTCTCTATATTATGAAGCAATACACTAATAAGAGAATACAATACAAATTATACGAAAGATTACTACACTATAATACGAGAGAATGCACTAATCATGAGATAACTCACTAATCCACTACGGGATACTCTATACGCTATTCACTATGCCCGAAGTTTTCCGACAGGAAGACGACACTATATGTATAGATCTATACGGGGCAGACGCTATTACATCCCGACTGATAACTTCAGTCCGAGCCGCTCAGGCCCAGGGATGCTTTTACTCTACTACACTATGCATGACTGGGAAGGTCATGGGGATCCGCTATTACTCACACTATTGGGAACATACAAGAAAGACACTATAACCGCACTAAAATACTAAATGAAAGATGAAGTAATATCCCGAAGTAAATAAGTATCTAATACTAAAGGATGCTGCACCACTATTATATACTCTAAGAATAACTCACTATATTCCATTATTTAATGTTCTAGAGAATATGGGATTTTCTAGGTTTCACCACTATTTATGATTTCAAACTTCAGTTTTCATAATAATGACTCTAATTCTTTTTATACAAGTACTCACACTAAAACTCTTATGAACTCACCAGCTTTATGCTGATATTCTTTTCAAAATAACTTGTATCTTCAGGTCAAAGATAGACAGGTACAACCGCAAATTTTTGGAGAAGATGGAGGATACAAGACCCATCTCTTATTTGTTTTTGTTTACTTTTGGTGTTTGTCAAACATTACAAAACACACTTGTAAATACACTTACTATGTAAATGAAATGGTTGTATGATCCTTGTTTTTACTACTATACAATTGTGATGATACTGTACACTACGTCATCCACCTCGAAACGTATTCCACCGTTATCGGTTTTGGGGTGTGACAATATGTAATTAATTTGGACCATTTTCATACATGTTTCACTCATTGAATTCATTATTGAGTGAAATACATACAAGTTATACAAGAGATTCCTACCCCTAAGGATGTTACATAACATATAAAGTAACATACACGTACTACATCCTCCTATAATGTAACACCCGGGTCTTGGAGGTACTTTTTTTATTGACTTATAACTTTTGGATGAGGGTCACGATGTGTGACATGGTGGTCACGTCGTGAGTGACCGTTGACCAGTTGACCCGTGTTTTTAAGTCTCACGATGTGAGACTTTGGGTGCTCACGACGTGAAAACGGCATGATAACCAAAACCATAATATTTCAGGTATTTAATGGAACCAGAGGGTTAAGGTTGCCCATCCTTAGCCGCCCTCACTTTCTTGCCTCCTGAAAACCTTAATCTCGACCTACTTGAAGTCATGTGACATCCCCAAAATCACGGCCAGAAAAGACCGATTTTCATTTATGCCTTTTAAAATAATTTCAGAGTAAATCCTTTTGATTTGAAAGAGTTGTGGAATTTGTTCCCAAAAACAAAACATGATAAAACAATGTTTACCAAAGCATTTCATAAAAGAAATGTATTTTCATTATATAATCAAAACTCGGGGTGTCATGTTCCGATACAGACCAATAAGCATAAACGATAACATTACAAGTCATTCAACAAATATATACATATGCAAACTTGTAAACAAAACAACTTGATGGTTCATCCATCTTACGCCCTTGCGCCACTTCCTGTAATACAAATAAAACTGAGTGGGTCAGGCTTGGGAGCCTGGTGAGCATATAGGGTTTTCAACCCACAATAAATAAATTATATTTAATTTCACCAACCAATCACTATCCCGATTACCCATTCCCGTTATCCTCACTTTATGTCCCTAAAACAACATCTATCTCAAGGGACCTAATCTAGGATTTTCATCGGGACAGACATTACTGCTAAGGGGTTTCCTCAACAATAGATATCCTAAAGGCAACCATGAGGGGGATAGAGTACACCGGTGAACACATTGTTCACAACACCTACAGGTTATGAACTTGCTAGCGTTCCACGAGACTGTCTAGAAGGAGTCTGTGGTCGTTATCCATACTCCGCTGAATAACTAGGTCAACAACAACAACATCGAGGCCTCTCATCTGTTTATTACACACCAACTATCTACCCATGTTCTAACCAACATATTAGTAGATAAAAATATATATTTTTATACATACTTTGAAACCTGTATAGCATTTTCATCCAATAGATATTTCACATAACAGATGAGGCATACCCACATAACACGTATTTCATAGAAAACAATTCAGATCTATGAGATTGAAGAGAGTGAATATACATTCACGCACATAACAACAAGATTATACACATAACACGTATTTCGTATAAAATACTTCATAATTATGCGTTAGAAGAAATTAACTACACACTCACTTGATCAGAAGATGATCGGACAGCACTACGACTTGCAAAAGTAGAAATTCTCAGCAGATCTGGAAGATCTCTACAAAAATCGAACTTTTCGCAGGCAGAGCTTCGGCTCGGAAACCGCACTTCTCGGGATCTTCGGGATCTCGGGACTTGCTTCGGGACTCGGGAATATTACCGGGGCTTCGGGGTACTTCTGGCACGCAAATCGAGGTAAAACAGGAAAGAGAAGAGAGAAAAATAGCAAAGAAACTCGGCAGCCTCGCATCCTATTTATAGGAGGCTGGAGCCTCGGAGTACGCGGGGCGTACTGCCTCCGAAACGTAAGCGCATGCGTCATCCGAAGTCCTCGCGTGCGAGTGTCGACATTCTTCGCTGTACGCGGGGCGTACTCCGGATGAGTCCGGTGATTCGCCTCCGGATAATACCGAGATTTAATAATTAAATTTAATTATTAATTATTTAATAAACTTCGAAAATTCATATCTTCCTCATACGAACTCCGATTTCAACGTTCTTTATATCCACGCGAAGGTGAGACTACGCTCTACAACTTTCATTTTGACTCCGTCGGCTAATTTTGACTTTATTTTTATTATTTATTTTTAATAGGCCGGGACAGAAAATTTCGTTATAAATTCATAACTTCTTCGTTTGACGTCCGTTCTCGCATAACTTTTTATCGCTTTGATACTAACAACAAGATATTCGAATCTCATTTAGATCACTAAGGCTAAATATCGCTCTAACGTAAATTGCACTTTTTACGTCATTCAGCGTTGCCGGTTCTGTCGCGAAACTTCGACATGTCATAACTTCTTTGTTATAACTCGGATTTCGGCATTCTTTATATCCTCGGAAACCTTGTTTCAACTACTACAACATTATCTAAAGATATCAAGTTTATTTTATACTTAAATTTTGATGCTTATTTTTATTCTTAATTAATCAAACCACGTAATTAAGCAATTAAGCACAAAACACATAATACTCAAATAATAGACTTCTATTATTTCAAAACGGGTTACAAATGTTAACCTAGACTATTATATCATCATTAATGACAGGCCCAGAAACACAGGCGTTACAATTATCTCCACCTTAGAATGATTCCGTCCCCGGAATCACACATCAACTAACAAATGCGGATAGCGACCCATCATGTCACTCTCCGTCTCCCAAGTGAGATTCGGCCCATTCGTATGTTTCCATCGGACAAGCACTAACTCGACCATCTTGCGTCGCAACTTCTTAGTCTTTCGGTCAACAATTGCCTCTGGTTCTTCAATCAACCTTTTGTTCTCATCGATTCTCAACTCCGAAAGTGGAATAATGTCGGGAACTTCCCCCGTGAACTTCCGTAAATAACACACATGAAAAGTGTTATTAATTCCATTCAGTTCTTCTGGTAGTTCGAGCTTGTAAGCTTGGTTCCCAATTCTTTGAAGAACTTTAAACGGTCTAATAAACCTTGGACTCAACTTTCCCCTTTTTCCAAATCTTATAAGTCCCTTCCACGGCGAGACTTTAAGCAAAACCGAATCCCCAACTTCAAAAGTCATCGGTCTTCGCTTTTTGTCAGTATAGCTCATTTGACGATCCTGAGCCGCTAACATTTTTTCCCTAATTATTTTCAACTTTTCAACAGTTTGATGAACCATCTTCGGTCCCATAAACTGCTTTTCCCCAGCCTCAAGCCAACAATATGGCGTACGACACTTTTGTCCATACAAAGCTTGGTAAGGTGTCATCTTAATGCTCGAGTGAAAACTATTATTATAGGAAAATTCTACCAATGGTAAATGTTCATCCCAATTACCTAGGAATTCCAAGGTACATGCTCTCAACATATCTTCAAGTGTTTGTATCGTTATTTCACTCTGACCATCAGGCTGCGGATGGTAAGCTGTACTTAAACACAATTTGGTACCCATTTCCTCTTGTAGACTTTTTCAAAACCTTGAGGTGAAACGGCTATCACGATCTGATACAATCGTTAACGGAACACCGTGAAGCCTCACAATTTCCTTCACATAAGAATTCGCAAGCTTTTCCATAGACCATTTCTCCCTGGCTGCTATGAAATGCGCACTCTTAGTGAATCGATCGACGACCACCCAAATCATGTCGTGACCATTCATTGTTCTGGGCAGTTTAGTGACAAAATCCATAGCAATGTCTTCCCACTTACCCATAGGCACAAGCAATGGTTCTAAATTCCCGTACGGTTTCTGATGTTGTGTCTTGACTCTTGCACAAGTCACACACTCAGCCACATACTTTGCAACATCAAGCTTCATCGTCGGCCACCAGTAGTAGGGTTTTAGGTCCCTATACATTTTAGTGCTACCGGGATGAATCGAGTACATTGTCTTGTGAGCTTCTTCCATCAGAAGATCTCTGACTCCTCCTGTCTTAGGTATCCAAATCCGATCCTGGAATACCTTCAGTCCATGACTGTTTACACCGAACACCAATGTTTTGCCCAAACGTTCCTCCTTTCGGTCATTCTTCTCAAAAGCTTCACTTTGAGCTTTCTTTATACTTTCCAAAATAGTCGAGACAACTTCAATTCTCAACGCTCTTGGACTTTTTCTCTCAACATTGACTTTCCGACTGAGAGCATCAGCACCAACATTAGCTTTACCGGGATGGTAAAGTATCTCACAGTCGTAGTCCTTGAGTAACTCTAGCCAGCGTCGTTGCCTCATATTTAACTCTTTCTGATTGAAGAGATATTGGAGACTCTTATGATCAGTGAAAAGTTTGAACTTTGTGCCATAGAGGTAATGCCTCCATATCTTCAGAACGAAAACTACCGCTGCCAACTCCAAATCATGAGTCGGGTAGTTCTTTTCATGCTCTTTCAGCTGTCGAGACGCATATGCTATCACCTTTTCTCTTCGGGTCAAAACACAACCCAATCCAACCCCAGACGCATCGCTATAAACAGTGAAGTCTTCAACTCCATCAGGTAGAGAAAGTATCGGTGCCTCGCATAGTTTCTTCTTTAGCTTCTCGAATGCTTCTTTATGATTCTCACTCCAAGCATAAGTAGCTCCTTTGTGGGTAAAAGCTGTCAACGGAGTAGCGATCGAAGAAAAACCTTGGATAAACCTTCGGTAATATGCGGCTAATCCCAAAAAGCTTCGGATCTCTGTGGGACTTTTCGGTTGTTCCCACTTCATCACAGCTTCGATCTTCGCTGGATCAACCATTATCCCTTCTTAGTTGACCACGTGAACCAAGAATTGGACTTCACGAATCCAAAAATCACATTCGGAGAACTTAGCATACAACTTCTCCTTCTTCAAGACTTCTAACACTTCTCGCAAGTGTCTGCCATGCTCCTCCTGGCTTTTCGAGTAAATCAGAATGTCATCTATGACCACTATCACAGATTTATCAAGGAACGGATTACAAACTCTGTTCATTAAATCCATGAATGCTGCTGGAGCATTGGTTAGTCCAAACGACATAACCAAAAACTCGTAGTGTCCATATCTAGTTCTGAATGCAGTCTTCTCGATATCTTGCTCTCTTACTTTTATCTGATGATATCTTGACCTTAGATCGATCTTCGAGAAATAGCTCGAACCTTGCAATTGATCAAATAGGTCATCAATCCTCGGCAACGAATATCTATTCTTTATTTTTGCCTTATTCAGCTCTCGGTAATCGATGCACATCCTCATGCTTCCATCTTTCTTCTTCACGAATAACACCGGAGCTCCCCAGGGTGATGAACTAGGTCTAATGAAACCTTTGTCCAATAACTCCTGAAGTTGCATCATCAACTCCTTCATCTAAGTCGGTGCTAATCGATAAGGTGCTTTTGCGATTGGCGTTGTTCCTGGTAACAAGTCAATACGGAATTCCATTAGTCGATCGGGCGGTAATCCAGGAAGATCTTCGGGAAATACTTCCGGATAATCACACACCACTGGAATACTCTGCATCACCTTCCTTTCCTTCTTAGTATCAATCATGAATGCTAAATATGATGTATATCCCTTGGTCAAACACTTTCTGGCTTTCATTAGGGAAATGATTCCAGAATTCACTCGGCGTTTGTCCCCATACACCATAAACGATTCCTTCCCAGGCGGGTTCACTTTAACTATCTTCTTCTTGCACAATATCTTGGCATCATTGGCACTAAGCCAATCCATTCCCAACACGATGTCGAAACCATTAAGTTCGATAGGTAATAATTCTTCGTGAAACTTATTCCCATTAAGGTCGATTAAGATGTTTTTCATACGATGACTAACAGGTACAAACTTGCCACTAGCAACTTTGACTAATAAAGCATTATCTAGTCTATCAACAGGCAAGGCTAGTTTTCTACCAAATTCATGCGATATAAAGGAGTAGTTGGCTCCAAAATCAAATAAAATTTAGGTAGGCAAATTGTTAACGAGAAAGGTACCTGAAGCGACATCAGCTTCATCTTTAGCAGCTTCCAGTGTCATCTGGAATGCTCTCGCCTTTGGCTTTGGCGGAATGTTGGGTCTAGCTGCCTCCCTCTTCTTTGGGCAGTCCCTCGATATGTGTCCCTCCTCACCACAACCATAACAAACTTTCTTAGTGAGGGTACATTCATTGGCATAGTGACCTGGCTTTCCACACTTGTAGCATGTGGCCACTACCTCACATTTTCCATGATGCTTCTTCTTACATTTGTCGCACCATTTCGCTTCGCCTCCACTTCCCCTCGAACCAGACTTCGAGAACTTGTTTTTCTTATTGGACCCTGAAGTTCCATCGAACTTCCTCTTTTCACCAACTTCTATCCTTTCCAGACCCTTTTCCTTCTGCTGGGCCTCCACATTCTTAGCTGCACGAACAACCGTTTTCAGAGTAGTTGCCATCTTGACTGTCGGACCAAAGTCGGCAGGCAGTCCATTAGCAAACCTCTCAATCTTGGAGAGTTCCGTTGGCACTAGGTACGGAAATAATTTCATTTTCTCAGTGAATACCGTAGCATAGTCGTCTACGCTCATCCTCCCCTTCTTTAAGTTTTGGAACTCATTGTTCAGATCAATCAGATCTATTTCTGAACAATATTGCACCCTTAACTATTCCAAGAACTCCTCCCATGACATTTTCAAAGCTTCTCCTCGTGGCATAGTATCTACCAACAACTTCCACCAACTTAATACTCCAATCTTCAGTTGTCTGACTGCAAAGACAGTCTTCTGTTTGTTGCTACAGCCGCAACTTTCAAATACCAGCACCATTTCGAAGATCCATTCCATTATTTCAACAGGCTTTGGGCTCCCAGAAAGACTTGGCGGTTTGGCGCCCAAGAAATTCTTGTACATTCGCCCATCGTTGTTGTTTCTCCTTTCCGGATTGTTCCTTCGTTCTTCTTGAGTCCCAACTTGACTCATAATGCGACTATTGTTCCCTTCCTCCGATTGCTCGGGAATCAATTTAGGTTCCTCAATAGGTATGATAGATTCGTCCCTATTATTATGCAACATTTGTCGCATCTCCTCCCTTTGTTCGGCTAACATATCCCGAATCATGGCTTGCACTCCAGCCATGGTGATCTGTTCTGGCGCTGCTGCTACAACAGGTGCTTGCTCAATCACTGGCGGTTGATTCCTGTTTTCATCCGCGTTTCCAACGCCACTCCTTGTTCTCACCATTTTTGATCTACACACCGAATAAGGTGAAATTTAGATCTTCGTTCATAATAGATTTCAAATCATCCTTATCACTCCGAAATGATTACATGCTAGTTCTAATATCGTATACATACGCTTAGAATCGTAAACACATAAACATTCAGATCCGGTTGGCAACAAACCGTAGATCCGAACAAATAATATCATATATGGCAACATATAACATTTAGCACATAAAAGCATTTTAGGCAACTTTCCTAAAATAAACTAGTGCTTGTGTCTAAAATTTAACAGACACACACCTCGCAATCTCCACTTAGCATTCTAAGTTTAAGTTTAGAAATCCTACAAATTCCTAGTTCGCTTAAACTAATGCTCTCATACCAACTGTGACATCCCCAAAATCATGGCCAGAAAAGACCGATTTTCATTTATGCTTTTTAAAATAATTTCAGAGTAAATCCTTTTGATTTGAAAGAGTTGCGGAATTTGTTCCCAAAAACAAAACATGATAAAACAATGTTTACCAAAGCATTTCATAAAAGAAATGTATTTTCATTATATAATCAAAACTCGGGGTGTCATGTTCCGATACAGACCAATAAGCATAAACGATAACATTACAAGTCATTCAACAAATATATACATATGCAGACTTGTAAACAAAACAACTTGATGGTTCATCCATCTTACGCCCTTGCGCCACTTCCTGTAATACAAATAAAACTGAGTGGGTCAGGCTTGGGAGCTTGGAGAGCATATAGGGTTGTCAACCCACAATAAATAAATTATATTTAATTTCACCAACCAATCACTATCCCGATTACCCATTCCCGTTATCCTCACTTTACGTCCCTAAAACAACATCTATCTCAAGGGACCTAATCTAGGATTTTCATCGGGATGGACATTACTGCTAAGGGGTTTCCTCAACAATAGATATCCTAAAGGCAACCATGAGGGGGATAGAGTACACCGGTGAACACATCGTTCACAACACCTACAGGTTATGAACTTGCTAGCGTTCCACGAGACTGTCTAGAAGGAGTCTGTGGTCGTTATCCATACTCCGCTGAATAACTAGGTCAACAACAACAACATCGAGGCCTCTCATCTGTTTATTACACACCAGCTATCTACCCATGTTCTAACCAACATATTAGTAGATAAAAATATATATTTTTATACATACTTTAAAACATGTATAACATTTTCATCCGATAGATATTTCACATAACAGATGAGGCATACCCACATAACACGTATTTCATAGAAAACAATTTAGATCTATGAGATTGAAGAGAGTGAATATACATTCACGCACATAACAACAAGATTATACACATAACACGTATTTCGTATAAAATACTTCATAATTATGCGTTAGAAGAAATTAACTACACACTCATTTGATCAGAAGATGATCAGACAGCACTACAACTTGCAAAAGTAGAAATCCTCAGTAGATCTGGAAGATCTCTACAAAAATCGAACTTCTCGCGGGCCTAGCTTCGGCTCGGAAACCGCATTTCTCGGGATCTCGGGACTTGCTTCGGGACTCGGGAATATTACCGGGGCTTCGGGGTACTTCTGGTACGCAAATCGAGGTAAAACAGGAAAGAGAAGAGAGAAAAATAGCAAAGAAACTCGGCAGCCTCGCATCCTATTTATAGGAGGCTGGAGCCTCGGAGTACGCGGGGCGTACTGCCTCCGAAACGTAAGCGCATGCGTCATCCGAAGTCCTCGAGTGCGAGTGTCGACATTCTTCGCTGTACGCGGGGCGTACTCCGGATGAGTCCGGTGACTCGCCTCCGGATAATACCGAGATTTAATAATTAAATTTAATTATTAATTATTTAATAAACTTCGAAAATTCATATCTTCCTCATACGAACTCCGATTTCAACGTTCTTTATATCCACGCGAAGGTGAGACTACGCTCTACAACTTTCGTTTAGACTCCGTCGGCTAATTTTGACTTTATTTTTATTATTTATTTTTAATAGGCCGGGACAGAAAATTTCGTTATAAATTCATAACTTCTTCGTTTGACGTCCGTTCTCGCATAACTTTTTATCGCTTTGATACTAACAACGAGATATTCGAATCTCATTTAGATCACTAAGGCTAAATATCGCTCTAACGTAAATTGCACTTTTTACGTCATTCAGCGTTGCCGGTTCTGTCGCGAAACTTCGACATGTCATAACTTCTTTGTTATAACTCGGATTTCGGCATTCTTTATATCCTCGAAACCTTGTTTCAACTACTACAACATTATCTAAAGATATCAAGTTTATTTTATACTTAAATTTTGATGTTTATTGTTATTCTTAATTAATCAAACCACGTAATTAAGCAATTAAGCACAAAACACATAATACTCAAATAATAGACTTCTATTATTTCAAAACGGGTTACAAAGGTTAACCTAGACTATTATATCATCATTAACGACAGGCCCAGAAACACAGGCGTTACAAGTCATTAGCCATTTTTGTGACATTGAAGCATTCTTTTGTGGTTTTTGACTCATTGAGGTGGAAGTAGACCTTGGTGGAGCAACCTCTTGGCAATCCAACTTCTATCTCACCTTCTTGCAGAGCTTTTGGACCATTGTAAGTCATAAAGCTCTGGCCTTTTTACCTCTTTCATGCTAGATCTAAGTTTTAAGCTTCTTTTTGCATGGTTGTGAACGATTATATGCATGGGATCCATAAAATTGGCAACTTTATGGATCATTTAGGCATTTTATATAGTATAATATTTGGATATGAGTTTTGGTGTAGTTTTAGACTCCAAACGTGAGTCTTGATCTCATTTATCCCTCTTTTGACCTAATGAGTGTTTGAGTCATGCATTGGACATGTATGACTAAACACTACAATTTTAATCATCTTTTGGGTGAGGGAAGACCCTCCGAAAAGTCATAAGTATTTGTTGAAAGGAATAAGAGCTTAATGCTCAAAGCTGGCCAATGCAATGCTCACAATGTGAGGAACAAGTCTGCCACGTTGTGAAAATGCTTGCCATCCCGACTGTTTTGTCCGGATCGAGTCACGACGTGACTCAAGAAGTGGTCACGAAATGAGGGTCAGTTGTTGGAGTTTGGACCATTGACTTGAGACCATTTTGGAACATTTGGGTCTTAGGGTTCTCTAGATGGGTTGGGCCATTAGTGGGTCTAGTTTGGACTTGGGCCATTATTAGGCCTCATGATTATGAGCTTAACCTTATAAAGTAACTAGGGTTGGTATTGATACAGTGTAAGGAACTGTTGTGCAGTAGACTTAGGTGTGAGATTTGCTAACTTCTGATTAAGGTGAGTTTTCCTCACTGTATTTGTGGGTTGAAGGCACCAATGCCAACCCAGTACATTATGTATCCTGGTTAGGATGTTGCTATGTTGTAGTGATCTGTTAAGATTTATTTGTTTGCTATTATATGTTTATTTGTTATGTATATGTCGACATTGTATGGTTCTGTTGAGGTAGTCCTCCTTCGTTTGGTAGCCAACAAAACCCCAGAGCATGCCATATATAAGTTGTGGGCCTGAAGGGCAAGCCAGACTTATGCTGTGGGCTTGGGAGCAGGCCGAATATGAGCTATGGGCTTGAAAGGCAAGCCAGACTAATACTGTGGGATCATGTGGGTAATCCAGTCTGTTAGTTGTAGATCCCGTATATGTTGTTATATGTTATGTGTGTTGGTACTCTGGGGGAACTCCCTAAGTTTTCGCTTACAATTTTAGTTTATGGTTTCTAGTACTTCAAATGACCGTGGCAAGGCGAAGTCGTGACCGTGCACATCCTTCAGTTTTATGTTATTTGAGTTTTAGGATAGTCTGATTACCGAAATACACTTTTGAAACAATGATTTTGTAAACATTTATGGACTTGGGTTATTTATGAAAAGTTAAAATTTATTGTGATCTTTGGGATGCTATATATAATATATAAAGAAACTGTTGGTGATTTTATATCATCAATATTATTTAAGTGTAATAGGATTAAATTTGCTGACCAAAAGTGATCTTATTGAATATTGAACAAGTTAGGATGGTGTAGGAATGCACACTTGTTCAAGATTCAAAGTACATTGTTATTTAGGGGCGAAGCCCCTAAACGAACAGGGGTTCGAGGTCAGCGCCCCTGGCGGGGTCCAAGGGGTAGAGCCCATGGCTAGTAGTTTTATGACAGGTTTGCTATATTAAAAAATGCATCAAAAATCCAATTTAAGAAAGTTGGCCCTTTTTTCCTTGAGATCCGTTTAATGACAGGTTTGGTAGTTTTATGACAGTTTTCAGACAGGAATGATATATCTGTTTTTTTGGTCATTTTTCTGGTACATCTTGAATAACATTTTCACATACATTCTCAGATTTCATTCTCTGAATTTCATCCAATTGAGTGTTCGATTTGTACCATCGAAATACTTCAATTTGATAGTGAATCACGACTTTTAGAGAATCCAAGCAATCTATTCATCCCTTATTTTCTAACAAAAACCCTTCCTATAAAGAAGTCTATCCTTATTATCTTAGAGAAGCAAGACCCCATGGCTAATATATAGGAACATACATGCCCCAAAATGGCAATTTTGTCGTGGCATACAAATGGAAATAATTTGCTTGAACTGGAATTGAAGTATAAGGCAAAACTCCGCTTGTCCGAAGGAATTAGTGTAACCTCCTTTATCAAATCTAAACCACTCTCACACAATCAAATATACATCTAGATGGAATAATTATCCCTCGGAAGATTAGTATATTTTACCGGTGTGTTATTTTAAACGTGATTGCTACTCGCGTCAATTTAGATGCAAAAGGCATGAATATTCCGTCCATTGTTTGTGGTATTTGTGACTCAGACCGGGAAGAAGTGGGGGCATATTTTTATTTCTTGTCAGGTAGCTGCAAATCTATGACAATTTATTGATAGATGGTGCGATTGGACATACCAAATTTTATTGATGTGCAAAAGGGGCGGTGCTATGGATTGATATGTTACATCTTTCTCAAACGAAACAAACTGGTTTGGAAGGTATCATTGTAGTCATGTGGTGGCTTCTTTGGCGGTTTCGTAATGAGGTTCTTTTTGATGGTCACACTATTAGAAAATTTTCGTTGATTTATAGATTGATCGATGATTCTTATATCTGGACTGTGAACATGATTATGAAATTCAATGTTAGTAGATTGGTTTGACGTTTAAATCATGTTCTTTCTATTAGTATATAGTTTTTTGTTAGCTCTGCACTAACTTCTTAATAAATTCATTCAACTATTAAAAATAATAATAATAATTTTCACCTAGAAAAATCTTTTGTATGAATAATGCATGCATCCGTAATAGGTTTCATATCGATCTCGATACATCGTGAAAATATCCAAAATATTATGTCCTAAACAATCATTGGCGAGTATACATAGTGTCAAGGTTAGTCAACTGACCCACCTTTTTTTGTTATAAGTAATATATAAAATTTATTTGTGATCTATGTAAAATTTTATAATTGACTTACCTTAATTTATTTGACAAACAAATTAATATAAATCAAGACTTTTAAAAACCCAACCTTTATATCTCAATAGCCCAAATACTTAATTACCTATTAAAAAATAACCTAATATATTTTTTGAGTGATATTTGTGTCGCATAATGAAAAAATGAATGGTTAATTTTTGAGGTATAGTTTAGTGTCATTGAAAAATTGTTTGTTATTACACTACAATAAAAACAAAAGAAACCTGAACACTGAAAAATGACAAAATCAAACAACGATTCAAAATCACCCTGTGAAATGACACAAATATATTTAAAAAACATTGCGAAATGACCTTCATAATTTTTTATTTATAAACATTAAGAAATGAACAAATCAACAACGATGCAAAATAGTCATTTCACAAGGTATCCGGGGAAACAATTTTTTTTAATTAAAAAAAAAACTTTAATTTATAGTCGCCAAGTACCAAATCCTATGCTAACAAGAGTATTCAAGGCAATAATCTAAAAATGGCTAAATAAACCATTTTGCAGTGCAAGGAACATTTCGCACGACAGCCTTCGAAATGCCATGCAAAATGATTATTTAAAAAAAAAAAAAAAAAAAAAAAAAAAACTATATTTCATAGTTCTAAGCCTTTTTTTTTTTTTTAATGGAAATTATTTAAGAAAGACCCGACATCGTTTGCTTGCTAATCCTGTATTCATTAGATTTTGTAATAAAATAATAACAGTTTTGTGCCACACAAACTGCGGGTAATAATCACTTGAATCAAAACGATGAATAGCTGAGAGATCTCATTTCACCTTTCCAATTTCCCATCAATAAACAAATCTCCGGATTAATTAAGCATTAATCCCAGGGTTTTGCTCGCGATCCGTGTCTTAGGATTTTTGAAAATGGTGCCCAAAGGGAGATTACCCGTTCGGGGTCCTTCGCGGAGATCTTCATCATCAACGCTCATCTTTTCAATACTAATTATCTGTTTGTTCTTCGTATTAATCCTTCTCGCTCTTGGAATTCTATCGATTCCAAGAACATCAAACACTTTCCCGGGTGCTCATGATCTCAGCTCCATCGTTCAACGGACTACCGAATCTGTCAGGTCAGTTTACGTTTAGATTCAAGTTTGTTCCAATTTGTTGTTGTAATTCGATTCGATAACGCATTCTACTTAAACTGCTTCAATTTTCGCTGAATGTAGAAGCGACCGCAGCTATAGCGATCGTTGGACTGAAGTGATATCATGGGAGCCTAGAGCTGTCATCTATCATAATTTCCTGGTCAGCGTTTTTTTTTTTTTTGATCGATTTCTTTCAATACACAATCAAATAACCACTTACATTCAACTGTAATGCTTCTGTATGTGAAGATAAGCATCAAATGTATGAATACATATAATTTATTGCAACCGACTTTTCTTAAACAGAATTTCATAGCGATCTCCTTCCAGATAACAGTAGTAATGTTTATTTTGATCCAATCATTCAGACCTCTTGACGAATTGCTATTACACTTCTGAACAGAGGAAGTGCCAATTACTTTTGTTGCTTGCATTTCCTATAGCTCTCTAAGGTTAATTGGCTTCATAATTATTAATTAAAATGGTCAATTAGTCACCAATTATATCATGTTTTAGGCTCAAACAATTACTCAGGTAACTCAAACTCATTTCCTTCTCTATATATGGCAGTCAGAAGATGAGTGTGAACATCTGATTACACTTGCTAAACCTCATATGGAAAAGTCAACTGTGGTCGATAGTGTGACTGGTAAAAACAAAGATAGTAGGTGTGCAGTTTTTTTTTTTTTTTTTTATCATTCTTGCTACTTTTGTAATTATTTTGGGAAATATACAGGAAAGGAAAGCCACTATATTTTAACACTTTTTTTGCGGTTTAATCACTATATGGAAATTTCTTTCAAAAAGGCTGGGGCTTTTCATTGAACAAAAAAGTATAGTGGTTAAACTGCAAAAAAAACCAAAATATGGTGGCTTTTATGTATTACTTAAACCACATCTTTTGATTTAGAGTCCGTACAAGTTCCGGGACATTTCTAGCGAGAGGACAAGATAAAACAGTTGAATCCATTGAGAAAAGGATTGCAGACTTCACCTTCTTACCTGTAGGTATGGCATTATCATTTATCAATCTTTTATTGATCCGAATCCGATTTCACATAAACTGATTTGACTTTCTGCTTAAGATCATGGTGAAGGATTCCAAGTTCTCCACTATGAAGTAGGTCAAAAATATGAACCACATTATGATTACTTTCGTGATGAATATAACACAAAGAATGGGGGTCAAAGGATGGCTACAGTTCTCATGTACCTGTAAGTAATGACAATATAAAATGTCTTATTGTTTTTCTAACTTATGTATGTATCATGTATCATGTATCATCAATTCATCATCACCTATAAAATTTTCATTTCTTTCATGGTTTACAGATCAGATGTTGAAGAAGGAGGCGAAACAGTGTTCCCAGAAGCAAAGGGAAACATTAGTGCTGTACCTTGGTGGAATGAACTATCTGATTGTGCGAAAAAAGGGTTATCTGTTAAACCAAAAAAGGGGGATGCTTTACTTTTCTGGAGTATGACACCAGATGCCACAGTAGATCCTTCAAGTTTGCATGGTTAGTTATATTTTTTTTTTAGGGTTTAGGGTTTAGTTTCACGAAACTAACGTACATTCTCTTCTTATTTTCATAGGTGGTTGCCCCGTTATTAAGGGGAACAAATGGTCCTCTACAAAATGGATCCGGGTCAACCCGTATTACACTTGATTTTGGTTCGAAAGTTACTCACTTTGTTAAAGCTCGCCAATTTTGATGCTCACCCTGTATACATGTTTTGAGGCATATAAGTTTATTTAAATGATTCAGTGGACATGTAAATGTGTGGACCAAAACCCTCTTTTCTTTTTACATATCTTGATTCAATTCTACAAAATGCAAATAAATATAAACATTTCCATATTCGGGATTTATGTATTTTTGTTACTATATAATATATATGGTTGTAACTACTAACTACTTGCATGCACATTGCCGTTTTTTGAACTAATGAAGCTCCTGATACCATGGCAGCATCAAACACAGAGAGCTTCTCTGTTCTAGGAATATGAATGGTATTAGGTCCAACTTCACCTTCCATTAATTTATTCGCAAGTCTTATATTACCAAAAGTACCCCTAACCATGTCCTCATCGTTTCCACGTCGACTACCATATATGAATTGAAATCCCTCCTATCAACCCCAAGTTCCTTTAAATATTTTGCAGCTGGACTATCTCTATGGATACTCCCCCTTGGTGAAATATGATCTGTTGTAATACTATCACCCAAGTTTATTTCAAAGAAGTTAGATAGAAGAAAAAAAGGATCTTAAGAACTCAAATTGACCAAAATACACAACCTTGAATCCAACTTTACTATCCAAGCATGCATGCCAATCAGCTTTCGTATCTTTCAGAAGAACTTGATCATGAGGCCTACAAACAAAAGAACAAAACAACATACATAAGTACAAGCGTACAAGCATGCGTTACAAGCTTATACAACAAAAGATTCATACCTCTTTGGTCCAGACACACAGGGCTCCACATCTTCAAGATTCAACTTCAAATGAGAACTAAATGCCATCTCCTTCTCGGGCTACCACAATTGGGTAAAAAACATAGGGAATTTTACTAGGATCACCACCGAGCTTGTTCATAGCATTACGCATGCCTGCAAGGTCAACAACTGTAGGAGCACCAGTAAAATCCTGCAGTACACTTGCACTCATGAATTCACTGAGTTCAATAAACTCGCAAACTAATTGTAAATTGTAGTAATTGCATATGAGTAGATGAGAAACGACGTCGTTGGTTGGCATACCTGAAGGAGAACTCTAGCAGGTTTAAATGGAATTTCAACTTTTTTGGGAGAAGTCTTCTTCCAGTCAAGAATGTTTTCAACATCCTTGGTTGTCACTTGGAAGTCGTCGCAGTTACGGATTGCAGACTCCAAAAGTATTCTAATCGAGAATGGTGGTCTATCTGTCCAATCATCATGTATATATCGATATATAGCAAACTAATAATTAATATATATCGTCATGATTCTAATGTCCAATTGTTACGAAACTAACTTGATTAGCATGATATTTAAAGCTTGATGATTTCAAATAACATGAACACGATCATAGAGTTGATGAGATTACATTTCAGTTTTAGTTTACGAATCTCAGCAGCTTTACTTAAACATTTAGAGGGTGTTTGTTTTTTTTCTCTGCAGGTCTGCGTGACCTCTTCTGTCTGCGAGACGCAGACCACGCGCAAACATAATGGTTTGCAGTCTGTTTGTTTTTCTGAAGTGCGCAGACATAAAAATGTCTGCACGAGGTCTTCACCACACAGAAATAAGATAGCCTCTTCTAAAGTCTGCAACCCTTTTGACCTAAAAAAAAACGCGTTTTTTCTTTTTTTTTTTTTTTTTTTTTTTTCGCCTTCGGTCGTCGTCCAACCTCCCACCTTCCCAGAAAAAACCCTCGACCGATCGTACTCCATCTTGCAGCGACCAGCACCGTCGCAACCCTCCTCTCCGATCAAAACCATCGATCGTCGCCTTCCTCTCCGATCCAGCGTCCTCCGATTTTGCGACCATCACGGTCGATTGCAGCAACGAGCGAACAACAAGGTCACAGCGACAACTTCAACTAGCGACCAATCTGGTTTGTCTTCACCTCTTTCTTTGATTGATTCACATCTTTGTTCAATTTCAATTTCAATTCATCTTGATTGATTCACATCTTGTTTGACCGATCAAAACCATCGCCGCCTTCCTCTCTCTCTCTGTCGATTTCAATTTCAATTTCAATTCATCTTGTTTGAATCACATCTTTGTTCAATTTCTTGTTTGATTCACATCATTGTTCAATTTCTTTTTTGATTCACATCCTTGTTTCATAGAAAATTGACAGCCAAATTCCCAGCAAATAGAAAATCTTACCTGTAAACAAATTGGATTTATATTTTTCTTTGATTGGAAACCAATATACATAACTGTGAATCAAAAGATTTCATTTTCTCTTGTTGATTGTGATTGTTTATGTGTATATGATTTTTGATTGTGTACATGTATATGATAGTGTATATGTATATGATTGTTGATTGTGATTGTTTATGTGTATATGAGTTTTGGTTGTGTGTGTGTGTATATATATATATATATATATATATATATATATATATATATGATTATTGATTGTGTATATTTATATGATAGTGTATATGTATATGATTGTTGATTTTGTATGTATGTGATAAAAAGCATCAAAAAGAGTCATAAGTTTTGTTTATTTGATAGAAGTAAAGTTTTTGTCGTTAAAGTGAAGTTTATTTGATTTATAAAGTTTATTAGAAAACTTTGAATTAAAACACTCTAATTGAGGTTATTTATAATTGAATAAAAAGTTTCACATTATTGTCATTGAAAATAAAACAAAATTACAAATGTGTCGTAAAACAAATTTATCGTGAAAATAAAAACTTTTTCTTGAAATAATGATGTTACTTGTTGATTGTTTATTGTTATTTGGTTATTAGAGATGGGAGAAAAACAACAATGGACCAATGAGCATTTAAAATGCTTATTGGATACTTGTATTGAAGAAGTAGAGAGTGTTGGTAGAAAAGGATTGAATTTGCAGAAAGATTCATGGATAAGGCTTGGAAGAGTTCTTAAGGAGAAATTTGGGATTGAGTTGACTAAAAAACAAATGAAAAACGCATATGACAATCTGAAAGCCAAATACACTGGATGGGTATATTTAAAAAACAAAACCTGTAATATATGCAATTCTCAAACAAACACTTTTAATTTAACAGCCGAGGAGTGGAATGATTTTAAGAAGGTACATATATATTAATATACAATAATATATATATATATATATATATATATATATATATATATATATATATATATATATATATATATATATATATATATATATAACATTTACGTTTGAAGTTGCCAAATATTCTTATACTATTTCTTGTTACATTTGGGTTTAGGGGCATCCGAAAGCTGCTTCTTTGAGAACAATTCCACTGCCTTTTCTAGATCTTTGTGCACGTCTTTTTGATGGAAATAGTGCTACTGGTAATTTTAGGAGTTACTCAACCCAATCATCATCAGTAGCTGGCGCATCTTCCTGTCGTGTTCCACCACTTCAGATCACCGCCACCCCTTTTAATGCAATGGATGATGATGGTGTTGACACTTCTCATCATGAGCCACCACCTTCTGCTGCTTCACCTTCTGCTGGTTCACCATATACTGCTACACCATCCGGTAACCCCAACAAAAGGGCTAAACCCTCAACTCCTGTAGCTCCTAGTGCCTCACCGTCTGCTTCTTCACCTGATGGAACTTCTGTTACTGCTGACGATTTAACATTTGAAATGATGAAAGCTCTACAAAGTTTGACTAAAGGGTATACAATTCCTCAGTTTTTAGAGAAGTTAGAGGTCCTTCAGTTAGGCCCTACAGATCCTTTACGCTTTGTCGCATATCATATTTTTGGGGGAACCATGACCATGAGAGAGATGTGGATGCATTTGCCCGATGTTCCCGAGATATTACGAGGGTCGCTTGAGATGACGGGTACCAGTTTAGGAGTTTTGAAGGATGAGAAGATTGTTCGATGATTTTCTAGTGTTGAAAGTATTTGTTATGTCTTTTTGCCCTTATTGGAACTACTTTGTTAAATGTTTTTGCCTTTGTTGGAAATATTTTGTTAGGTCTTTTTGCCCTTGTTGGAACTACTTTGTTAAATGTTTTTGCCTTTGTTGGAACTATTTTGTTAGGACTTTTTGAGCTTGTTGGTACTTGAAATATGATTAATGGAATGTTTATTTGATACTTGAAATATGGTTTATGTAATGTTATTTTGGCTTGAAATATGATAAATGGAATGTTTATTTGTGTAACGTCCCAATTTTCACGTTCGAAAATTTCGTTGTAAAACATTACTTTAGAAAACATTAACAATTAAAAACACTGTTTGATCACACAATAACACAACGTAAACCATGTTTAAAAAGCCAAACCATACAACCCATCAAAATATCAGAGTACAAATCCCAGTGAATCCCGTAAATGCGGAAACCAGAGTGTGTGCATGATGCGCCGCTACCGCGCCAGCTCCTTCCCCTTCGAAGAAGAGGTACCTGAAACCAAAACTGTAAAATGTAAGCACAAAGCTTAGTGAGTTCCCCCACTGTACCACATACCACATAATCACATAACATATGTAAATTTGTCAGGCATATCTGGGTGCCCGACCTACCCCTTCGGTCCTCTCGACCGGCTACTGCCTAGCATATCTGGGTGCTGGCCTCCCCTTCGGTCCTTTCGACCGGATACTACCTAGCATATCTGGGTGCTGGCCTCCCCTTCGGTCCTTTCGACCGGATACTGTGGACTATTTCACCCCCTACTACTACCACATAACACATATATCACATAGTCTATCTAGCATGGCTGGGCATAACCGCCTCTTCGGCCTTATCGACCGGTATTCTGGGGGACTATCTCCCCCTACTATCACTAACACATAACATAACACAGTAGTAGCAACCCTAGATGAATATCACAAAGACAATCATCTAATCACACATCTCCTACTGGTGGGCCGGCATTGTGGCCTTAGACCCACCGCTACTGGAAGGTAACTCACCTGATACTGCTGAAGTGCTGCTGCTAATCCCTTTGACCGCTACCTGACCTCTGTCTTCGAACTGCTGCTCCACTAGCTCCTCGAGCTCCAAGAAGAACACAAACTGAAGTAGATCTCGGATCTACACCTCTCTTTTGAAGCCACCTTCCTGATCTTCAAGTCCCTTCCAAGATTTCCTTCCCCCAAAACTATTTCTCTCAAATGATGGAGGCTCCCACGAATCTAGGGTTTACAGTTTCTCTAGGATGATATGGAGGCTGAGGGAGGGGCATAACTCCCTTTTATATAGGATACAACTCCCAGAATTAGGGCTTTCCTCGCACAGACCAGACTCGCCGAGTCGGTCACTGACCCGGATCCCGCTCGGACTCGCCGAGTCCCTCCTTGGACTCGCCGAGTCGACCCCTAAACTTAGGGTTTTCTTTCCTTTCTTGGTCTTCGAAACTTAGGGTGTTACAATTTGATACTTGAAATATGGTTTATGTAATGTTTTTTAAAGTTCTACTTTGTTGATTTTAGGTTCATATGGATCACGATCAAAAGTTACTTCTCGTAATTCTAATGTACCTATACATCCGTTATTTTTGGAAGAGGGGTGTGAAACGATTGTGGGATAATGATTCGGAAATGATGGGACACGAATACACATTGGAGTTATTACATCGTAATCGTTTACAATGTGTTGAAATATTACGCATGTCCCGTGAATCTTTTGTACAACTATGTGCTCATTTTATAGCAAATTACTCATTAAAGGACAACAAACATGTATCAGTTAAGGAAAAGATGGTTATGTTTTTGATGATGATCGGACATAATCAACGTTACGTGATTATCAAGCGGAGATTTCAACACTCGAAGCAAACAATTCATAAATTTTTTATGAAGTGTTGGAAAAAATGATGCTTTTCGCACAAGATGTTATAGTACTAACATCTTTTAATCCGAATCCAAACATTCCAGGACATAATAAGAGGCTACAAAGGGTTTTCAAAGGAGCAGTTGGTGCACTTGATGGCACTTTGATACATGCTGTTGTCCCTGCTAAGAAACAAGACTTATATAGAAGTAGGGGAAAAGGAGATTGCTACCAAAACGTATTGGCAATTTGTGACTTCAATATGATTTTTACATTTGTTGTGACCGGGTGGGAAGGGGTAGCGCATGACTCTAGAATATTATCAGAAGCAGTAGCCGATCCACAAGCATCATTCCCGTTTCCACCACCAGGTAAATTTTTGTTTTTTAAAATATTTTTATTTTAATTTGAAAATTGATTAGTGTTTTGCATTTTTTTCAGACAAATATTACATTTGTGATGCTGCGTATGCACACACTCGAGGATTTATGGCCCCTTATCGTAATGTGAGGTATTGGCATGGAGATTTTCGTCAAAGACGTGCATTAACCAATAAAGAAAAATTTAACCATGGACATGCAAAACTTCGGAATGTCATTGAGCGTGCTTTTGATGTGTTGAAAGCACGCTTCCCTATATTGAAGAGGATGGCATCATTCCCGTTTGTGACACAAAGAAACATTGTCATGGCATGCTTCGCGCTTCATAATTATATAAGGAAAGAAGGATTGAGTGATGAGTATTTCGCACGATACGATGAACCCAATATCCCGTTTCGAAATAACAATGTGGCCATTGATGATGATGAAAACGGGATTCCAACACATGGTACTGCAGCAGACCGTGAATATATGACTCAGTTAAGTGATGAAATTGCTGATTAGTTGATGCACAATATAGATTGAATTGTTTTAAATGAAATTGTTATTGTAAAACATTTTTTTTATTGTATGACTAATTTAGTTGCATGAATTTTATTTTCAATGTTATAAGACTATTATTATTAAAATTTTGGTGTTGAAAAATCATTTTAAGTTTGTAAAATAATTTTATTTAAAATTCAGTTTATTTCAGTAGCCTGCAGAAGTTAAAAAACAAACAGTCTTCTTATTGCAGACTGCAGACGTTTGGTCCACCTCTTCTGCTGCAGAGGCTTGCAGATGTGGTCCGCAGACTGCAGACATTTTGGCTTCAGAAAAACAAACAGCACCTTAGATGAGTAGTACCGATTCTGGAATCACTGAGAGAAGGTAAGCTGTAGTATTTGCCGAATTCACCACCGCCTTTCTTCTCTAATGTCTTCAATATCCTCGAAAATGGATTATGGCTCCCAGCAATTCAATGAAACAACGAACGAAATTCGAGTTAACATTCATGATCGAACTCAGCAGAAGAAAAGCGAATTCTGGATTCATACATACATATCCATCGATTACTAGTTAGGACTCAAGTTGATCTACTACTAGGGCTTTATCGGCGTGTGTGTCCGGGTGTCACGTTTCACACAAGGCGCATGAGAATGGCGCCACTTCACATGTTAGTTAGTTATTTATTGTTTTTATTAATTTACTGGTTTCGTAAAACAAAAAATTAAATATGAAAGTTTAAACAAAAATTTATTTAAATTAAAAATTTTAGATTTAAAATTTGAATTTAAAAGGAAACATATTAAATATTATATGAGTATTAATATTGTAATTTATTGATTATTTTAAATTAAGAATTGATATGTAAATATGATGTATTAATTAAAAAAAGATAAAACAAAATGAGAAAAATGATAAATGGAAAAAACATTCATTCAAAAATATCAAAAAATGATATGTGTCCAAGTTAATGAAAGAGTGCTATATGGTAAAATTATTTTTATTTATTAGGAATGATTAATTAATTATTTATTAAATACTTCAATATATTTTCTCTTTTGTTTTTACTTGTTTTTTGTATCGGGAAACTACAAGTGAGGAAATCAAAATTCACAAAGTTGTCATAGCCTCTTTCTAGAGTTATAGATTTATAATTATATCATTATATATGTCTAAGTTGAGCTAAATATGTAGAAAAAGAAAAGTAGTAAAGGAAAACCTAATTAACTTGCATGAGTAGCTTATTTGGTATCATCTTTGTTTTATAGATTGGAGGTACCGAATTATAATCCGAAGGCGATTTCATTTAATTTTTAGCCATTAATCAACCATTCAAAAAAAAAAAAAAAAACCTCGCACGTACTTCCGAATTTTAGAAACACAAAAGAGTTTTCTATAACTTAAAGTTTTTATTTAGTTCAATGATATAATAATGCGAATTTAGCTAAGAAAATATAAAGATCTCGTTTCAAGAGCGTTGTCAGGCATCAAACCAAGACCTTGCCAACCACATCCACAATTCCATACTCCATATCCACACACCCACTAAGGTTGGTGGGTATACTTTTTATCGTACCATGCAATAGAGGTGATGTGTAACACCCGATTTTTAGATTAGATCGATTTAGGGCTTCAAAGAGTCAAAGATATGATTTTTGGGTTAAACCAAGGCTCACGACCTGACCATAGAGGGTCACGACGTGAAGAGTGATTAAATGAAGACACTGAATTATGCTGAGCTCACGACGTGAGATGTGCTGCAACCATTGATCTTTTAGGTTTTTCTTTGTATTTAAACCCCATAAACTTCATTTTATGGTTCCAAAGTAGCTTCATTCCTCCCTAAGCATAGAAAAACCCTAACCCAAACCTCTCTTTGTGATTCTTGAACTTTTGGTGGAGTTTTGGTGGTTTGAAGAAGAATAGATCACCATTGAAGCATAAATTCAGCTTGGAAGTTCCATTTGCAACCCCTAGCAACACCTCTGGACCATTGTGAGTAACCAAGATTCAAGCTTTTTGTTTCCTTATTACTAGATCTAAGGTTTTATGCATGTTTATCCACGGCTACAAGAGTTAAGTGTCGGGACTCCAGAAAGTTTGCAACTTTATGGGTCCTTAGGGTCCCTTAGTGATTATATGTTATATATATGAAGTTTGGATGATGTTTGAGATTTGATCTCCTTTTTCTCCATGAATGCTCTAGTTTGAGCTCAATTCTTGTATTGGACATACAAGACCTTAAAGCATCAATTTTTATGATCCTTGGGGTGTTAGGAAGCCTCCTAGAAAAGATGAATTAGTGGCTTAATGGATTAAGAAGTTTATGGATCAAAATGACATTCGGACTGATCTCACGACATGAGGTTATCCCTGTCACGTTGTGAGGATTATGAGACTTGACTATTTTGTCCCGTAGTGGCTCACGATGTGAGCCATAGATGGTCACGTCGTGAGGGGCTATTGACTGTTGACTTCCGTTGAGCATTGACTTTTTGACCCAGTTTGACTTTAGTTCAAACTTGAGGGTTTGACTGGTGATTAAGATTTTACCTGGTTGTGGTGATTACGGATTCGCGGGTGCAAGCAGTGCAGAAAAGGGATAGTATCGTAGTGTTTCAGAGTTCTCCGATTCAGGTGAGTTTTGCCTCATTATGCCGTGGGTCAAAGGCACCAATGTCGGCCCACTAGTTTTGGTTATCTTCTAGTAGAGGGATTCCATAAGGACTGTATGTAGTCACGTAGGATAGACTGAGGACTCTTGATCTAGAATTTCTTGCATGTTTCTTGTTTGGTTGTAGCTCTAAAGTAGGATCACCTATTCGGGTATCTATCTCACCTCTGAGTATATACGCTTATGCATTCCTTGGATTGTGGCTATGTATCCTTATGTATAGTTTGTTGTTGTACTGTAGTGATCTGCTAGATTTGTGCATATATATATATATATATATATATATATATATATATATATATATATATATATATATATATTGTTGGAAATTTAGTAAAAATATTTATATTTTTTACTAACTTTGGACATATATAAATATATACATATGTTGTACATATAACGAACTCTAAGTGGGTTTGTGTTCTCCTCCATGAGGACTTCGAAACGATATATTATATGTCCAAAATAGAGTATAAGTGAATGAGATATCGATACTCAAAGATGGGTATTTGAGAATAAGTTTAGCAAAAGAGAGGAATGTGGGAATGAGTCCCACATTGGTAGAGAGACCAAACTCAACAAGGTTTATAAGCTTCATTGCATGGAAGATTTACAAGCTTGTGTATATGGTTATGCTACAATTCCTACCCGCGCGCAGGGGGTGCAAATCTTGGTTCCGTAGACCAAAAACACCGAAATCGTGCATGGGCGCGACCTGCAGACACGAATGCAGATCCGAAAACTCGGGTGCGCGCTACCCTCGTTTTTGCTAAACTTGACAGTTTTGGTCCCTATTTTTGAATTTTGTAACGGATGCATTAATTGTGTAATTAATGACATTTATTGTCATTAAACACTCAATTAATTAGTGATTTGTTTCCGTTTCACAATTCGACTATAAAAGAAGACCATTGCCTTCTCATTCAAATACACGAATGAATTTGCTCTTCTTCTTCTTCATTCTCTGCATTCCTGCTTCCGGCGATCCTTTCAGGCAAGTGGTTATCTCCGGCAGTATACAATACTGTTTAGGTTGTTGTACCATGGGAACAGACGGCGAATATGTTTAAGAGAATCGAGTCCAACTCGAGCCTCAACCACATCGTTTGCATCTAATCTTTCTTCACAGGAACCTCTCAAGGACGAAAATCGAAGACGTTATACTAACATATATATATATATATATATATATATATATATATATATATATATATATATATATGATAGGATGTTGTATTAGTGGTATGCTGGTTAGAGTGCTAGTAAACTGGTTATCATCTAGTGGAGTGCCCTAGGGGTTGTAAGTAGTCATATAGGATAGCTTGAGAAGTCTTGATCTAGGCTTTCTTGTCTGTTCCTTGTTTGGTTGTGGCTCTAGAGTAGGATCATCTGTTCGGGTGGCTATCTCACCTTTGGTTACTTGTGGTTACACATTTCATAGAGGCTAGCTGTTAACGGGACAATGTTATGTGAGAGGACTAGTAGGCGGTAGTGACCTGTATGATTGATGTTTGCATGTATTGTATGCCTACTTGATCATTTATTGTTTATATGTCGACATATGGTGGTAGTAGGTTGTGGCCGTTATGCTTTGAGTTGTAGGCCAAGATACCCGGTGCGGTCGATTGTAAGCCGTAGGCACGGAGGCTCGGGAAGAGCGGTTGGGTTGAGGCGGTAGGCCAACAAACCCTAGGTATTCCAATCCGATGACTGATTGTACCCGTTGCATGTTGGAATTCCAATATGATGATTGTGGTCCATTATGCATGCTTGTATGTTTATCGTATGCGGGATTGTACACACTCATCAACAATATTGAGGATTTCATGTTTCTTATACTCTAATTTTCAATAAATGTATTTTGAAATAAACAATTTTCTTACTAATGGACTTATAATTGGGAAATTTATTTTATTAAAATGATTTTTGGTAGTGAAATTGAGACGTTACATGATGTGACGGTAAGATGTGAGGGGAACATTATATTCTTTGGGTGAGAGATGGTGTGGTGACCCCCCACACAAGGTTAATACACCATATATTTTTTTAATTTGCTATTAAATCATATATATATATATATATATATATATATATATATATATATATCTTTACTATCTTATAAAAGAAATCTTACTATTTCTATAAATAGATTCAATATAATAATAATATTTTTTTAAGACGTCCAAGTATTAAAGCTTAAAGTACAACCAAACATCAATAAAATAATATTAAAATCGTAAGTTAACCCATGGAGATCATATATACGTTTGAACTTTGAATCCTCCTAAAAATCTCGCAAAATTGACCAAATATTCACTATAGTTCACCCAATTAAATCGGTTTCAGATGGAGTTATTATTTGACCTGAATCCTTAGTTTTAGTAGACTAAATCAATCTTTATCTCATGTGTAGTTTCAACAAATGTTAAAGAAACCTAAATGTGCACCGTAAACCGTCGGTCCCTTTTCTTCTTCATGAAGCCACCTCTCTAATCATGACTTTTTTTTTTCTTTTTACAGGTTGTAAGTCATGGATCTCGATCTACACTACCATTTTCACACCACCTAAGTCTTTCTCTCTCTCTCTCTCTCTCTCTCTCTCTCTCTCAACTGTGTTTATTTTTAAAAGTTGTTTATTTATAGATTTTTTTTATTTTTATTTTTATGCAAGCAATGATTTGAGTATAAATGCACATAGAGGAAAGATAAGAAACGTGGGTACCAAACTTGAAGAAAAGAAAACTGTGAAGCAAACCTAAAGGTATCTTCTTGATTTTGAATTCTCGATTATTTTGCATTTTTTTGGACAAGTAATCAACTATATTATCTTTTAACATATTTGACCATATGTGATTTATCGTGATTTTCCTCCTGACGAGTTTCTTTTTTTATGTGATTTTTTGGTAGATCACCGTAAACCGTCGGTCCCTTTTCTTCTTCATGAAATTCAATAAATAACATGCTTCAAACATCTGTAACCATTGATTGTTATGGGCTATGCAGTTATCGCGGTAAAAATTTCAATAGCGGTCATGTGTCGTTATTTGAGATCGCGGTTATCGTGGTGCTATAGTGGTGATATAGCGGTTTTTTAATATTACTTATAATTTATAATTTTATATTATATCTATATAGAATTTATATATTTGAGTATTAATACTATAAGTCTATATAGAATTAAGATCATCAAACCTAAAAATTCATAAAAAAACACAATATAATATTCTATTATAGTAATATGGAAACTAGGTAGTGTCAAAGTGACAAATAGAGTTTAACTGCATTGCATGGTTTCAATATCATATTACTAGGTCTTGGTTGATTTAAGGAGTTAAGTCCCAAGTCGTAGCGTCATAGGTGTGAGTCGATTTACAAAAAACATTAATGGAGTCTGACCATAGCACCTCAAGTCTTCATGAGTACAGAAAGAGATGAGAAATAGAGTTATTGGTAGACGTAGTTGCTTTTAATTATGTTAGTTGTTCGGGATTTCTAAAATGAAATTGTAGTGAGATCATTAAAACTAGCTTTTCATTGAAAAAGTAACCAAATGGCCCAAAATGTGAACGAAAATGGAATAGCGTCCGTAGCGCCGCCATAGCGGTTATTCAAATAGCGGTAAATAGCGGTGAATAGCGCCGCTAATAGCAATACTGCGAAATGAAAACGCTAAACTGAAAATAGCGGTTCCCGACCTCCGCAAAACGCTATAGCGCCGCTATAGCACCACTATAGCGCGCAATTAATAGCTTAGGTTATGGGTTTGGCTTTTGCTTGAATTGAATTATTGTTCAAAAATATCTTACCTAAGTGCCTTGTTTTTTAAAAGTATTTTATTCCTTAATTGCTCATGGCAGGGTCATTGATGTTAGAAAGAGAGACTTTTTGAAGAATGAAGGGATATTGACCAGCTTCCCTGAAGGTAGACATATAGGTTCCTTTGATGATGGTTATTGATGGCGAATACAATCATCCGCTCCTTTATCATTCAAGATCACCCAACATAAATTTGGTAGCAGCTATATTCCTCCATACAACATGAAGGTCAAGTCAATTCCAGCCTATATATTTCTAGCAAGCTATATCTTATAGTTTTTTTTATATGGGCCGAATGTTTGACTTCATTTTGGACGTAAAAACCTGATAATCGATGCCAATTTTTGGATCCGAAAAAGCAATATATTAAAATTTTATAAACTATAAAATCTATTGCATCTTGTGAAATGCAAGAGCGTAATCACATTGGATTTACCTGGTCTCGCAAGCATACATGAAAGTCAAATTCTTATAATATCACAATCTATGTGTAAATCGATACCATAATGTTTTCTTTGGAAAATACACAAAAGTTAAATGGTTGACAAATAATATCATTAACAGCCATTTCCTAATACTAAATCATACTTTTCTCATTGGTAGTCTATTAGTTCAAAATCATTTAATTTCAAGAATACTTGTTTTCTGTCTAATTGTGTTGTTTTTGTTTATTATTGAGCAGGAGCTATTGTAAGTATGGAAGGGATAAAAGCATGGGGTTATGGTTTTTTGATATTTATATGCTTATTCATCGTGCCTAGCTAGGGGATTATTTTTGGAATTTTGAAGGGATAAAATCAAATAATATTTGTTTGCCCAATTTTTTTTATTTTATATAATTCTGCATCAGAACCAGTTATGTAAAACTATGCTTAGATATCAATTTTTTTTTATTGTATACACTTACATTTAAAAATGTCGTTCACCAACAATTTATGGGTGTTAATACACATTAGGGGGGTTTTAACATTCTAAGTATCATGCCTATTACTAGATTAAAATTACCGTTCATTTTTTGAGTAGATTAATTTTGTTGGTCTTAATTTCACTAATTTGTTTGATGGATTTTAGAAAATTCTCTTTGTAAAAGTTACTGATCTTACCAAAAAAACTATACAAACTCCCTCCCCACCCTTATGGCCGTCCGCCGATTTATTAAAAAATAAATCAAAATTTATGGTTTTTCATTTCTTATGGATATAGTATAATATTGACATATTATTTATACATACTTAAATATTTAAAAAATAAAGAGAGTAAGAAGTGATAAATTCCTATTAATAAGGGATGAGAGAGACGTAGTGGTTTGGGGAAGTGGGATGAGGGGTACTGGAGGTATCGCCGTGTAACGATACCCTACTCCGGTGGGTTGAGCGGTTTGGAGGACAAAAGCCATTGAGCGGGTTTGCGAACCCTTGTTCGACCTCTTTATCTTTCTACTCTCTCTATATTCTTCTATGCATCACTCTGCTATACCTCATGCTTTAAAACTTGTACCAAATTGCGTTTGTATGTTTTTAATTAGTTTTGTATATTTTTAATGTTTTTGTATATTAATTTTGAATGATTTTAATTACTGTGTATTTATTTTAAAATTAAAAGTTGAGTGGGTTGAATGTAACGTCCTAAAAATTCTAAGTGAAAATTTTTCTTTAAATTGATCAAAATCAACCATTCATTCATTTAGAAATCACACAAGAGTATAAACATGTCATACAATCATTAAAGTACAATACAAGTCGAATAATGCAGAACACTGTTGGATACGGTACAATCATGTCGAACTCTTTATCTTGGAACCGAAAGTACTTGGAATCATAAACATAAAACTGTAAACACAAAACTTAGTGAGTTCTCCAAAATACCCTATACCATTCATATATATCAACTTGAAGCTATATAAGTCTATTTTACCCCTGATTCTGTTTTAACTCAATCGGTGTTTTTCAACCTAACGGGTCTATTTCAACTCAATCAATGTTTTTCAACCGAACGGGTATATTTCACCCCACATACATATATCGTACATACATATCAACAAGAGTCACAAAGACAACAAGTACATAATGCACGAGTCTATTTTACCCCCGCAATGGCGGAGCTTATGTAGGGCTAGGGGGGCCGCATAAAATTTGACTTTGGCCTCCCCATGTGTTCAATTTTTATACATATTCTATTTTCGGCCCCCAAACCAAAACTTCAAGCTCTGCCACCGGGGATTAAAAGACTATTTTTAAGTGGCTGTGTAACCTAAATAATAATTATATATAAATATACTACAATAAATTAAACAAAACAATCAAATGAAAAGATTACATATCTTATGTATTGTGAAGAAAGATGGTATACGAAGGGACTATGGAATTTGGGTTCGGCATAAGTAATTGGGTGTCCCACATATATGGTTGATGGCAAGAGAGGAGGAGAAAATCTTCTTTCTAATAAATGGGGAGGCTGGTAGGCAAATTAAGAAAAGTGCGGCTGGTAGGCAAATTAAGAAGAGTGTTGACCATTGTTTTAAAACCAGTTATTTATCTAATTCAATGGAACTATTCAACTATTAAAATAAAAATAATCTGGTTTTTAGATTTTTTTATGTATTTTATATATACATGCATGCATATATGTGTGAAAACTAAATATAAATCTCTTATATGCCTAAACTTAAATATAAATATGTTATATGCCTAAACTTAAATATAAAATTACATAACACTACGTTGCTTTAAATTAAAATATAACGAAATGAATTATTGATTTCTTCAACTCCTTGATTTTCTCCACAACTTCCTTATTCACAATTGACAATCCTTATTTCACAAAAATGATTTTTACATACGTGTTTTCGGATAATCTCCATTAAAGATTTCACAATCTTTTTAATCATATTCTAATTTCAGTTTTGTACTCGGACTTATTTTAGGCTTTTAACTGCATTCTAATTTCATTTGTGTAATTGTGTGAACCAAAACTTAAGGAAGAATGATTTATTAAAGTTTAAACGACATGATTACTTTTTTATTTAAATAAACTAAAAATGATAAATAAATTCAATCGTAATGTATATTTGGCCCTTATAATTTAATTTCATTTTCTATAGTGATGTAATCTTTCATAAATAAATTGAAGATCGGGATGATTGATTTTTTTCCTTAAATAAAAACATATAAGCCGTCATTTTATATCTATAATAATAAATAAAAAATTATTCTTTCTTATGTTATTCTCCCATTCAATTAAACATTTGTCATTTTCTAGCTTTTTTAAATTATTTAATACTCATTTATGTGTTATTTTTGTATTTTTGTATTTAAATTTCACCTAATACATGCCACACTACATTAATTGATTTTAAAAATACATTAATTAATATATATATTAATGTGGATAGTAACTATTTGTGAATTTGTATCTTTAGTCTAAACAGCTTATAAAATAATACAAAGACTATCCAAAAATAATACTGATCAACTAGGTTGTTTATACGAAATGCAACCTCATACTAATTAATTTTATTAATATATTAATTAGTATATATTAATACTAATTAATTTCATTAATATATTAATTAGTATATATTAATGTCGACAACAACATTTTATTTATGAATTCATATGTTAAGTTTGTTTGCTCAATCAAGAGAAATCAAGAATGAATTTTCTTATTGTATTTTATATGGAAAATATGAAAATGAGTTTTAATTTTAATTTTGGATGCTGCAATTATCTTCACACAAATATTGTAATATTTTCCAAACTTGATTATCAATTTCATCTATAGATATGAGTTCATATTGATTTTTTGGGTTGATGTTATTAGTTGGGCTCATTTGTTTTACTGTGAAAATCAAAGCTATAGAAAATCAACATCAAGGATTACTTCACCCACAAGTCAGCATCCATATTTTATTGACGATGATTTTAATGAAAATTTATACTCTAATCATGTTCTAACCGTAAGTTCATAAGTTGGTATTAAAATTCGGTATCTCAGTTATGTTACTAAGGAATATTGATAAAAAATATGGTTTGTGTAATGGGACGAGGATACGAGTTAACATTTCAATCGAAATTTGGTAAATTTGACCAATTCAATCCAATTCATATATAAAGTATAAACTAATAAAATAATTAAAACAACAAATTTTAATATCTTATAATAAAAAAAAATGTTTTCTATGACATCTCCAATTTTACGATCCGAAAAAAACATTTTTCTTTATGCTTATTTAAAATAGAGTATTATTTTACTAGTGTGGAATTTGTCCTAAAACATTATTAATGTGGAATGATATCAATATGAAAAGCATTTCTGAAGAATTTTTTTTCATTATTATTTAAAAGTTTAGGAAGTCATAACTGCTATAGAAACATAAGCATAAATTAGTATTTACATGCCTTATACCAATTTATTTAATGGCCTAAAACTCGTTAAATATCTCGTCAGATTCAAACATCAATATCCCAAACCTTGGTACCACTACTTATGATACAAGGAAACTAAATGGGTCAGGCTTGTGAGTCTGGTAAGTACATAGGGTTTTCAACTAACAATAGTATAATTATATTGTTTTACAAACATGTGTGTGTGTGTGTATATATATATATATATATATATATATATATATATATATATATATATATATATATATATCAAAACAATTAACCTGATTATTCGTTCCCATTATTCTTGCTCCATGATCCTAAAATGATGATCTCAAGGGATCTACCTTAATGGATCGCTATAAGTAATGAATAGACAGTAATGCTTCCGGGATTTCGTAGCAATATATGCCAATAAAGCAACAATGAGGGGGATAGAGTGCCTGAATGAACATTCTTTCATTTCCCTCGAAAAGCAAGATCATTAACACCTACACGTGACGAAATTGCTAGTATTCCACGAGATTGTCTAGAATAGTTAGTGGTCATCATATATACTATGTTAAATGACTAGTCCCGTAAGTAGATCAATCAATATTATGACATGGAATCACCGATGAATCTTGTTTATAGGTTCATAATAATGATAATGAACTTAAACATGGGTTACACTTAAAGCATAACAAGTGTAGCTTAACTTACAAAGTTTCTAGCGAAAAGTCGAGAATTACACAGATAGAATTCCGAACCAAAAGATTCTATTTGTTGGGCTCTATGATACCACAAGGCCTCGCTGAATTAGTCGGGAACAAGGGAGTATTGGGGCTAGGAATTCGAAAAGGTTTCCAGAGGATCTGGTATTGAATGGGTAAAGAAATAAGCTGAATTCGACTTGTATTTATAAGGGTTCTATGGAGGCGCACCACGCCTGTACCAAGGGCGCACCATATCTCTGGTTGATATCTCCCTAGCCCTTTTGTGCCATTTTTCAAGCATTCAATGGTCCGTGTCCCCATTCTAGAAGGTAGGATCATTTCTCCCTACCCTGTATGCATCCCACTTCGAAAAACTTCTAAAAATTGTATCTTTCTTATACGAGCTGTAATATCCAAAAGTAATAATAATTATTTTTTTCATTTTCAAATCAAAAGAAACTATTGTTTTTAAAAAAACCCATAACAAAGCCAAGTATAAAGTACGAATATCCCAAGATCAGTGTATCATAAATCTCCAATAACATGTCATAGAAGGATATGTACGATCATGCCTTCACCTTGCCACATTCATTTGAAATACCTACAACAATAAATTGAATATGTAAGCCAAAGCTTAGCGAGTTCCACCAAAGTACCACAAACAACATATATAACATATACAATCATGCATGCTAGGTCCAATCAGTCATCAGACTGGAATACCTTCAGGTCCACAGCCATCAGGCTGGATTACCCCCACCCAAATTAGTCATCAGAATGGAATGCCACTATACAACGGGTCCAATATACCCTCGGGTCCAGAGTCATCAGGTTGGATTACTCCCGGTTTGTTGGCTCATGCACGTTGCAATAAAGCCTCAACCCCAAGACATAATATGTAGACATATGTAATAGATAAACATATAAACAATAAACAGAAAATAGGTAGATCTACAGATTACTACCACATAACACACCCCATATATCAGGATACAGATCTCCCCACGGTGAACTGCTCAGTTTAATAAACTGCTTTCCTAACAACTTCTAGAGCTAAGAGGACAACTCATGCATCTCCGATGGTGCCAATCGGTACTGTGCCTTAGCAATTGAGGCCGTACCAGGGACCAAATCGAACCTAAACTAAACCAGCCTCTTAGGAGACATACATGGTAATTCCTTTGGAAAGACATCTGGGAACTCCCTAACTACAGATACATCCGAAACTAAAACCTCATTCCTGACCCGAGTGTCAACCACATATGCGAGATAACTCATACAATCTTGCTGCAGATACTGTCGAGCCCTGGCAGCAAAACAAAAGGTTGATCCAATCCTGGTACCCTCTCCATAAATAACTAGTTCTCCCCCACTTAGGGTTTGAACTACCACTCGCTGCCTCTCGCATTCAATCATCGCACCACACCTACTCAGTTAGTCCATCCCTACTATCACATATACATCCCCCATGAGAATAAGAATCAGGTCAATCATATAAGACACCCTGAAAATCTCCAAGACACAACCCTAATAAATGCTCGATGCAGAATCCCCATGTTTGTTGGCGATAGAAACCCGCAACGGACACTCCAGCTCTCCAAGGGTCATATCAAAACTCATACTAAAAAACTGAAATACAAAAGACCGATTCGCACTAGAGTCAATAAGCACAATAGCAGGCAAAGAGTTCACTATGAAGGTACCAGGCAGAATCATAAGTATAAGCATACCCTAAAATAATTGACAGAATAATAAATGAAAGCATACCAGTAACGATGTCTGGCGCCGCCCTAGCCTCCTCCGATGTGAGATGGAAAGCATGATCTCGAGCCCTCAGGGGCTCTGCCCTACACTGGCATCCATCCATGATCCTCAAAGTAGATGGTGTTGGAGTTTGAACAGGTTCCGCAATGAGAAAGGGACATCTGACCTTCATATGGCCAACCTGCTCACATTGGTAACAAATCCTGGTGCTCACCAATGGGGTCTGCTGACGACAGTCCCTAGAAATGTGGCCACTCCTTCCATTTTTATGGCATCCAGATGAAGTTCTCCATGCACCCTCATGAACCTTGCCACACTTGCCACAAGTGTATCCCATCTGTCCCCCAAAACGTGAATCAGAGGGCTTGAACCGCTTCGTCGCCATCTATAACCGAACGGGATCCCACTGCTGCTCCCTTGTTTGAAGCTCCATGTCGATCTATCTCTTCCTCGCGACATTCTGAAGCTCAGTTAGGTTATCATAACGTTGGGTGGACACAAACTGTCAGATGCCAGTCTTGTGCATACTTAAGTACTACATCATCTGAGCCTGCTTTGAAGCAGCAAACTCAGGACTGAACAAAGCCCTCTCCGTAAACCTCTTGGTTATCTCTGTCACCGTCTTGGTTGTCTGTCTTAGATCCAAGTACTCCTGAGCCAATCTGACCCTCTCCACCAAGGGAACATATCTAAATGGAGCATCTTTGAGAACTGCTCCCAAGTAACACCATTCCTCTTCTCAGGAGTGTACGGACCGGTCACTAATCTCCACCAATCCTATCCGCCCTTAACCGGAGAAGGTTCAGGGCGCACTTGGCCTTATGGTCATCCGAACAAGAACATGAGAAGAAACAATCCTGTACATCAGACAACCACTTCATAGCTACAATTGGGTCCTTGACCCCATCAAACTGTGGGTGATTTGTATTGTCGAAGTCCTGATACTGAAATGATCTCTCCCCTCGAATCCTTGCAACAACAACAGTAGTGGTAGCTGCAGTAGCAACATTAGTGAGTGCATAATAGCGATAATCAAAAAGCTCAATCATAACAGTCTTGATAGACCTAAATAGCTTCAGAATCAACTCACGAATGTCATCATCTGTTAATCTCGACCTATCCTGGCTACCAGCTCCCGAGCTAGAACCTCTTGTCATCACCATACTGAAATTAAACCAAGATATACATCAGAAAGGCCACAATTCATACTGTTATAACCATCATGACAAGACTAACCCTTGGGGTTTGTGACTTCCTTGCTACGCATATGGGTCCTATGCTTTCAGTAGTATAGGCCCATACTACCTTACACAGCTACATGTATTTGTCTCAATGGATCATCACAAACTACCCGAAAACAAACCCATAACTAAAATACTCATAAATCCTGTCCTCGCTCTCTAGAGAGTGGAAAATCCCTCCTCAAATAGCCTGCTATACCACTTAGTCACTCATAAAATATTCACAACCCTACATCCACTCATGATGCTAATCACACATAACACTGGATCCTATAGATAGACGAATAGTTGATTCTACCCTAAGCCCTTCATCAGACAAGAATATGAAATAAGACTAAATCAAACATTCTCATGCTATAGATATTGTTATGTACAACTATGATGCACACTCTAAGTAACTACAGTAATGATGTTAATTTCATCTAACATACAAGAAGCCTTCCTAGGCTATCAAACATCACACATTAGGAAATTGTATCATGCAATCCCTAAAGATCCCTAGCCTATCACTAGCATGCAGTTCTATCATAATCATCAATAACAAATAATAGTGTGGGTAACTTAGGGTATACTTTCTTACTCCGGTTGATTGTACACATGTCGTCCTTCCTTAGTTACTTTTGAAAACAATTTAGAAAACTTTTACAGATCCTTAGTTTGATTCTAGATTTGTAACATCTGTATATTTATGTATTTCCACTTTTAGCCCTTAGTATGAGAATTAATTGCATTTTGACCATTGGATGTGAATTAATTGCAAAAGTGGCCCATAATGGCATTTTTTTAATTATTGGGCAAAGCTCACGAATGGTGGGTGCTCCCCCAAGAATGTTGGGCGTTCGTGCTAGAATCCCAAACCCTAATATTTAGGGTTGGACCCTATTTAAACTTCCTTAAGTTCCAATACTCTCTTCTTTCATCAACCTCCAGTCCCAACTTGGAGCTTTGCAAACCCTAATCCATTTGAGAGAATTTGTGAGCCTTTAAGTATGTTTTGGTGATCCATTTGTCATCATTACTGAAGTCACTTAATGTGTAGATCGGAGTTATACATAAAAAGATTCTATAGCCAGAGAATGTTTGATTTATCTTTATTTCCTCTTCTTGTCTGATTAAGGGCTCAGGGTAGAGTCAAGTATTCAACTATCTACGAGATCAAATGTTTTGTATGATTATCATGTACTTGTGTCTGTAGAGTTGGTGGAAGTTTCATGAGTGGGTGCAGTTCATAGTAGGATGGCGTGAAGAGTGATTAGTGTAACATCCATAAAAATCATGCCAATTTCAAACTTTTTAAATCATTCAAAAACCAATAATTATTACAAATTTGTTTTTAAAATAGTTTCATATCAAAGTATCCCAGAAATCAAGATCATAAAAATGTGAGGAGGTTCAAGATCACGCCTTCGCCTTCCCGCGATAATCTGAAATACCTGAAACAAAACCCAAAACTGTAAGCCCAAATCTTAGTGAGTTCCCCCAAAATACTGCACAACAAATAACACACGTATAATAACAGCACACTATGGGCCCAATCAACCATCAGGTTGGAATGCCAACATACTATGGGTCCAATCATACACAGGATGGTATACCCTCGGCCCACAACCATCGGGTTGGAATGCTCAGATAGTAAGAGCCCAATCATCCTCGGGATGGAATTCTCTCGACCCACGACCATCTGGTTGGAATGCCCTGGTCTATTGGCTCTCGCACAAAGCAGATAAGTCTCAACCACCAATCAAACTCAATCACCTACATTCACCAATGGTCCACTTCCATAAATTTCCAAATTACTAAAATACCTCCAGAAGTCAAACTGGTCAACCCTTGGTCAAGTCAAAGTCAACAGTCCATGTTGATCCAACTCGTCGAGTACAGTCTATAGACTCGCTGATTTCATTGAGAACTCAGAAGATCGAGAATTCCTCAGTTAACTCGCTAAGTTTCCAGAGAACTCGTCGAGTCCATGCAATGTCGAAAATGTCGGGAATACCCTAACTAAATCGTCGAGTCATCTCATTGACTCGCCGAGTCCATGCTGAAACCAAAAATGGGCAATCTTCATCATACTTGTCGAGTTGACCATGCAACTCATCGAGTTCCTTCAGTCTATTTCTCATTCAGATGCTTTTACGTGGAACCAAAGCTCCAAACTGTAGATCTAGGCTCCTAGGGTGTTGTTATCACGTAAAGTTGCTAACTTTACGTGCATGTAAGGCTTTATGAAACTAAGACACTCATATCTAGCCTTAGAAGTAGGTTTTGGACATGAAGGAGGGCTAAAGCTTCATAAAGCTTGAGGCTTTATATCCCTAAGGGCCTAGAGGAGTCCAGATCTGAAACCATGCCCTTGTGACAAGCTCAAATCCGAAAGTGACCCCCATTTTGCACCAAAATGCCCATATTCTCATATAAGAAGAGATCTAACAAATGTGAGGTCAAGGTAAAGACCTTTTACCTTCAAATGCAATCCAAGACGATGTAGATACTGGATCTACAAGCTTCTTCTCGTTCCAAGCTTCTTCAACAAATGCACCAAAACACACTGTAGCCTCTCACACACTCAATAATAGGGTTTAGATCGATTAGGGATTCTTCTGGCCATCAAAAGTTGGTAACGAGGTTGGAAGAAAGGGCTTAAGGTCCTTTAAATAGGGTGAAAACCCTAAAAATTTAGGTTTTCATGCACAACCTCTAATCATCAAGTCGGGGTCCTCCAACTCGTCGAGTAGAAGTCATAAGCCGTGCGGGCTAACTAGGTTCAACATGACGAGTTGGGGCCTCCAAATCGTCGAGTTCCCTCAATAAAATGAATACAAAGCTTTCAAAAATAATACATGGGAGTTGGGATGTTGCAATTAGCCACTCTTGAAAGAGTGAGGACAGGATAAATATGTATCCTAGATGCTTGTGCTTAGAGGTCGAGAATTTTGTATGAGGGTCTGCTTAATTTTTATTGTGTCTTAGTGCCAGTCGACTCCAATGCTTGAATGTTGCTTGCTTTGTGCTTTGTAGGACTCATATTGATGTGAGTTAACTATCAAATGAATACATTAAATTACATGTTATGAAGGTTAAATAATCTTAGAGTGAGGGATTTGTTACTATTGCTCATCTCTTGTCCGAGTATAACTGTTGTAGGGTTGAGTCTTTTAGTCGAAAGAGTATTTAAGTTTTGTTGCATGTAATTGTATTCATAAAGTGGTTAGCTGACATTAATAAGGCTTTTCGGCTGCTAATGGCAGGGGAGGTGGGAATCCTAGGAGAGCCTAAGAAGTGCTTTAGTGCAGTTGCTATGTTGTTTAATGGGTTTGGGTAGTACTATTATGAGTAGGTAGCATAGAGGACTTTGGATGATTTTTGAGGAAAGAATGGATAGGCATGGAAGGTAGTATTGGGCCCGTACTACTGGAAGCACATGATCCATACTCGAATCGAGGAAAATATCAGGGATTCTAAGGAGTTAGTTGGGGGAAGATAGAATGGTTTGATACCATGATTCATGGTAGTGGTTCCATATCTGTCGATCTTTTGGTTATGCTTGTTCGGGATGAGGATGAGTCTGGTGAATTCTTGGGCTTTAGTGTCCATGCCAGTTTGGGTTTGAATCATGTATACTTGGGTGAGTTAGTTGATTTTGACGTCTCAGGAGCCTTTCTCAAGTGGTGCTAGTTAGGCCATGAGATTCAAGAAGGAAGCATTTGTTGTGAGCGGATTAAGAATTGCAGTCGGAGGCTAAGTGATTGACAGATGGATTGTAATGTCGCTATCTATGGCAAGGGTTATGCCTTTCTAGTGTTTTGAGTTCAGAGAAGGAGTGAATAGGCTTGTGACTTTCATAGTTAGTATTTAAACCCAATATAGGGCTAGTTGGCTGTAGTGTTTAGCAGTAGTATGACAATATGGGAATGCGCAGTAGGATTGTTGTGGTATGGATGCCTCGTGATGAGACCAAGGGTATACTTCTTGGGATATAGGCATGTTAGGTGCTAGTTAATGGTTTTAGGTGAATCAAGAGCAACAACTTTTGTTGTTTCTGATGTATCCTGACTATAAGAATGAGGCCTTTCGGTATTTATGAACGATTCTTGTGATGAATTGATGGTTGGGATTTCAGGTGAGGAGTGTATGCTTTTGGACAGTAAGTTGGTACTTTGCTAGTGCATCTGCATGAAATATTGGGTGTTAGAGGCAGTTATAATTGGAAATTTCCGAGGTTTCCCTTTAAGCACTAGAATCTCTTTGAGATTGCTTGGTCTTTATCTGGAAGGTCATCCTGTGTTGTGTTATACATTGAAAAGGTCTGGAATGCTATATATATCTGGATAAGCCGGTTTGAGTTTTGGTTTTATTGCGATGTCAGTTGGTGGTGGTTGGAACCCTAAGTGGGGGAGAGCTGGATATTCTGGTTCGATATTTATCGTTCTGTTCAAGATTTGGTTTTAGAAGAATGGGAAATAGGGATCTACGGTGTGGGTATATGGGGCTTTGATTCAAGATTTGGTCAAGTCAGGGGTGTAGAGCAAGTGGATATTAGATGTATGCGTTCAGGGAATACACGAGTTGTCTCGCAGCATGAAGTAGTTGGTCAAGGAGTTCGTTGTAGCCATTGGGTCCTTTTGGGATAACAATGAATATATGAGGATGCGCTATGATTGCTCAGGCTGAGTATCGGTTGTTGATGGATTTGTCAGCTCGTTGTATGAATTGCTATTTATAGTATAGATTGAGTGTTTTTCATTAAGTGAATCAGTTTTAGAGATGGGTATGCTCAACTCGACGTGGGTTTTGGTTAAGTAGTGTACTGGTTCATTAGATTAGGTGTCACTGCATTCTCGGTAAATTGGATATTTCATTCATCATCAACGCGGAGATTCTTTGGAAGTTTTGAGTTGTATCGGTTGAAGTTTAATGGATTCATCAGCCTATTGTTAAGTTTGGCTAGAGTTTGGAGGATATCCATGGTTTTAACAAAAGTTCTGGTTAACTTTAAAAGTTTTATCGAGCTAGTTACGTATTAATGGGATCTGTTTCGGCCGTTCATAAGGATGCTTTTGTTCGTGATTGAGGGTCGTACTTTCATTAAATCTACTAGTACTTCACTTTTGGGTAAGGTTGTGAGGAAGAAGAAATGCAGTAGATCTAGGGTTGGTTATGGAATTCTCTTGAGAGTGTGATGGTGATAAGTTCATTAGATATTGTCACGAGGGATGTATGTAGGTTGAGTATGATAACATAAGAGTGCTTGGCTCGATTTATTAGCATGGTTCTTAATTGGTTTGTAGCCTTTAGATTGGAACAAGAGTACAACCACCTATCTCATTCTGGTTGTTTGCAACCATGTTTCACCTCACTTCACATTGGTGTCAGCCCGTACTATGAAAGGAATTATACGTGGGGAAAGAGTATGGCTCGTGTTGTGTTCGGTTAGCATTGATAGGGATGGTGATTGAGTTCCTGCAAGACGATGGATTGATGGTTGAGTACTTTAGTCCTATGTGGTGACAGTCGTGAGTTTTCAGGCTAGTGATGGAATGATGACAAGATCAGCATAGTACCGTGAATTTATCATTTTAGTGGTTAGAAAGTGTCACGATGTATCATGAACCAGTGGGCGTATGTTTCTTATATGCAGTAATCGATAGTCATTTGATTGAAACTTTTAGGTATCAAGATCATTAGTCTTATTGACATGTTTGGGATTGGTAGTCTTTTGGGAGGCCAAGATACCGAGAGCATTCCCGACATGGGCTAAGGGCTGGGAAGGGCATTCTAGACTCAAGTTGTGGGCTCAGAGGCAATCCAAAATTATGTTGAGGACCTTGTAGAGGTATTCTAGACATAGGATGTGGGCCCAGTGTTCATGTTTGTTTATTATCCATGTGCAAATATTAGTTATGAGATCAGGGGTAAGCCCTAACATGGTTATGGGTTAAGCAAATCGATGGTAAACTCGAGTGTGGCTAGCGGATGGTAGGGATGTTGAGCTGAAGAAGTGTTTGGGTTAGTCTAGGATGCGACCGACTAACTTCCGTTCTGGTCTTGTCAGCACATTTATATGAGGATTATTCTTTCTGCATGTTTTGATGGTGTTACTAGTCATGGACTAGGGATATGTACGACATACAAATGATCTCCAATTTAGAGTAAGGTTTATGAAGTTTAGAATTAAGGGGTTCCCGATTCCCAAAAATATATTGGTAGAATTATTTGTGAGTATAATTCTAGCATTCATCGGTTGTTTGGTTCTCGCTGGTAAGTAGGTCTTCAGTTAGAGAGAGAAATATAGTCTTTACGATTGAGTAACTTCAAGTTATTGGTATATTAGACCATTTCAAGTGGATGCCAGGGTTGGCAAGGTAGCTTACCAGTTGGATTTTCCTGAAGAGCTCAGTCAGATCCACACCACCTTCCATGTTTCAAAGCTTTGGAAGTGCGTGACTGATGATTCAACGGTTTTTCCTTTGGATGATATTCAGGTTGATGATCTTATGAATGTTGAGAGGTTAATGGAAATTTTTGGATCGAAAGACAAAGGCCTCATACAACAGGGTGGTGTCTATGGTCAAGGATCAGTGGCAACATTGGAAGGGTTTCGAATGGTCGATGGAACTCGAGACAGAGATGCGAGAGCATTACCCTGAGTTGTTCACATCAGCGGACTTCAAGGACGAAGTCTAGTTCAATTGGGGAGAATTGTAACATCTTGATATTTTGGTATTTCCACTTTTAACCCTAAGTATGAGAACTAATTACATTTTGACCCTTGGATGTGAATTAATTTCAAAATTGGCCCATAATGCCATTTCCGTAATTATTAGGCAAAGCTCGCGAATGTTGGCTGTTCCCCTAGGAATGCTAGGCGTTTGTTCCATAATCCCAAACCCTAATATTTAGGGTTTAGACCCCATTTAAACTTCCTTAAGTCCCTAGCCTCTATTCTTTCCTCAGCCTCCAACCCCAATTTCAACCTTTGCAAACCCTAATCCATTTAAGAGCATTTGTGAGCCTTTGAGTGTGTTTTAGTGATCTTGAAGGAGGGGGAAAGAATAGAAGATCATCTTGGAGGAGTGGAACACTTTGGATCCTGAATAACATGATTTGGCACCATTTTCAGGTTAAAAGCTCTAAACTTGATGAAGCATTGATTAGATATTGTTTAAGACATGAAATGATGTTCTTTTGGTCCCATAAGCTTGGTATTATGAGAATGGATTACTCAAATCCATATAAGTTGTCCCTTCAGACCTTTTGGAGCATTTAGAAGCATAAAAATGTAGTTTTGGTTATTAGTTTGCTTCCATGCATGATCTAGGTTGTCTTAATGGGTTAAGTAGTTAGAGTTTTTTTATTTGGGAGCTTATTGGCCATACAAGAACATAAAGTTGGAAACTTTATGGTTAAGAACATTATTTGAGGGTTAGATCTAGAAGTTTGACAAATAGGCTTAAAGATTAAGCTCTTATTAAGAAGGAAAAGGATACAGTCACAAACACTGGGCGTTCGTGGTCAGCCACCCCGTTTTCTTGTCAAGTTGTGTAAGGTTAGTGTACAAGCTGAGTACGATGGGCGTACTCAACACAATTGACTAGGTTTGACTTTTAACTTTTATGACTTTGACCAAGTTTTGAACAAATTTGACCAAAGAGTATTTTTGGTATTTTGATATTAAGTTACGTTGGGTCATGATTTGAATAATAGGTGACGAGTAGAGTCAGTATTTGGAGCAGAGATTTATTCAACTATTTGTTTGGAAATAGATTCGAGTTTTCCTCAATGTACTTGTAGGTCGAAGCCACTAATGCCGGCCCACTATATTATGTATACTGGTATAGAGGATGTTGATATGTTATAGTGATCTGTTAAATCAATATCCTTGTAAATAGAATGTAGTATGGGGTAGTGGTTTGTAAATCTGCATGTTTGTCTGATGACTGGTTATATGCTTATCTGTCAGCTGGATATATGTTATGTGTTATGTATATGTTGACATAGTAGAGTTGAGTTGAGATAGTACTGCTTTGTGCGGTAGCCAACAAACCCGGGAGCAAGCTAGACATAAGTTGTGGGCCTCGAGGGCAAGCCAAACTTATGTTGTGGGTTCGGGAGCAAGCCAAACTTATGTTGTGGGTTCGGGAGCAAGACAAATATGAGTTGTGGGCCCGATAGGCAAGACAGACTCATACTGTGGGCTCATGGGTAATTCAGTCTTTTAGCTGTGGACCCAATATATGTTGTTATATGTTGTGTGTGTTGGTACTTTGGGGGAACTCACTAAGCTTCGTGCTTACGGTTTTAATTATTGTTTTAGGTACTTCAGATGATCGTGGCAAGATGAAAGCATGATCGTGCACATCCTTCTGATTTTATGTTATTAGATTCTGGAATACTCTGATTTACGAATTATACTTTTGAAATATTTTTTTGTAAATAATTATTGTCTTGGGGTTGTTTTTGAAAAATTTAAATTTACTCTGATTTTTGGGTTGTTGCAGGATTCGCACGAATGCTCATCCAATTCTCTACAACTAGGGCTCTGATACCAACTTGTAACATCCCAAAATCAAGATAAAACTTTTTTCATTTTCAAATCAAAAGAAACCATTGTTATCAAACAAAACCCATAAGAAAGCAAAGTATAAAGTACAAATATCCCAAGATCAGTGTATCATAAATCTCTAATAACATGTCATATAAGGATGTGATCACACCTTCGCCTTCACACAATCATCTAAAGTACCTAAAACAATAAAATGAATTTATAAGCCAAAGCTTAGTGATTTCCTCCAAAGTACCACACACAACATCTATAACATATTCAATCATGCATGCTAGGTCCAATCAATCATCAGACAGGAATACCTTCAGGTCCACAGCCATCGAGCTGGATTACCCTCGGTCCGATCGGTCATCAGACTGGAATGCCACTATACGATAGGTCTAATCATTCATGTAACACCTAGTTCCTGGTATGTATTTAATTAAAGAATTATTCATTTTGTATAGACACTCGACGAGTTGGAGGCCCCAAACTCGTGGAGTAGGAATGAAAATTTGACACGACTTGTAAAGTCTACTCGACGATTTGAGAGCCTCAACTCGATGAGTAGGACTAGCATAATGAAACTCTAATTTTTAGGGGTTTGCACCCTATTTCAACACCTTAAACACCAAAGGCTAGCCTCATTTACAGCCTCCAAGTCCCAAACCCTAATGCCTTGTGTGAGCTTGTGAGTCATTTATGAGAGAAACTTGTGCATTTGAAGCTTGTGGAAGAAGAAGAAGCTTGAGGACTCAAGAGGAAGAGAGTAGATCCAGAAACTTCACTCCATTTGCAGCATTTTCTGGTAAGCAAGTCTCAAACTTGCTCAATGATTACTTAGATCTCTACATCTTCACTTTTATTGGGTTTTTGGTCCAAATATCTTGATCCATGGGAAATGGATGTCCCAAGTGAGTATACTTCCAGATCTAGGACCTTTAAGGGCTTCCATGGCATAAAGCTGCAAACTTTATGGCCATTGAATCCCCATGCAAGCTCTAGGATGTCATTTTGACCTTTTAAGCTCCAAAAGGTCATGAATAGAGAGAAAGTCAGAGACTTTACGTGTTCATGAAGTGTATAGGTTCTAGATCTCATTTTATATGCTTTAGCTTGAAGTATTAATGGCTTTTAAGTCAAGAACGAGGTCTTAAAGAATTAAGGTTTGAGTTAAACCCATTAAGGATGGGTATTAATGGGTAAAGCTGGAAACTTTACCCTTAAAAGGACATTTCTGGTGTATATATGAAGTATGGAGATTAGATCTGAAAGATAGGGGATTAATCTATTAAGATAGCTTAACAGACTAAAGAACTCGACGAGTTGGGTCGAAATACCCCGACCCCGTAGAAGGAAAAACTTAACGAGTTTAGGATGAACTCGATGAATAGAGTTGGAAAGTCTTGATTCTGATGATAAGAGAAACTCGACGAGTTCGTGAGGAACTCGACAAGTTGGATCGTGATTTCAGAGTTTATGATTTATGAAAATCCGTGAGTTGATGGGTCAACTCGGCAAGTTGAGTCAACCCAGAATGTTGACTTTGACAAGAATGTTGACTTTTACCAGGGGGTAAAATGGTCATTTGACCCTAATAAGGATTAATTGATTTTGACTACGTTACATTGTGATAATGATAGCCGGGGAGTCATTAGAGCAGCCGTTAGAGATTCCTTACCACGAGACTTCACAGTCAGCTTTACGAGGTCAGTTTCCTCCTATATGAACGGGTCGAATATGTATGCTAGTATGTTTTGGGCTTAGGTCCGATGTCGGGGACAACCCGATGTAGGTTTATATGTTTCTGGACTTCGGTATGATGCCAGGGAAAGCCCGATGAATGTTCATATGCTTGATGTCTTCATGATTGTTAAATGTGCTTGTTTTATATGTTCTGTATTTCGGTCCGATGCCGGGGTAAGCCCGAGGAATGCTTATATGTTTCCGTATTTCAGTACGATGTTGGGCGGGGCCCGAGGAATGTTTATATGTTCATGATATGTGATTATGTTTATATGTATTTGTTGATATGTTTATATGTATACCGGATTTCGGTCTAATGTCGGGCGGGGCCGGATGCCGAACTTGTCTAATGTCGGGCGGGGCCTGTTGTAGCGAGCAAGGCCAAATGTATGTTATTATGTGATTATATGATTATGTGTATGGTATGTGGTAGTTTGGGGAGACTCAGTAAGCTGTGTGCTTACAATTTTCAGTTTTGGTTTCAGGTACTTCTGCTAACAAGGGGAAGAGCTCGGGATAACTGGAGTGCACACACCATTTGTTATAGCCTGGGATGTTTTTATTATGATATTTTGATATGGGTTTTTGATGAGGTACTTGATTTGATACTTTGATTTATGTTTTGGATGGAATGATTCTGAATGATATGGTTATTTTAATAATTTAAAATGAAAATTTTGGACCGTATTTTTGGGACGTTACAAGTCATCAGACTGGTATGCCCTCAAGTCTACAACCATCGGTCTGGATTACCCCTAGTTTGTTGGCTCACGCACATTGCAGTAAAGCCTCAACCCCAAGCCATAATATGTCGACATATGCAACAGATAAACATATAAACAATCAATAAGCAACATGCAGATCTACGGATCACTACTACATAACACACCTTATATATCAGGATACAGATCTAAAAGATCACTACATCATAACATCATCCTATATACCAGGATACATAACCTAGTGGGCCTACATTAGTATATTCAAACCACTAGTACTGTAATGAACAACTCACCTCTTAGTCTGGAAAGATAGTTGAATTGGACACGACTTTGAATATCAACTCTACAAGTCACCTATACATCAAATAATGACCAAACTCAACTACAACTTTCTAAGTGTTCAAGATCCTAGCTTTTTGGTGATATGATGCTAGATATAGATTTCTTGTTCCTTTTCTTCATGATTGTGAATGTTGAAGGAATGGATTCCATAAAGTTGGCAACTTTATGGATCCATCAAGTCTCTTTGAGGTTATATGTTGTAGATCTGGAGTATCTTGGAGTATTTGGCCCCTTGAAAAAGTTTAATTTTATTTCCTACCATGTTTTGACCTAAAAATAGAGGAGACATGAATGTCCATAAATCTGCGATTTTTATGGTCCATTAGGTGTGGGAAACCCTTCTAGAACTTTGGGGAAATGGCTTTTATGATTAATTGCTTAATGGTTGAGTCATAACTTAAGTTACCTTTAGGATCTAGGTTTTGAGATCCTGGTGTATGGGTAGGTCCTAAGGGATAAAGTTGGAAACTTTATCCATCAAGACCTTAGGAAAAAGTACATTTGAACTTTGGAGCCATTGGTTTGGTTGGAAGTATCTTAACACATTAAGCTGTTGAAGATCCAGTTCCCAAGATGTGACACTTTGCCGCCACAACGTGGCAACTAGAGTAAGCCCAACTGTTTTGTTATCTTGTTGCTACGACGTGGCTAATAGGAGGATACGAAGTGGCGACTCACTGAGGTGTTTTTGGATGTTTGACTTTGGACCGTCGACTTTGACTTGTTGACCTGGGTTGATTATTGATCAAGATTTCTAGATTTAGTTTATAGACTAAGGTTGGACCTGGTATATCTGGATATGTGTGTTGTGGCACCAGTTGCATGTCTTTAAGCAGTGGTTTAGCTAACGTTTTGAGTTAGGTGAGTCTTCTCACTATAGTGTGTAGGATGCTAGTTATCTTAGTGATACTTGCATGGAAGATCAGGTGGTGTCCCTTGGAATATGTATGAAAGAGTAAGTGGTGGTTCCTGGAAATTATATGCAAGACCAGGGTCTGGTCTCCAAAAATTATATGTATGTTGGTAGTTGTCTTTGTGATGCTTGCAAGGAACACTAGGAGGTGGATCTTGGCACTTGTACACAAGACCATGATTTGGCTCCTGGTGTGACAAAGAAATGCCATGATTGGCTCATGGATGATAGTGACAATAATACTATGGATGAACCATTTCATTCCCTATCTTATGTAAGGTATGTGGTATTTTAGGGAACTCAATAGTGATTTGTGCTTATGGTTTTTGTGGTTTAAACATTTTCAGGTACTTCCAGTTCCAGAGGGAATGACCCGACTTGACTACACCGCATCCTTGATGGCTTTTTCCTCATTGATTACTTTTGATATACTATGATGTTTGAAAATACATTTTACTTGGTTTGGTTTGGAACAATTGGTTGTATGACTCGATGGTTTAAAGGAAAATTTTCTTGGCATTTTGGGACGTTACAATTTTACACTATTGGAACATAATTTTTCTTTATTTTGGAAAATAATAATGTTTCAAATGAAACTTTTGGCATATAAGTCCTTTTTTATGTTTTGGGTTATTAAACACAAGTGTTATGTTTTTGTTGTTTTGGAGAATTCATTCGAGTAAGTGGAATTACCATCCCTTAGTTAAAATGAATCAACCTTCCTTTAACTCACTAAGAATTTCCATTGTCTAACTTATTTTGATGTATGTTCGGGTTGAAGAATATTGAGTCTAGGAGGTACCAAAGAGTTGTAGAAGGCTCTGACTAGTGGGGTACTTGAACCTTTGGTATAATACCTAATAAGAACCTTAAAATGGTATACTTTTGGGATCCTTAAACTTTTTTGCATTTATGATGAAAGCTCTATACTTTTGAACTATGAAAGATTTAAAAATGTTTCTAAATGGTATTTACAAATCACATGGAGATGGGTGTTATAGTTAGTTTAGGATTGTCTCATAAGCTTACCTTTAGCCCCATATATCAAGCTGCATACGAATTCCAATCATGACTGAGTTAAAGAAAATAAATCTATCTATTAAAAATTTTTATCACTTTATCTTCCCAAATCATGATAATGAGTTATAAAGAGTTGGAAAAAAGGTGATTGAAATCTAGAGCGTCAACTCACTTGTCTCTCATAAAAAGTTGTCGTATCTTTGAACACGTAACCTCTATTAGGGACTCGTTGATTAAATATCGAATATAAGGAATCACGCTTGAAGGGATGTTGAATAGGTAGTAATTGTGCATGGTTAACGAAATTCATATTTTTTTTGGGAGTCAACGTGTCACATCCTATATTACTAAATAAGGCCACGCACATATTTTGTTTAGGTTCTTATATCCCTTTTACCTATCTTGGCTTGCCGATTGAAAAATCAAGGACCAATTTGTCATCATAGAATCCCATATTTAGGAAAAGTTAAGATTAAATTATCCATATAGAAACCTCAAAACTTATCTGTGGTGGACTCAGACTATGCAAAGCGATGTCGGGTAATGTTGGCTCCTATTTCTTTTTCTTTATTCAAAGCTTCAATCAATTAAAGCGTTGAAAGCATTGTAAAGAATAAGGATGAACTTTTTTTTAGCATAGGGTGTCTGGTGAAAATAATTTTTTTTGATCTCGTAGTCACAAATAATTTCAAAAAATAATAAATGATTTGGAGTGAGTGGTTAATGAAATTCATATTTTTTGGGAGTGAATGTGTCACATCCTATATTACTAAATGAGGCCACCCATGTAATTTGTTTAGGTTCTTATCTACCTTTTACCTATCTTGGCTTGCCCATTGAAAAATCAAGGACCAATTTGTCATCATAGAATCCCATAATTAGGAAAAGTTAAGATTAAATTATCCATATAGAAACCTCAAAACTCATTTGTGGTGGACTCAGACTATGCAAAGCGGTGTCGGGTAATGTTGGCTCCTATTTCTTTTTCTTTATTCAAAGCTTCAATCAATTAAAGTGTTGAAAGCATTGTAAAGAATAATGATGAACTTCTTTTTAGCATAGGGTGTTTGGTGAAAATAAATTTTGTTTGATCTAGTAGTCATAAATAATTTCAAAAAATGATTAATGATTTGGAGTGAATGGTTAATGAAATTCATATTTTTTGGGAGTGAATGTGTCACATCCTATATAACTAAATGAGGCCACCCACTTAATTTGTTTAGGTTCTTATCTCCCTTTCACGTATCTTGGCTTGCCGATTGAAAAATCAAGGACCAATTTCTCATCATAGAATCCGATAATTAGGAAAAGTTAAGATTAAATTATCCATATAGAAACCTCAAAACTTATTTGTGGTGGAATCAGACTATGCAAAGCGATGTCGGGTAATGTTGGCTCCTATTTCTTTTTCTTTATTCAAAGCTTCAATCAATTAAAGCGTTGAAAACATTGTAAAGAATAAGGATGACCTTTTTTTTAGCATAGGGTGTCTTGTGAATTTTTTTTTTGGATCTCGTAGTCACAAATAATTTCAAAAAATGATTAATGATTTGAAGTGAATGGTTAACGAAATTCATATTTTTTTGGGAGTGAATGTATCACATCCTATATCACTAAATGAGGCCACCCACGTAATTTGTGTAGGTTCTTATCTCCCTTTTACCTATCTTGGCTTGCCGATTGAAAAATCAAGGACCAATTTGTCATCATAGAATATCATATTTAGGAAAAGTTAAGATTAAATTATCCATATAAAAACCTCAAAACTTATCTGTAGTGGACTCAGACTATGCAACGCGATGTCGGGTAATGTTGGCTCTTATTTCTTTTTCTTTATTCAAAGCTTCAATCAATTAAACCGTTGAAAGCATTGTAAAGAATAAGGATGAACTTTTTTTTAGCATAGGGTGTCTGGTGAAAATATTTTTTTTGGATCTCGTAGTCACAAATAATTTCAAAAAATGATTAATGATTTGGAGTGAATGGTTAATGAAATTCATATTTTTTGGGAGCGAATGTGTCAGATTCTATATTACTAAATGAGGCCACCCACCTAATTTGTTTAGGTTCTTATCTCCCTTTTACCTATCTTGGCTTGCCCATTGAAAAATCAAGGACCAATTTGTCATCATAGAATCCCATAATTAGGAAATGTTAAGATTAAATTATCCATATAGAAACCTCAAAACTCATTTGTGGTGGACTCAGACTATGCAAAGCAGTGCCGGGTAATGTTGGCTCCTATTTCTTTTTCTTTATTCAAAGCTTCAATCAATTAAAGCGTTGAAAGCATTGTAAAGAATAATGATGAACTTCTTTTTAGCATAGGGTGTCTGGAGAAAATAAAATTTGTTTGATCTAGTAGTCACAAATAATTTCAAAAAATGATTAATGATTTGGAGTGAATGGTTAATGAAATTCATATTTTTTGGGAGTGAATGTGTCACATGATATATTACTAAATGAGGCCACCCACTTAATTTGTTTAGGTTCTTATCTCCCTTTTACATATCTTGGCTTGCCGATTGAAAAATCAAGGACCAATTTCTCATCATAGAATCACATAGTTAGGAAAAGTTAAGATTAAATTATCCATACAGAAACCTCAAAACTTATTTGTGGTGGAATCAGACTATGCAAAGCGATGCCGAGTAATGTTGGCTCCTATTTCTTTTTCTTTATTCAAAGCTTCAATCAATTAAAGCGTTGAAAGCATTATAAAGAATAAGGATGACCTTTTTTTTAGCATAGGGTGTCTGGTGATTTTTTTTTTGGATCTCGTAGTCACAAATAATTTCAAAAAATGATTAATGATTTGAAGTGAATGGTTAACGAAATTCATATTTTTTGGGAGTGAATGTGTCACATCCTATATTACTAAATGAGGCCATCCACGTAATTTGTGTAGGTTCTTATCTCCCTTTTACCTATCTTGGCTTGACGATTGAAAAATCAAGGTCCAATTTGTCATCATAGAATCCCATATTTAGGAAAAGTTAAGATTAAATTATCCATATAGAAACCTCAAAACTTATCTGTGGTGGATTCAGACTATGCAAAGTGTTGTCGGGTAATGTTGGCTCCTATTTCTTTTTCTTTATTCAAAGCTTTAATCAATTAAAGCGTTGAAAGCATTGTAAAGAATAAGGATGAACTTTTTTTTAGCATACGGTGTCTGGTGAAAATAATTTTTTTTGGATCTTGTAGTCACAAATAATTTCAAAAAATGATTAATGATTTGGAGTGAATGGTTAATGAAATTAATATTTTTTTGGAGTGAATGTGTCACATCCTATATTACTAAATGAGGCCACCCACGTAATTTGTTTAGGTTCTTATCTCCCTTTTACCTATCTTGGTTTGCCCATTGAAAAATCAAGGACCAATTTGTCATCATAGAATCCCATAATTAGGAAAAGTTAAGATTAAATTATCCATATAGAAACCTCAAAACTTATTTGTGGTGGACTCAGACTATGCAAAGCGGTGCCGGGTAATGTTAGCTCCTATTTCTTTTTCTTTATTCAAAGCTTCAATCAATTAAAGTGTTGAAAGCATTGTAAAGAATAATGATGAACTTCTTTTTAGCATAGGGTGTTTGGTGAAAATAAATTTTGTTTGATCTAGTAGTCATAAATAATTTCAAAAAATGATTAATGATTTGGAGTGAATGGTTAATGAAATTCATATTTTTTGGGAGTGAATGTGTCACATCCTATATAACTAAATGAGGCCACCCACTTAATTTGTTTAGGTTCTTATCTCCCTTTCACGTATCTTGGCTTGCCGATTGAAAAATCAAGGACCAATTTCTCATCATAGAATCCGATAATTAGGAAAAGTTAAGATTAAATTATCCATATAGAAACCTCAAAACTTATTTGTGGTGGAATCAGACTATGCAAAGCGATGTCGGGTAATGTTGGCTCCTATTTCTTTTTCTTTATTCAAAGCTTCAATCAATTAAAGCGTTGAAAACATTGTAAAGAATAAGGATGACCTTTTTTTTAGCATAGGGTGTCTTGTGAATTTTTTTTTTGGATCTCGTAGTCACAAATAATTTCAAAAAATGATTAATGATTTGAAGTGAATGGTTAACGAAATTCATATTTTTTTGGGAGTGAATGTATCACATCCTATATCACTAAATGAGGCCACCCACGTAATTTGTGTAGGTTCTTATCTCCCTTTTACCTATCTTGGCTTGCCGATTGAAAAATCAAGGACCAATTTGTCATCATAGAATATCATATTTAGGAAAAGTTAAGATTAAATTATCCATATAAAAACCTCAAAACTTATCTGTAGTGGACTCAGACTATGCAACGCGATGTCGGGTAATGTTGGCTCTTATTTCTTTTTCTTTATTCAAAGCTTCAATCAATTAAACCGTTGAAAGCATTGTAAAGAATAAGGATGAACTTTTTTTTAGCATAGGGTGTCTGGTGAAAATATTTTTTTTGGATCTCGTAGTCACAAATAATTTCAAAAAATGATTAATGATTTGGAGTGAATGGTTAATGAAATTCATATTTTTTGGGAGCGAATGTGTCAGATTCTATATTACTAAATGAGGCCACCCACCTAATTTGTTTAGGTTCTTATCTCCCTTTTACCTATCTTGGCTTGCCCATTGAAAAATCAAGGACCAATTTGTCATCATAGAATCCCATAATTAGGAAATGTTAAGATTAAATTATCCATATAGAAACCTCAAAACTCATTTGTGGTGGACTCAGACTATGCAAAGCAGTGCCGGGTAATGTTGGCTCCTATTTCTTTTTCTTTATTCAAAGCTTCAATCAATTAAAGCGTTGAAAGCATTGTAAAGAATAATGATGAACTTCTTTTTAGCATAGGGTGTCTGGAGAAAATAAAATTTGTTTGATCTAGTAGTCACAAATAATTTCAAAAAATGATTAATGATTTGGAGTGAATGGTTAATGAAATTCATATTTTTTGGGAGTGAATGTGTCACATGATATATTACTAAATGAGGCCACCCACTTAATTTGTTTAGGTTCTTATCTCCCTTTTACATATCTTGGCTTGCCGATTGAAAAATCAAGGACCAATTTCTCATCATAGAATCACATAGTTAGGAAAAGTTAAGATTAAATTATCCATACAGAAACCTCAAAACTTATTTGTGGTGGAATCAGACTATGCAAAGCGATGCCGAGTAATGTTGGCTCCTATTTCTTTTTCTTTATTCAAAGCTTCAATCAATTAAAGCGTTGAAAGCATTATAAAGAATAAGGATGACCTTTTTTTTAGCATAGGGTGTCTGGTGATTTTTTTTTTGGATCTCGTAGTCACAAATAATTTCAAAAAATGATTAATGATTTGAAGTGAATGGTTAACGAAATTCATATTTTTTGGGAGTGAATGTGTCACATCCTATATTACTAAATGAGGCCATCCACGTAATTTGTGTAGGTTCTTATCTCCCTTTTACCTATCTTGGCTTGACGATTGAAAAATCAAGGTCCAATTTGTCATCATAGAATCCCATATTTAGGAAAAGTTAAGATTAAATTATCCATATAGAAACCTCAAAACTTATCTGTGGTGGATTCAGACTATGCAAAGTGTTGTCGGGTAATGTTGGCTCCTATTTCTTTTTCTTTATTCAAAGCTTTAATCAATTAAAGCGTTGAAAGCATTGTAAAGAATAAGGATGAACTTTTTTTTAGCATACGGTGTCTGGTGAAAATAATTTTTTTTGGATCTTGTAGTCACAAATAATTTCAAAAAATGATTAATGATTTGGAGTGAATGGTTAATGAAATTAATATTTTTTTGGAGTGAATGTGTCACATCCTATATTACTAAATGAGGCCACCCACGTAATTTGTTTAGGTTCTTATCTCCCTTTTACCTATCTTGGTTTGCCCATTGAAAAATCAAGGACCAATTTGTCATCATAGAATCCCATAATTAGGAAAAGTTAAGATTAAATTATCCATATAGAAACCTCAAAACTTATTTGTGGTGGACTCAGACTATGCAAAGCGGTGCCGGGTAATGTTAGCTCCTATTTCTTTTTCTTTATTCAAAGCTTCAATCAATTAAAGCGTTGAAAGCATTGTAAAGAATAATGATGAACTTCTTTTTAGCATAGGGTGTCTGGTGAAAATAAAATTTGTTTGATCTAGTAGTCACAAATAATTTCAAAAAATGATTAATGATTTGGAGTGAATGGTTAGTGAAATTCATATTTTTTGGGAGTGAATGTGTCACATCTTATATTACTAAATGAGGCCACCCACTTAATTTGTTTAGGTTCTTATCTCCCTTTTACATATCTTGGCTTGCCGATTGAAAAATCAAGGACCAATTTCTCATCATAGAATCCCATAATTAGGAAAAGTTAAGATTAAATTATCCATATAGAAACCTCAAAACTTATTTGTGGTGGAATCAGACTATGCAAAGCGATGCCGGGTAATGTTGGCTCCTATTTCTTTTTCTTTATTCAAAGCTTCAATCAATTAAAGCGTTGAAAGCATTGTAAAGAATAATGATGAACTTTTTTTAAGCATAAGGTGTCTGGTGATTTTTTTTTTTTTTTTTTTTTTTTTTTTTTTTTTTTTTTTTGGATCTCGTAATCAGAAATATTTTCAAAAAATGATTAATGATTTGAAGTGAATGTTTAACGAAATTCATATTTTTTTTAGAATGAATATATCACATCCTATATTTCTAAATGAGGCCACCCACGTAATTTGTGTAGGCTCTTATCTCCCTTTTACATATCTTGGCTTGCCGATTGAAAAGTCAAGGACCAATTTGTCATCATAGAATCCCATATTTAGGAAAAGCTAAGATTAAATTATCCATATAGAAACCTCAAAACTTATCTGTGGTGGACTCAGACAATGCAAAATGAAGCCAGTTAATGTTGGCTCCTATATCTTTTTCTTTATTCAAAGCTTCAATCAATTAAAACGTTGAAAGCATTGTAAAGAATAATGATGAACTTCTTTTTAGCATAGGGTGTCTGGTGAAAATAAAATTTGTTTGATCTCGTAGTCACAAATAATTTCAAAAAAGGATTAATGATTTGGAGTGAATGGTTAACGAAATTCATATTTTTTTGGGAGTGAATGTGTCACATCCTATATTACTATATGAAGCCACCCATGTAATTTGTGTAGGTTCTTATCTCCCTTTTACCTATCTTGGCTTGCCGATTGAAAAATGAAGGACCAATTTGTCATCATAGAATCCCATATTTAGGAAAAGTTAAGATTAAATTATCCATGTAGAAACCTTAAAACTTATCTGTGGCGGACTCAGATTATGCAAAGCGATGTTAGGTAATGTTGGCTCCTATTTCTTTTTCTTTGTTCAAAGCTTCAATCAATTAAAGCGTTGAAAGCATTGTAAAGAATAATGATGAACTTCTTTTTGGCATAGGGTGTCTGGTGAAAATAAAATTTGTTTAATCTCGTAGTCACAAATAATTTCAAAAAATGATTAATGATTTGGAGTGAATGGTTAACGAAATTCATATTTTTTGGGAGTGAATGTGTCACATCCTAAATTACTAAATGAGGCCACCCACTTAATTTGTTTAGGTTCTTATCTCCCTTTTACCTATCTTGGTTTGCCGATTGAAAAATCAAGGACCAATTTGTCATCATAGAATCCCATAATTAGGAAAAGTTAAGATTAAATTATCCATATAGAAACCTCAAAACTTATCTGTAGTGGACTCAGACTATGCATAGCGATGCCTGATAATATTGGCTTCTATTTCTTTTTCTTTATTTAAAGCATCAATTAAAGCTTTGCAAGCATTGTAAAGAATAATGATGAACTTTTTTTTTAGCATAGAGTGTCTGATCAAAATTAAATTTGTTTGATCTCGTAATCACAAATAATTTCAAAAAATGATTAATGATTTGGATTTGCACAGCCTTGAAGCAGATACTCAAACCTTTACCACTAAATGACAGTGAAGGCTCTTGTCTTCTTGTGAATAAAAATATAGAAGTTCTTTGAAAAAATTCAATTAGCTTAGATGATGTTGTAATGAAGTTTATTAGTTAATTATAAGGATAATGTCATTAAGACCCTAGTAACTATTATGTTTTGGTTTAAAAGCTCACCCATATTTTACACACACAGATATATATATATATATATATATATATATATATATATATATATATATATATATATATATATATATATATATATATATATATATATATATATGTTGCATTCTATCGACATGAAGTCACATTTGTGTGTTAAAAATGTCCGTATAAAAATCCGGAAGGCGTAAGCGGGTAATCCCATGCCTAGTGACCATGTGAGACTGACATGCCATGAAATTCCGATTGTTGATTTCTCATTTGCCATTCGGTCTATTTTATGTTTGGAAAATTGCAACACTATTTTCTTAAGGCAATATTTGGTTTTGTCGGTTTCTAAACCAAACCAAACCAAATTAGAATTCAATTTTTAGTTTGATCTGTAAGAATTTGAATTTGATTTGGTTTAATTCTTGAATTGGACCAAAAAAATTCAAACCAAGGAAACTGAAGAACCCATACACCGAACAAATTTCCATCCCTAGTTGAAACTGATCAATGATTTAATAATGTCTGTGATATATAAATGAGTAAATTACTGAAATCGTCCCTATGGTTTGGTTAAAATTACACGTTTGATCCCTAACTTTTCTTTTGCACTCGGATGGTCCCTATAGTTTGATTTTGTTGTATTTTTCGTCCCTGTGGTTTGGCCAAAATTGCATGTTTGGTTCCTAACTTTATATATGTAAGGGACGAAAAACGCAACAAAATCAAACCATAGGGATGAAAAATGCAACAAAATCAAACCACAGGGACGATCTAAGTGCAAAAGAAAAGTTAGGGACCAAACATGCAATTTTAACCAAACCATAAGGATGATTTCAATAATTTACTCTATATAAATGAAACCATATATTTTGCCAGGTCTTTAGATGAGGTAAGGATGAGGAGATGAATTGAAGGTTATTTTCATATTTTGAGAGAGAGAGAGAGAGAGAGAGAGAGAGAGAGAGAGAGAGAGAGAGAGAGAGAGAGAGAGAGAGAGAGAGAGAGAGAGAGAGAGAGAGAGAGAGAGAGAGAGAGAGAGAGAGAGAGAGAGAGAGATGTTTTTTTCCTATTACTCAAAAAGAAAAAAAAAAAAAAAATCCACATAATCTAAGATTAAACAGTGAAACCACGAAAAAGAAATTCAGTATATTTTTAACAAATTAATGTTAAGTTTAAGGATGTTTTCGAAAAACATGTATACGAGGGACCTTTTAAAGAAATTCATAAAAGCTTGTGGGTCCTCGACTATATACAAAAAGTTTTTAAATATTGAATTTTATAATATGTTCTTTAAAAATGAAAAATAACTAAAAGTGTGTTCCCATATATGTGATTTATCTCTTTAATATGTTTTAAAATATTATGTGAATGATTATTGAACCTTAGTTTTCTACTTTAAGATCGTCGGTGGAGGATGGTGATGGATTAATAATTACAATCACATTATAGAATCCAATTATTCACGGTAACTAAACCATGATCATGAATTTAGTGGTGGATGAGAACTAAAGTTGACAGTGTGAAATGACAAGAATGGCCACCCTTTTCTATTGAAAATGTGAGGAATGATTGGTGTCAGATTTGACAATTTCACCGGCCAATTTGTGGTTGAGCTACAATTGTTGGTTATTTGACATGTCTTTAAAAAATAAATATGCGGCGATTGTCATTTTAAACTATGCATGCTTTTGGATAATGGTGTGAAAATGACAATTGGAAGATGCATGCTTTTAAACCAAAAGGTCATTTAAGAAAACTAAGTTAGGGATCTCTCGACCACAAAACTTGCGTTTTACATCATTAGTGTAAAAGATCAATCGAGAGTAATCGTGGTTGCCAGTTAGCGATGAGATTCACGCCGCAAAGATATATTAATGCAACCGTTTAAGGTTTTTCAAACTTTTATAAAAATATTGTATTTGCCTCCTCGAAATATATATGAAAAAGGTTAGTGCATTGTTAGATTTTTAGTTGGTTAACACTAATTTGAGGCTTTTAGCCAACAAAGTATTTCAATTGTTTCCAAATCACCAGCTATCACACGTTATTATATCAAGAGGTAACACTAAAGCTGTCTCCAATTGGTCTCTCTGAGATGCTATAGCATGAACATAACTTTATCATTTTAAAAAATGATAAAAAAATACCTAAATTTGTAACTTTATGAATTTAACCCAAGCTTACTTTACAAATTTGACCTAACCTTTTTACTATATTGTTTTTACTAGGCTATAATACGTGGGAATATGATTATAAAAATAAATAAATTTTTATAGTAAAAACTTAGAGATATTAATCAATTATTTTTAAAAATTATTAATTAAAAGATTTATGTTTTGTTATTTATATAAAATTATAATCATTGATTCAAATAAATATGTAAAATCAATTTTCAAGATATATGGGACAAATTTTATTTGTGAATTAATGAAAAAAAATAATAATACTGTAATCATTAATCATAAATTTACAAACCATTACTTTTATACTATATTGAATGTTTTGTTCGTAAGTTTATGTTATTTTTAATTAACTTTTAATGGTTTCAAAACATAGCAATTTTTTAGTTCAAGATTAATGATAAAATAATTATTTTGTATAATGAAATATTAAATTTAATATAGCGAAAAAAAAAAAAAAAACATACATGGTCACATGGAAATACACGAAGGTGATTAGAAAAAATATTAAGTAGTAAGTAAACATTAAACAAAAAGATTACATAGTTGGAAAATAAAAATGTGGCAAGTGTCCTTAAAATCCCTTTATAACACAACTATCCATCATATAGCTTAAATATATGAAAATCCTTTATATAACCATCTATATCAGTTTAATTTTATTTATTTATTTTAACTAGTTTATAATCTGTGGCAACAACGGTTATCCAATTAATTAAACTTTAAAAATAAAAAACTAAAAATTATTAATTAATTATTTTAAATAAATTATTAATTAAGAGATTTTTAGTTATTTAAATTTTAATTATTGATTTAAATAAATATGTAAAATCATCACTTTATAATTTGTATTAAGTTTATTTTAATTTTTATTCTAATGTTATTAATTTAATATAATTAGAGTCAGAAGTTTAAATTTTGAAATTTGAAATGGAGATCCAATAGGTTTACAATTGTCACGTATTAATTATGAGATATAATATGATGACACATGAAAAAGGGAGAATAAAATATGCATTAATTAGAAGGCTTAATAAGATGATATATATCAAGAGGAAAATAAAACTATTCTTTTATTAGATAGGAAGATGTGATCACGAGTTGGTGATTTTTCAACCTACCGGCCATCTTTATCAAATGTGTAGACTTTATATGTCCTTTTTACATATATTTCATATGATTTTTTGATCCACCAAGTTTTCCCAAACATCACCATCCTATATTCCCGGGAAATGATTCGTACACAACAGTTTTTTGCTATACACAACAATTTATGTATTATAGAGTTGTACAATACAACTTTTTAAAGCACAAATTGTTGTATACGGAAAAAAAGTGTTGTGTACGAATCAGTTCCCTATATTCCCTAACAATACTTTTTGAATAAATGAACATATACCAATAACAAAAGCAAATTGTTATTATAAAGCACAAAAAAATGTTAGTAAAAACTACATTTACATATATTTATTTTTAAATATGACGGTAAATGGGAGTACACTTAATCAAACTGTTCATGACATCTAGAGAAAGAAAACATGTCATTTACCAAAACAGATGAAATGCAAAGAGAGACCACTTGCATAATGGCGATACTAATAAGCATAATGACATAACAGGATACATGTATAAGGTTGGCTGCATAAGGCCACTTTATGTTTTTTGCAATGGAAAGACCATAGAAGGGGGTTATTTATACATGTAGCAAAAATTATATAGGAGGTCATTGGATGTTATTACCAAAGCTGAAAATTCTCGTCTGGAGCAGTAGAGGCGTAAAAAAAAGTACATTGTTAAGGGATGATTCTAGATTTTTTAATGTACAAATTTATTCCAATTTTGTATTGAACTTGAATTTGATAAAAATGTGATAATTGTATAAATAAAACTATGTATTAAATTAAAAAATAACAACTAACGTTGGTTTAAACTCAAATTTTACACTTTCTCCAATTTTTTCAAGTTTGTTAACTCAAAATATGATCTATTTTGTACTGAACCCAAATAGAATGCTTTTTTTACAACATTGGATTAACTTACTATTTATCTTTTTTTTAACTTAGTTATGTTGGATATGTATGTTCAAGAATCATTATTGAATGATATTGCTAAAACATATGATCATATAGGGTCACAGTGTTACACCTTTATCAAGTTGATACATTTTGAATATTTATTATTAATATGATTATTAATAAATAAAATCAACTATTGTATTTAATTAGGAAATAATTATTATTTTGTGAAAATAATAATTAAAAAGAGTAAAACTAGTTATTATATAAAATAGTATGATTTTTTAAGTCATATACAAAGTTTTGGATACTTTGGTTAACTTTAAACTTACTAGTTAGTTAGTTTTTTGGTTAAAAAAACTAGTTTAATTTTTTGTTCTCTTCTTAAAAGGACATGATAAGATATGTTATTTAAGTATTGAGTTTGCTTGTCAATCTCCCTCTTTTGTCCCCCATGCCTCTAAAGTGTAGATAATATTTTAGATTATTATACGACGTTGCTTTTGCTTTACTTGGACTATATAAAGAAGTGTAATGCTTTCAAAATGACCCATGTTTCTCATAGAAAAGTCTCATGGCCAAAGGCATCTCTTCATCTCCTCTGCTTCTTCTTGTCTTTTGAAGTTTAGTGAAGATTTGATGCTTAGAAGTGCTTTTCTTTTAGTGCTTAATTGTGTTAAACACTTAAAGGTTTAAGAAGTACTTCATACAAGATGAGAACTAACATTCCAAGTACCTTACTCTTGATGGTGTATACATTGTAGATAAATTATATTCTTGAATTTTACTATCTTTATCAACTCACCAATTCCAAGTGGGATCAAAGGTTTTAGAGGTTATCTCTTAAACATCCTAAGGTTGTTATTATCTTTCTAGTTCATGTATATGGATCCTTTTGGTGGTTTGGTTATAATGATCTAAAAATAAACTAGTTATTTTTAAAGTCTTCTGTTTGCCACTAAAATTATTATTTTTTATTAAGATTGTTTTTAGTTATCAAAACTCATATGTAGTATCAAAGCCTTTTATACATGTTTAGAAAGACTTATTTTAGTGTTTGATAATCTTTGGTTTTGGAAAATATGCTTGATATTTCTTTTGGTAAAGAAATCACCAAATTTATGACAGCTCCAACACCAAACACCATTGATAAATCGCGTATTAATCAAACAAATTTCTTAATTTTCTAAATCATACAATCTATGAAATATTTGCTAAAAGGACCATGCCATTTTATATCCCACAACTTAGTAATCGAACCACTCCCCATGATTTTTAAAAACAAAAGAATCAAAAACCGGTTCTTTTGCCAATAAAACCATGGAATCGTTAAATACTATTAGACTAGATACCGTAAATATTTGGCCTTTAAGCATGTCTATTGTAACACATAATTTTTGGTAAGTATTTTATTTAACTATTAAATGTCAGAATTTTATCCGAGGGAGCGAGGAATCTCATTTTAGGCGCAATGTGCCTAGCATATTAGGCGCAGTGTGCCTAGCATATTAGGCTAAGCCATGAACCTCTGGATTTTGGCCTATTTAATGACATGAACACCTAAGGTTTTGTCATTCCCTTAAAATACAACTGTAGAGACTCTCTCTCTTTCTTTCTCTCTCTCTCTCTCTCTCTCTCTGTCTGTCTGTCTCTCTCTCTTTCTCTCAACCTTAGCACCCTCTCTCTTGTTCTTGAGCATTTTGGTGATTTAGAGATTATTTCTTCCATTTAGTGAAACTTGAAGGTGTAGAAGGTTTCCTTTGTTTTAAGGTAAGTGGTTCCAAGTGTGGATCCAAAAAATTCACTCAATTCCTAGACCTTTGTGAGTATAAAGTTTATATCTTGCTCTTTAGTTCATAGATTCAATCACAAATATTTCTAAGATGATAATATCTTCTATTCTTCAAACAGAGATTTATAAGTCATGTTTTTAAAATCAAATGTGCATTGGTTTACTCCAATGCATCTGGTAACTGGGTGTGATAAAGAGTATTTCCATGCATAATTGGTAAGTCAAATGAATGATTATATAGTCAAAGTTTAATCATTCATTTTGCCTAAACAAGAAATGTGATATTTTGTGGGCCCCTCGGTGATTTAAGTTGATCTATAAGAACAAGGCCTAGTCCGACCTAACCTGATGTGTTTGATTTTGTACTCTGAATTTGATCACAAATCAGGAAATCGGGAAACAAGTAAATGAACATACAGTTGATCTTTTATTCCATGAGCCTGTTCATACGATATCTTGTATAATGAAGGAACAATTTATCACTTATCTTAGGGTAATGTTTGATTTGAATATGATTTTGGCAGTGACCTGGGAAGCACACTTTGCTATTTGATATAAGGTTATACTTGAAATTATAGTTATAGATTTATCCAAATGGCAGACTGTTAGATTAAGGTGTCTAGGCTCATAACTAAATTGGTATAAACTTGTAATTTGAAGCAAAATCCTTTTTGGGTTGCCCTCATAACTAGAACTTCGTTAGAATGACATTTGTACATAGAGAATAAATTTATTAGTTTACTATATTATTACTAAATTTTAATAAATGATTTGTTAAATATATAATATATTATATGATTAATATATTAATTGAAAATAGATAGTTGATTTGTTAATTTATTATGTGATTAATAAATTAATATGAGATCAATTATTAAATAATATGATTTGTTAATTTATATGATTAATAAATTAATTTGAGATCAAATAAAATTGATTAGTTATTAATTTGAATTAATTTGGAGTTAGTTTGGGATTAAGTAGAATCAATTAAAGGTCCAAGTCTTGAATTGTAATTGTTTATAATTGAGCAAGGAAGGAAAATTTCAGAACCCTTATAGGAGTTCTAGAAGTCTCCTGCTTTCATATAAGGAAAGGATTTGAATCGAGATTAAATCTATTATTTAATAAATTTAAATATGGCTTTTTTTAAAAGTCATCCACACTATAAATAGGACCCCGATACATTAAAATTTCATTCATGCTCTTCCCATCTTGCGTAGAACAAAAATTCCCTCTCCTCCTATCTCCTCAATTACTTCTAGTTATAGGGTTTGGGTGTGAGCTATTGGAGGCATCATCCTTTTTGTTCTAGCTTCTCAAGTCTACAAAAGGAAGGAATCAAGAAACTTGTTTACTACAACAAGTTTAAGGTATGTACCTATAGTATATGATTTTCAAAATTACTAGATGCATTTAGTGTTGTTAATTGAAAGTATGTTTCCTTTAATTGAATACATAGATCCTATTAGGTTGCATGTGTCAAATCTTAATTGTTAAGTGTTTTCCGCATTGAGCATTGTAATTATAATCTAAGACAACCATCAATTAGATCAATAGTTCTTAGGTTATACAAATTAAAGTACATAGAACCCAAAACTATCATTACCAACTAACCATACAAACATAAACACTTAACTGATACTAGCATATCCATACCCTTAGCAACTAGCTTTCCCTAGTTACCCTGTCATTGAGCACTTCTCAATTAAGTTTTTTGTTGGTCAGTCATACATAATCCTGATAACCGGCCTACCCCAGTTACCCTAACTAAACATAACTCCTAGCAGTATCATACGATCAACATATAAAACCATACCATCTTAGCTTACCAATACATTGAATGTCCTAAATTGTATATACATAACATGGATTTATCCTAGCCAACTAGCAAAATTTAACTCCAATATTACCTTTATCCTACCATGTAAAGGATATACAATAGGATACATGGCATAGTTAGAGATTCACCTTAATTTGAAGACGATATAATCCACGCACCCGAGCTAATGATACCGAGTCTCCTCACACTAAACATACACATAATAAACCCTAATTAGCAATTAAAGGAATAACTATGTAATGACCGAAAAATCCAACCAATTTAAATTTTTCAAAAACAACCCGATTTCATTAAATTATTACAAAAAGGTTTTCAATACAAATCATTTAGAGTATTCCCAGAATCACATTGCTACAAAATCATGAGGAGCGGTACGATCACGCCTTTGCCTTGCCACAGCCTCCTGAAGAACCTGAAAAACATTAAGCCACAACTGTAAGCCTGAAAGCTTAGTGAGATACCCCCAAAATACCAACCACATATACCATACACATAACATGCTATCTCATAACGAATCACATAACAGCCATGCATATCGGGTCTACTATGGACTGGTCCACCTTGTAGGGCCTTCAGTCCACCTGGTCCACCCTCCGTGTCTAATCATGTCCCTCGAGTCTGCAGTGTGGTTGGTCTACCCGCACCGGGCCTTCAACTCACCTGGTCCACTCTCTGAGTCTACAGTATGACTGGTCCGCCCGCATCGGGCCTTCAGTCGGCCTGGTCCACTCTCCGAGCCTCGGCACGTCTGGTCCGCCCTTGTGAGGCCTACAGCCTATCCGGACCGCTCACTGGGCCTTCGGAATAACCGGTCCGCCCTGGGTATCTTGGCCTACAGCACGAAGTAGGACCCACCTCAACCCAACTCCAGTCCAAACAACCATGTGCACATAAAAAAGCAATCACATAACAATTCATATTCAGGAAACCGATCTAGCAGATCACATATCACAACATACTCTAACAGGATACCGACCTAACCGGTCACTAGCATAGCCTCACCTTACATACCAGGATACCGACCTTAACCAGGTCCCTAACGAATACCATCCTAACTACCAGGATGCAAACATATCAAAGCAATAACATAACAACAGATACCCGGATCTCAATCCGATAAAAGGGCCGACCTTGATGCCTTAGACCCTGTTGATATAGTGAGGATAACTCACCTCGAAACTGCCGGCTGAAAGGATAAGATCCCGCTGCTCCGAACTCCGACACGAACTCCTCCACTAAACACCAAAACACTCAACTCAATATATACCCTTAATTACCAAAATACCCCTAGAAGACAACTGGTTAACCTTGGACAAAGTCAAAGTCAACCCCTGACTGACTCTACTCGCCGAGTCAACCCGATGACTCGCCGAGTCCCTATGCTCAGAACTTCCCTCAATCCGCGACCCAACTCGCCGAGTCACCCCAAGACTCGCCGAGTCCAACAACTCCGAGTCCACTCGCACCCAACTCACCGAGTCATCCCTTGACTCACCGATTCTCGACTCAACCAAAAAATATTGGGACTCTTCGACAAGACTCACCGAGTCCAAGAACAGACTCGCCGAGTCTAAGGCTATCTTCAACCTACTCGCCGAGTTGTTCATCCAACTGGTCGAGTTCTAGCTCATCTTCAAGCAACTCGTCGAGTCCACCCATGTGACTCACCGAGTACCACCGATCTGAATCCATACAGAAGCATTCCAGGCCATGCAATTGATCCAAAACATAGATCTAGCTTCCTACAATCCATCCATCATGTAAAGTGGCAAACTTTACGTGAATCCAAAGAGATCTAGGCCTTATTCACTTTAGAGCTAGGGTTTGGAACATGATGGCTTCACGAAGCACTCAAACACAGGGACTTTAATGCTCTATAGGCCTTCCCCATCCCATATCTGAGGTAGCAACCTCAGATCTAACTTCCAAACTCTAAAACATACAAAGATAAGCTCCCCATAATCCCCAAAATGATGAATCCATATGAGTGATAGCTCAAGAACGAGATATTACCTCAAAAGAATGCCCCAACTGCAATGAAACTTGAATCCAAGCAAAGCCCTTTCATCTAAGCCTCTTCTCCTTCAAGATTTCTTCAACAAACACCTCCCCAAGCTCTAAATGGACTCCAATCTTCCACAATCACGCTTTCTAGGGTTTCTCAACCTCAAGGGGGATCAAAGAGACTGGGGAGAGGATATAATGTTCTTTAAATAGGGCTCATTCCCCGGATTTAGGGTTTTCTCCACTCAGCACCTACTCGCCGAGTAGGTCACTTGACTCGCGACCAAAGTCGCGACCCTACTCGCCAAGTCCATCCACAGACTCGCCGAATTGCCCTTCAAAATTTACACTTTAAGTCCTTCAACTCTACTCTTGCTATTCCAGGATGTTACAAACTTACTCACAAAGAGTATTGGTTCATAATTAATCCTCATTTAGGAAAAAGACCATTTTGTCCTTCCAAGACTAAATCCCAACACAATTGACCAATAGTCAAATTGGTCAAAAAAAGTTAACGGTTCAGCGCTACGCTCGGCGTAGCACTTAACTATTCTTAGCATAGCACACTGCTCTATGCTTGGTGTAGAGCTCTAGGTGGAAAATAGGAGGTTTTCATGCTACGTTAATCATAGAGAAAGCTACGTTCAACATAGGTGAGTTGATGTCCAAACTTTTCATTAAGCTCTCAATACAGAAGGCCAAGCTCCCAAGCTCTCAGATATGAATCTAATGGATGTCTTAAAGGATAAAGTCTCCGATTTTATCCCTTTGCATGGCCAAGAAGAGCACAAAACCAAACCTTAAGTCCAAATTATCACTTTTTGCTCAATAACTAATGCATGGATAGATGAGAGTGTCCAAACTATCTTTTTTATGAATCTTCCAACTCAAAGACATCATAAATTGACACTCACGTGGTTTATAGTAACCCATACTCACAAAAACCAAGATTATACAGACAAAAGCTTATAATATCAAGACCAAACTAGATCTAACAAGCATAAGCATCAAGATAGAAACTTTGTACATTCTGGATATGGATAAGAGGATGCAAATTATGGATCAACACTGATTTGAGCTCCCATGTGGTTCTATAATCATTTTCTTCCTTCAAAAGTGAACATAAAACACTCCAAAAGCTCAAAACCTTCAAATGGTGGCTAGGATTTCAAGGAGCTCATTTGGGGAGGATGGAGGCTGATCATGGGGAGGATCCCAAGAATTTAGAGCCATTAAATATGGCTCAAAACCATAGGGTTAGGTTTTTTCCACAACCGTTAACGCTCAGTGTAGCATAACCTACACTAAGTGTAGGTCATTAAATCTGCATCCGATTTTCTTTACCTACGCTTAGCGTAGGGAAAAATTTCCAATTTCCATTTCAACTTTAAACAATCATACTTCTTCATTTCAACTCTGTTTTAGGTGATCAATATATACAAGTGATGATAATAACAAGCCCTCAAATTCTATTTAATTAGTTTTGACCTAAATGTACCAAAATAAATTTATAAATCCATGCAAGAAGTCTGAAATATCACTTTTCCCATTTTATCCTTTGTCTCCAAAGCACAATTCAAGGCTAAAATCACTTAACCAACATCATCAACATACAAGAGGGTATAAACCCTATTCCTTTGAAGCCCCAAGACCTTTGCATGATTGAATTACTGTCCAAAATCCATAAATAAGAAACATCCCAAAACTAAGTGTTACAATCTTATTACACTAATGACCTACACCTCCTTTAATTTCTCAGAAGATCAAAATATCACTATCCATATACCTTCTTATTGCTACTTGTGATACAAAGAAACAAAGTGGGTTACGCTTGGGAGCTTGGTGAGCACATAGGGTATTCAGCCCACAATAATAATTAAATCTCTTATACATACATACATACATGCATACATACATACACACACACACACACACACACATATATATATATATATATATATATATATATATATATATATATATATATATATATAAAATCCCAAACAAATAACCTAATTACCCATTTTCGTTACTCCCACTTTTTAATCCTAAATTAATGATCTGAAGGGATCTATGCTAAAGGATTGTTGGAAGCAACGAATATACAATATTACTTCAGGGATTCCATAGTAATATATGTCAGTAAAGCGACGATGATTGGGATTGTAACACCCGTTTTCTAGGATGTGTCGATTTATGGTTTCAAGGAGTCAAAAGATCGAATTTTGGAAGAAATGGAGCCTCACTATGTGACCTTTGAGTGGTCACGAGTTGAGATAGGCTAATATGAAAACTATTGTTTGGGATTAGTCTCATAAAGTGAGGCATAGAGGCTCACGCTGTGAGAACTGATGCAACCCAAGCTTATGATCTTTTACGGTTTCCTTTGTATTTAAGTCCCTCTAAACCCATCTTAGGGTGAACGATCTAGTATGCTTAAGAATCATATTAAAGTGACATTGCTAATTAACACATGACACTAATGGGCCAAACTAACAACAACTTGATATAATTGATTATTTATTTTAAATTTATTTTAATAAATATTCAATAAACTCTTATAATTAAATTGGAAATTAATTAATTTATAGGAAATAATAATTTTCATTAGCAAGTAACATTGTGTAATTCATATGGTATCAATTAATAAGTCATGCACAATATTTTGGACTAGATAATTTTTTTTTGTCTTTTACCAAAAAGTTAAAGTTTATATTTTATAAACTTGGTTTATAAAATATAAAAGCTTTTGTCTTCTTTTGCGTTTCTTATTTTAAAAAATTAAGAGACAAAAGATGGAGTGGTCTTTTGACTAGTTTATTCAAAAGAAGAGCATGGTCTTATACTGATTTAATGTAAAGTAATGAGAAGCATGGGGAACCATGTAGCCAGTAGTAGGTGCATGGGTGCTTAATCGTTAAAGACCGACGAGTATTGTGTATGCTATATGATGGGTTTTGAGCAATACATCAATCCTATGGTGTACATGCAAACCCTAATAGCTTTTGGATCTAGTTTGTCTAATGAACATGCAATTGAATATCTAAAGCTATAAAACCTAGATCTAGCATGCAATTAATCATATTAACATAAAATAGGGTTTAGATCTTACCTTTGATTGGTATATAGCAATAACAATCAATCATTGGCTTCAGAAAGCTTAGTGCCTCAAGTACTGCACCTCTAATGGAGTCACAAACACCACTAAGCAACAAGAATGAATAGGGAAGAGAGGGGAGGCACCAAAAACGGATGGAAACCCTAATCCAAGTGTTTACCACATTTTTGGGGCCATAAGGGTCCTTTATATATGTAGGCTATTAGGTTTTTCAACTAGGAAACCCTAATTTGACTGCTTAGGCCTTAAGCAGTCCAATGGACCATTCCAGAAGGACCTTGGACGATTTCTTTATGGACTTCCATATAGAATTCGTCCATTGCCATCTAATGGATCCTAAGCCCAACTTTGTAACTATCTTATAATTACACTATCAGTTCCCTAAGTTTAATTAATCTCTTTTAGCCACAAAATTAATTCTCAATTAATTCTTGACTAATATTAATTAAACATTATGATTTCTCCTTTAATATATTATTCTTATAATATAGTAATAAATCATAATCAAACCTTTCTCTCCTTAATTCATCCTACATATTGCTATGGTGAAGGCAACCCAAAAGGACCATGCTCATAATCGGGTCAAGTACATACCAAAATAGTTATGGACTTAGATACTAATCCAACGGTGTCCCACTAGGATAAGTCTAATTACTATTTTCCGTATGACTTCAGAACCTGATCAGTAATCGTAGCTTTCAAAATCCGTTGTCAACTCTGATCTTATAAGATAGCGTGTCCTTTAGATAAGGGATCATATATTCCTCGAATCTCAAGATATCGTATAGACATAAGATATGAATTTCAATCATTCTCTCTATACTGTTTCCCGAATTTCGATTTATGACGACTGACAACAGACTACTATTGAACATATCAACTTAGTCTCAGCTTGGCCAAGTGCTTAGGTGTCATCACTAAATCATCGAGAGGCCCACAGATATCGCTTTTATCCTACTTTGGGTAAAAGGAATGGATAAACTTTGACTCAAATGCTCGCTTGTACTCACTCATCGAGTCACACACAACAATAAGTTTTACAACACCAAGTTACTGGTGAGTTTACTTATTATCAATGTGCAACCGACCAACAAATAACAACACACATGTCTCAGTATCAAGAATATACAATATTATCATCTCACTAATCACCAATGATAAATCCATGAAGTGATCTAAGTGAGTGTGGGTTTAATCCAATACTCTAATCTTATCAAAGCAATCATGAACTCTGCAGGAAATTTGTGCTATGTCTAAACACTCTAGACAATCTACAAACTCTTCATGACAGTCTTGCTTCATACCTACTTCCAAAGTATGACCGACTGTGGAGGTTTGAATAACCCAATTATTCTGGAAGTCAAAACATGCAAACTGAAACACAACAATAATACTTAATCCGATATGGCCCCAAACTTGTGGGATTAAATAAAACACTTTTATTTAACCACCATATTGATTACTCATTATTTATTGTTTACTGTTTCAGAAAATCAACTTATTACTCAAATTACAACAATAGTTGTCCCATGCAAAAAGCATGCACACTATGTTTCCTATGGTCCTTACTTTGTGAAATAGATCAATTGAAAAACTTTTCTAATGATGCTCATTTCACAATTCCCAATCTTTATCATTAGTGTTAGAATACAAGGTTCTTGCCACTACTAGAATATGCTAGATTCTAACATTTTATGTAATGATCCTTTCGCAAAATCATAGCACAAAAGCCACCAAGACTTGACCAATGAAATTACAAAGTACTCTATCAGAAATTGTTACAAGACAATTCCATAGATGTGAAGTATCACATTCAAAGTACATTCCTTTGAACATCCTTCTTGCATAAAATTTTCTAATCTAGACATATATTCTCAATATCCAACTCCCAATATGGAAACATTTCCATATTTTCCATATGACAACTCATTCTTAATAGAATCTTATCTATTCATAATAATGTCGATATGGTCCATCCAATACCATACTTCCAACTACTCACAAGCGACCAATCCTCAACGAACTTTGGATCATCCTTTGATAGTTGTTTAATTATTTTAGTCAAAACCGATTCTAGTCCTTTTTCCCTCTTAATGTGCTAGACATTTGGAAAATTTTAGAATGGTAAAATATTATAGCATTTGCAATCGATCCTATACCCGAAGCGTATGGGACACGATGCATAATGTCTTACCTAAAGGTATGATACTTTATCAATCTTATGCCATAATATTTTATGTGTCACGTTCTCACAATTCAAACTATGAAGAGGGATTCCGTATTCATAATCGAAATTTAAGAACACACTATGTATCCTTTGACTAAATTTATTAAAATTTCTCAATCTAAGCTTTAGATTTTGAAACAAAGTATAATATTCTCTCCCTTAATTATAGCAAAACAACTTTTCAACCCATGCAACTTTGCAAATTGAATCTTTGTTTTTCTATAATTAATATTGTTAACTTGCAATACTTGCCATTATAATCATATAAGCATAACACTTATGCTCCCACTATCATGATGATTATTATCATATAAGCATAACACTTATGCTCCCACTAGCTTTGACATGTATTCAGAAAACAACTGAATTTCCACAAAACAATGCCGATTGAATTTCTAAAATTCATATTTCTAATACTAGATGCTTCGATAAGCCTTTATCTAAGCTTCTTAAACTTATACACCTTTGCCTTACATAGCTCATATGTGTGTCTAAACAATCCAAAACTTATATCAATAAGTCCCAAATGTTAGACTAATTGCCAAATATCACAATTCGAACTATGGAAAGGGATGCCGTAACCATAATCGAATTTAAGAATATAATTTTCACAATTGCTATCTTCTTAAACTCTCTCTTAGTGAAAGCATTTCCTCACAGTCATTTTCATGAAGGAGGGAATCTTATTACACTTAGATTTTATGGTGTATGAGTTCCTATCCATGTGAATTTTCCAAAACCAAGTTTGTGACAAATCCAAACTCATATGGACTAAACTTTATTAATTTCTAGCCTTATGGTAACACGAGTGCCCACCATATCTTCCAAGTAGTTTAGCAACTTATCCTTACATATCAATGTACTTTCCATCGATCAAGGCGCTTTGTCTTTATGCATGCAAATGAGAACTCCTAGAACTCACATACATAATTAACTCAATTGGAATGACTCAGAAACAAAATAATGTCAACACGATAGGTTGAAAACCTTAAGTCGTGTACTAGTGATGATTGATAAGGTTTATTCTTGATTTGTTCTTGAAACCTTTTTCAAGATCATTCAAACTCCCACTGACCTCTTGACATGTACGATTCTCTTATCAGGAAACATTCATAGACAAAACAAATATTCAAGAGTTAGTGTAGTTCTTATCAAGACAAAACACTTCATATAATTGGCTCTAGTGGGTCTTTGTCTTATCCAAGACAACACAACTTACTAATTTCAAATGTGCAAGAATAAGAAAACTTTTCCAAATTCCACATTTTTGAGTGTCATAAACCTACTAAAGACATGTCACTCAATTCGCAATCTTGGAGTATGACTCTAAGATTCGATGTTGGAACGAAGTATGATTGACTTCTTGATTTAACTATTTCCACAATTCCGGATTCCTCTTCTTAGACATACAAATGTACTAAGACTGACTTAGAGAACCAATTTAGATATGGTTCTTAATCATAAAGACTTTATCATAAAACACAATAAAAGGTACTCTCCCTTCTTCTTAGAATAGAGAAACTTTTATCTTTCTGCCTACTTGATCCTTCTTTATCATTCTTCTATTCATTGAAACTCCTTCAATCAACTCAGAGTTACACTTAATCTTATAAGTATAATCATATTTACTAAACTTTAGTAAATCATGACGAATGTATTTATCACTCTTGTGGTGGACTTGATTGATGCACAACATTGCGAACTCGATTTCCTAGTCCTTCACTTGACTCTTTGTCAATGAATTAGTCTTGAATTTCCAATTATAAAGTTTCTCATTCATCACACAACCAAGTTTTATGATTCCAAGTTTCAATCCAATTGAAACTTGGGCGATGAGAAACTCTCCCTATTTGGTAAATTCTCGACATTTCCACAAATAACATAATTAAGAATCAAATCCATTATTTTTAATAGTAGAAACATTCAAACACCAATTTTTCATACATGCCATTATAGGGATACATAAATAAGACAAAATCAAAATTTATTTTATTGCGGAAAAAATTTGTCCTTACAATGCAATTCAATTGAAAAACTATGTTATTACATATTTCTTAGCAATCTATTTTAACTCCAAGTAGTAGCTCAAGAATCCTATCTTCAAGCAATGCGATCGAAATCCATTTCTTCACGATTAGATTCATCTCACTTCTTCCCTTAATCTTCCTCTCTTTTCTTTAATCCAGAAAACATCAAAATGTAATCTTATCAAATCATGTATTAAGAATTTAGAATAGGAACTTAAAAGAATTAGATAATGGATTTTACCTGAAGTAGAGCCATACGTCTTGACTCTCCCATCTCTTAGATCTATCAGGTAAACAGGGAAGCTTCGTCTCCAATGCCCCTTTCTCTTGGCAATAAAAGCAAATGGACTTCCTTGGCACATAACATGGGACAATCTCATGCTCAGTCCTTTCTGGACTTCTAATGTTGCCAGTGTCCATTGAATCTTGGGAGTTTGACTCATCAGACAAATTTGCTTGACCAACACGCCAAATCATCGCTGATTCAGCAGCTATAAGCAAATAAGTGAGATCAATTAAGGTCACTTCGTGTTCCATCATATAGTACTCTCTTACGATCTAACTATATGATTCAGGAAGTGACTGAAGAACCCAGTCAACAGCCAACTCACCTAAAATCTCGACACCCAACATCCTTAACCTGTCAATGTGTGACTTCATCCCTAAGACGTGTGCACACACAGGTTTCCCATTTTTGTGTTTACTTACCAAAAGGGCTTGAGTGAGCTTAAACTTTTCAAACCTTTGAACTTGTGGGTCAGGGAGAACAATTGGAGGGAGTGGAGGAAGTGAAGCATGACTCTCATTTCCTTGATCATATCTAGGAATATCATCTTCATTTGGAAAGCTTGTTCCAAAGGATTTAGGAAGACCATTGTAAGATTCAGACATCTACAAAACGGGAGAAAATTCAAGTTAAGTTGAGTCCTTAATAAAACACCCAAATGAGTTATTAAGGCTAAGATCCAACACAATATTCTACAACCTAGAAGAGGGATGCCGTAATCTAGTTGTAGAATATTTGAAGGTAGGTAAATGATGATTTACCAATTTCCACCATGAAAAACAAAAAGAAAGTTTAAGTTTTAAATGAATTGAAACTCCTAGATCTTTTGAGATTCATTGAACTTTTCAATGGCATGTTTAAATCTCGATTATGCCCTTCTATTTGTGACTGGGATACCGAGGATCACAAATAAGGTGTGAATAAATATACAAATCACGTGGTGCACTTAATGCTACTATCACCTAATCAATGTGCCGGTTAGCCACACACGCTCCATTGATCTGTGACAAACATCGAGCCACCCTTCACCACCAATGCCAACCCCAAATTAGTGTGCCGATTAACCACACATGCTCCACTAATGTCTCGACAAGGGTACAAAGTGTCATTCCATGGATTAGCATACAATTTCACATTTTTCCTAAAGTAACTATGATTTGGGAATTTGTAAAAACATTTAGTTACTTTGTACTTCACTATACTTATAATGGAAGGTTTTTTCCCTATCCTACCCATTCGGCTAACAACCCTCCACTAGTCAAGAGTGCGGTGCGTAAGAGTGGATACCCATTCAATATCCATTTTACAGGCAATTTCCTTAAACACCCCTTATAGATTAGCTTCGTGAATGAGGCTTACTAACGGTAAGACTGACTCTTTACTCATACATACATATATACATATATATATATATATATATATATATATATATATATATATATATATATATATATAATATTAGATTTTTAATGTTATATATAGTATAGGGTGTATTTTATCCTTTTAAAATACTAGGTGGTTTAAATTAGTAAATTATACTTTTAATTTAATTAAATATAAACCAAAACTTTATGGGTTTATTAAATCTCTTTTAATTATACACTTTAATTAATTAATAAAACCATAAGGGTGTGATTTGAACTTTTCAAATTACTAAGGTTTTAGAATTTAACATTTCAAAATAAACTTTTAATTAAATTTTAAATTCCAAAACTTGAGGGCACGTTTTGAACATTTCAAAACATTATGGTTCAACTAGTTAAATTTCAAAACTAAAACTATTAAGCTCAAATTTAAACTATGAAACCTAAAGGGTTAATTTGAAACTTTTCAAAACTTTATCAAGAACATTCTAGATTACAAAATTCAAATAAGGCAATTATCTAATTATGACCTAGTCCAATTTCTTGCAAGATAATTCACCAAATAATTCAAATAATTAAATTTTATCATATAAGGAAGTAATTATTTAATTAATATGAAGTTATCTTTTATTTTGGCAAGGATAATCATCCAATATCATAAAAATCTGATTTATATCAATTAAAAACGTTTTGGTAACTATCCCACAACCAAAGGAGCACAAAATCCCGAAATTACCTCTTTCTGACCAGCTGACTCGTCGAGTCAAGCATGGACTCGTCGAGTTCACCATGGATTCGGCGAGTTCAGCCATGGACCCGACGAGTCCAGCCCCCCAAAACCCTAATTTTCGATTTTAAAGCGTGAATAATCAACTATAGCATCAAATACATCAAACAAACATCCCTAGGCTCTGATACCACTAATGGGTTTTGAGCAATACATCAATCTTATGGTGTACATGATAACTTTTGGATCTAGTTTGTCTAATGAACATGCAATTGAATATCCAAAGCTATAAAACCTAGATCTAGCATGCAATTAATCATATTAACATAAAATAGGGTTTAGATCTTACCTTTGATTGGTATATAGCAATAACAATCAATCATTGGCTTCAGAAAGCTTAGTGCCTCAAGTGCTGCACCTCTAATGGAGTCACAAACACCACTAAGCAACAATAATGAATAGGGAAGAGAGGGGAGGCACCAAAAACGGATGGAAACCCTAATCCAAGTGTTCACCACATTTTTGGGGCCATAAGGGTCCTTTATATATGTAGGCTATTAGGGTTTTCAACTAGGAAACCCTAATTTGACTGCTTAGGCCTTAAGCAGTCCAATGGACCATTCCAGAAGGACCTTGGACGATTTCTTTATGGACTTCCATATAGAATTCGTCCATTGCCATCTAATGGATCCTAAGCCCAACTTTGTAACTATCTTATAATTACACTATCAGTTCCCTAAGTTTAATTAATCTCTTTTAGCCACAAAATTAATTCTCAATTAATTCTTGACTAATATTAATTAAACATTATGATTCTCCTTTAATATATTATTCTTATAATATAGTAATAAATCATAATTAAACCTTTCTCTCCTTAATTCATCCTACATATTGCTATGGTGAAGGCAACCCAAAAGGACCATGTTCATAATCGGGTCAAGTACATACGAAATAGTTATGGACTTAGACACTAATCCAACACTATATACATGAGATTGGGGCTTTCATTCTCTTGCCTTAACACATACACAAAACCGTAACATGCTTATGAATGGTCTGTCTGTCTGTCTGTCTGTCTCTCTCATTCATCCTTTCTTGAAGATTACTTGCTTATTCTTATGCTCTCTCAAACTTTATATTGGTTATGAACTTCAAGCTTAAGAGATTAAGAGCTTTATAGAAAAGAACTAGCATTCTACATCAAGTTGAGTCATTGTTGGTGTCTCTTACGTTCATCATTCTTCATTAACTTCCAACTCTCCCAAGAGGAACCAAAGAACTACAAAGGTTGTAATTTATCTAATTCTTTTTTGGTTGATGTTGTTTTCTTTCCAAACTTTGCAAGATGATCCTTGGTGGGTTTAACGTGTTTATATTATTCAAAAAATTTATAACTCTTCCGTTGCCAAAATCGTATGTTTATGAAACTAGTTTTTGAATAAAAAGTCAACTATTGATATCAGAGCGACCTTGCAAGTTTAGTTAGATTTTTTGATTTTTGGAAATCTTAGTTTTTGGAGAATATGGATAACTTGGTTTTGAATAAAAAAATTTCATACATATTTTTTATGACAACTTTATAATTGTTATTTATGTTACAAAAGTTTGTATACATCTTTTGTCATTTAAAGCTGTCTTAGAAAAACAAAGGTTGTTTAATGTGTATGTTGATATGTATGATGTGCATAAACTAGCCAATGACCATTGTGTTTGTTATATTGTTGTGTTGATTATTTTATAAAAATGGATGTAATAATTTATTTATTCATATGATATGTAATAAAATAATTAGATTAGCTTGCTTTGTTTATTTTTGTAAGTAATAGATTAGTTTTTAGAATTAATTTATTTGTACAAAAATGTAACGAGAGATGAATTTTGAGCCATTTTTTGAAGACAATAGTTAAAATGTGTGCAGGATGTCCAGTGACAACTTCTTAAAACTGTCGCTAAAGCTGTTTCTAAAAGGTTGTTGGACTTTTAGCGACAATTACTGAATTTTAGCTTTCAAGAAATTCTTCAAATCTTTTGCTAACAAATGATATTTACTCAAGTGAGAGCTTCTACAACAACATTACAAGAAGATTTTTGGTCTCTTAAAATATCCCTTTAGGAATGGACTTCACATTTTTGTGTTGGCTCAAAAAAAATATCATTAGTCAGTTTGATTTATGCACACTAATTTTAAGCATGATTGTGTTGTTTATTTTATGCAATTATTATGTATGATTGATAAATTAGTTTTTCACATGCTAAAATAAATTTTGACAAAATAAACATCATATGGAGTTTGGTTTTCAAAATTTATAATGTGGACATATAATGTAACAAATTATTGTTTTAAAATAAAAACCGGTTTTATAAAAATGTTAATAACGTCAAATTTTGAAATACTTAGATATAAGCTTTAAAATATTGATTTTTGTAACTTATACAAACTCCATATATATAAGTAATAAAATGAAGTTTTATCCTAACTAATAAATAAAAATAATTTTGTCATTTGTCATCCTTTTATGCATTTGTCATCTTTTTATGCATTATGCCACGAGAGCATATTCCTACTCTTTACATGAATGATCGAACTACATCTAGGTTCAACAAATACTCGCTCTTGAATTCATTTTCTTTCCGTGTAACCGAATCATGTCGCCGAAGAAAAGTGATAAACCCAACAACCAAACACCAACTCTTCATATTGATGCAGCTACCTTTCAAGTTGCAGTCTCAGCTGTTCTGACTCACCTTAACGCTAACAACGCAAATGTTAGCGGGATGGTTATCAATAATTCCAATCAAAGTAACAATCAAGTACATCATCGAGTAACGAACTACTACGACACTCCGAATCTCAAGCCCAAGAATAACAAACGAAAGTTCTGGGCTAAAGTTAAAGGCAAATCACCCCAAGGGGCGAGCAAAAGACAACAACCTGTGGCAACCTTCGCAGCCACGACATCTGTACCTCTTACTACCATCCCTTCTGGTATCCCAATTGCCCCTAACCCAGCCAGACAGTATGTCGGAAACCTACTGAAATGCAATACGTGCAGCTTCCATCATCTAGATAGTTGTCGTCTGTTACACTGCTATAACTGCAACAAGAACGGACATACTACCAGCTGCTGCAGGACTCGGATCCAACACATTAATTCAACCACCAATATCGAAATTTCTCGGATATGCCATCTATGTGGCGTAATGGGACACTTCAAGAGGGACTGCCCAACAGAGAAGAACGACGGTGGAACAAGAGGAGTTTGACCTCAGAATGGAAAAAGGCAACGAAGGACCCTACTATAGTATAGGTTCACTTCCAGTCGTCAGTATTAAGTATGCTTTTATACTTTTTTTAAAACTAGTGCAACTCGAGTCTTATCTTTTGTGAGATCCAGTCAGTAAAGGGACCCTCGTGCTGCGTATACTTGCCTTTTGTAGTATACTTGGTTCGCAGCAGTAATTCCTATAGTTACTTTAAAGTACTGTAACTCTGTTAAAAGTTGAACTATTTTGTTTTGTCTGTAACGCCTTTATGTTCAAATCTAATGTCTTTACTTCTAAGTAAGTCCGACATTATCATACAACTTGAGTCAATTCGATCTGCACAATACCAGTTTCATGCGCACATCTATTTCTCCGAAATCGCCTTTCTAACGAAGCCGTCATTCCAGTTCACGAAGTACTCATGCAAGAGTACCTCATACTTCTTATCCTTTCCAAAGAAAACTCACCAAACCTCCCCAAAGTACCACTCGTACAGTACGTCAAGTTCAAACCAAGGACCTTTACGGTTGATCTATCGCTGAAGAATACATACACATGGGTGGTATATAATCAAGGTTCTACAGGTTTAGAATTGATGATTCCACTTTAACTTCTTGTCCTCGTTGGGATGTGAGCTTAAAAAAGAACCATTTATTCGACTACCTTTTCAATCTTAATTATATACGACTCGTATACATGAGACTGTGATTGATGAACCATGTATGACTTATAATATGAACTTCAAGACGAAGACTGTCCAAAACTACGAGTAATAGCATTGTCATGCGAACAAACTTGGAGCCCAATATTGCTCCTATAACCAGATCGCCCTACGGTCTAACGCCCACGGAGATATAAGAACCATCCAGACAACTTAACGAACTACTCAGCAATAGAATGGAAAGACCAAGCTTCTCACCCTGGAGAGCTCTGTTCTTGTTCTTCAAGAAGAAAGACGAATTGTTTCGTAGGTCCATCGACTTCAGAGACCTCGACAATATTTCCATTAGAAGTCATTACCCTCTGCCTCGCATAGAAGAATTGGTTGACCAACCGCAAGGAACTATTTACCTTTCAGAAATAGACCTGAGATCCAAGTATCACCAGTTACGAGTGTTAGTGAAGGATGTCCTCAGGACAATCTTCCAAACTCGATACGGACACTACGAGTCTGTAGTGATAACCCTCGGATAAGACCAATACGCCTATAGTATTCATGAACTTAATGAATAGGATACGCCATTCTTACTTGGATCAGTTCGTCATCCTCCTTATAGATGACCTACTTATCTACTCACGTAGTAAGAAAAAAAACAAAGAAACATCCACGACATAAATACCCCGTGAAATCAGTAACGTGCATTTTTACCCTTCACATCTCGAACTTGAAAGCGTACCTTTCCGTTAGGACTCTTGTAATCCCACCCGACAAGATCGAGATCAACAAGAACCTCACCTTCGTGAAAGAACTATAGTGACCATGAACCGAGAGGTCAGACAAATGAAACAAAGCCGCTTCCTATTAGTGAAGGTTCACTGGAATTCCAACCGAGGACTTGAATTCATTTGGGAGCAGGAGAACCAATCGAATAGGAAGTATCCCCACCTCCTTTCTCGATTATTCATGCCTACTCCTTTACCTAAATTCTAATTTCGGGACGAAATTCCCTCTAATGTGGGGATGATGTGACAACCCAAAAATTTCTATCCTGTACAATTAAACACTTCATTGAAAGTCAAACTCATTGTTGTTATCTTTTAGCACAATTAGGAGTTTATTTGAGCGTTTTGAGCCTTATACACTTAAGGGATAAGTGTCGGGGTTTATCTACTGAAGTTATAGCACAATGAACAAGTCTAAAACCCTTTGACAAGGAGTCCACGACCACCACAATGTAGTTTAAGGCTGTAAACTCCATGTGGGCCGTAAACTCTCTCTTATATGGTGATAAGTTAGCCATTTGTTCATTCCTTTCCTTCCCTTGGCTGAAATCCTCTCAAGTATCATCCCGATCTTCGTTCGAGATCTTCAAATCTCTTAAGTTCCTTGTCCTAACTAGTTGATATCTTACATGAACTAGTGATCTTACATGATTTCATCCGTGAAATCATTCCATTTATGTAGATCTTCAAGTTTCACCAAGAACACCAAGAACACACACTAGTGATCTTGACCAAAAACGACCATTCGAGCTCCTATATCGTAAGTACTCTTGTTCTAACTCGTTGTACACTAGGTTTAACATGTTTAGGGCTTAGAAATCACAAATAATCATGTGATCAAAGGAGTTTATGGCCAAGACATGTTCTTGGGCCGTAAACCCCTATAAGTGGTGCAAATGACACCCTAACCCCTTACCAAGCCTTGGATCTTAGTCTAGAACCTTACACCATTGAACTAGGGACTTCAAGAAATAAAATGGTACTTCATACAATGTGTTTACGGCCGTAAACTCATGGGGAAGTGGTCCCCGGGCCGTAAACACATATAAGGGACATTCTTGGAGCTTAAACTCACCTAACCTCTTATTTAAGCCTTGGAACACTTAACCACTTAAGACATAATAGCTTTAAGCCTCATTTGGTGACCCATTTGAGAGTTTATGGCTAGAAACTCCCCTGTGCTGTAGACTCCAACAAGTATGGTCTATGGACCATAAACTCACTTACAATGCCTTGCACTCCTTTGTTGCAACCCAATGGCCTCCTAACACTTTGACCAAAGTGTTTTCCACGCCTTAGAATGTTTATACTTGTCTAATTAGTGTTATAATCACTAATTGTATATATATACATATGTATTTATATGTTATTAGGATCATTGTGTGTATTTAAGTCTTCACTTAACACCAAGCACTTGTCCGACACTTCCATCCGATCCACTCACTGCAGGTGAGTTCATACCCCTTAAATAACCTTTTAAATGTTTTAAAATGTTAATAAATGCTTTATGGGGGGGGGGGGGGGGGGGGAATACAAGTTGAATCATGCAAGTTATTATATCAATCACGTGTGATTAATAACTAGCATACAAATGGATTTACTATACTTATATCTATTTTACCAAATAGATTACTTCAAAAGACTTTCTCAAACGTTTTTACATGTTAAAACTCTTTATCAAACTACTTTACATATTGTATGCTTCCTTTCAAACTCTGTTACAATTGTATTTTAAACAAAGGTTTTCCTTATACTTAAAACTGTCTTATCAAACAAACTACTTTCAAATCGTTTTATAAACTGACATCAAGTCATCATTTCTTAGTTATTAAACTTTTCAAAGGTTTTACAAACTTCTTTTATACTTTTATATTGTTAAATGCATGCCTAGATATGTATAGTTATATAAGTAATGTTTAAAGGACTTAGGACGGCTAGCTCGCTTTATTTCCTTTTCCTCGTTGGGATGTGGCCTTAGGGCATCGGTTACTCGTCCGAATGTCGTCTAAATATTAGTTATATATCATGTATACAAAAATAGACATAAAAGTTCCATCAGTCAGTTCAGTACCTTTGGGTAGCAAAGGCGCACTTTCAGTTATACACGTACATTACTAGTAACTATAATAGGTATAGTTAGGAGATATTACTTACTATTCCAAGTACAAGGAATCACACAAGAGTCAGTTCATTCATGAGTCTATACTATTACATTACATACTATATGAATAGATACGTTTACATAGATACGCTTACATGAATACGTTTACAGAGATACGCTTACATGAATATGTTTACAGAGATACGCTTGCATGAACACGTTTACATAAATACGTTTACATTAATATGTTTAATAAATACTATTACATAGAATCTATTACAAACGTTTCGGGACTTACCATTCCACATCGAAAGCTGTTAGCTACACTAGGGAAAATGATCATCGACGGGTGTCTATGGTTGTACTGTTCGGCGAGTTTCCACGCCGTGAATATCCTAGTTCAAAATGATACAATTTTAGTTATTATATTATTTTTCTTCTTACCTTTACTTTGTGACATATTCATATGAATGATGAGGTAGGATATATTTGATATAGATAGACTATTTTCCTTATTACTTATTACCTTTATATTGTGATTCATACGCATAAACGATGAGGTAGACTATAGTTTTATAATAATAGTTAAACAGGGAAAACTCGTCACATTTACAGTGATGCTTACTTACAAAACAGTCGAATCTTGGTAGAAGGCTACTTTCAAAACAGTCGGGTCTTGGTAGAAGACTACTTTCAAATTAGTCGGGTCTTGGTAGAAGACTACTTTCAAAATAGTTGGGTCTTGGTAGAAGACTACTTTTATACTAGTAGGAAATATAGGATTTTCTAGGATTGTCAAACGCTTATAAATACTTACAAACATGTTCACTGATACAAACTTTTCTTTAAACATTTGCAAGTCTTTCTTTACAGTTTTACAAATCAAAGACAATTTAATACTTATGAATTTACCAGCTTTATTGCTGATACTCGCTTTCAAAATAACTTGTATTCTCAAGTCACAAATAGACAGGTACGACGACCATGTTTTGTGAAGACGGAGCAGTCAAGACTCGCCTTTTATTTTGAACATTCATTATGTTGTTTTATAGTATGAAAGAAGACACGTGTATTTAAGATTATATTATTAATGCAATGAATGATATTGGTGCTTGTTTACTACTTTGCATTGTTGTGATACATTACATGACGTCCTCCGCTCCAGAATGTTTCCGTTGTTCTCAGTTTTGGAGTGTGACTCCAAATACGTCTTTAAAACAACCTCAATATAAATAAGATTTTGTTGAGGCCGTTTACCTTGTCTAATATTAGACGAAATTCATTTAACACTTTTGGGGTAGTTAAGAACAATTTCATTATGTTTTTTATACGTATTACTTTGGATGAAAATGAAAATGAAAATTTTAAGTGAACAATAAGCTATATAATTATTATTTTGCAATTCGTTACGCTTCTTTATACGTGTTATTTTAACATTACTATTTTTGTTATTACAATACCTAGTTGAAGCTTCATTTCAACCGTCGATGACACAAACCTAACTTGTTTGTCCAAATTTGTTTGACCACAATTTCCATGCAAAATAAATATCGTGGGTAGATCATTTTAAAATCTAACTATCATCCTAAAGAAAATGTACACCTAACTATAACTCATATACATCATACATATACACCTATTCATATAACATAATAACTAGTTCTCTCATTCAAATTCTCCAAATCTTATGCCAAAGATTTCTTTTCTAGATTCTTAAAATCGATTCTAGTTATATCTATACGGCCATGTTACATTGAATTACAATATGATATTGAAGATGACGTTTAATTCAAACTTTATTTTTTTTCACGAAACAAAGCAACATAATGTTACATTCAAAGGTTGACAGAATCAAAGTTGAGGAAAGGTTGCTTTTTCAATAAGGAAAAAAAAAAAAAAAAAAAAAAAAAAAAAAGTTGAGGAAAGGCAATCGATGTGGTCTTAGGGAAGATTGTTGAATATTGGACGTTTGTAACTTACGGCCCTTTCTAAAATAATCGAATTAAACTTCTAAATAAAAGTAGGAAATTAGGAAACGAATGAAAACATATATTCGGTTATTAAAATATAACCTTGTAAAATGGAAATTGGATGAAAAATTAGCGAGAAGAGGAGTTTAGAGGCTTAAACTATAACATCCTCAAACTAGGTCTAAAGTAATGGCCGACTCAACTAGTTTGGAGGCTTTAAGTGAACCAAAAATTTAAAGCCCTTTGATACTTAGTATACTTAATGTTATAAATCCTTATTTTTTATCCGAACTTGGAACCGACAATAATAAACTAAAAAGTTTACAAATGGCGGAGTTCTTTTTTTTTATATTTATGTTTGTTGTCAATATCTCCTATAATAAATGAAGGTTTTTTTGCCACATGTCCTCTTCTTATTCATTTGGACACATGACATTTTTTAGAATTTTTAAAATTTATATTTTCCACTTGTCATTTTATTAAATTAAAATTCCACATTTAATGTGTAAGGTAATATATATGTAAAGTATTTATTAGAAAGAGTTTTTATATGTAATGTATTCAATACATTAAAATCTTATTAATTTTAATAATTCAATTTTTTTTTCTTATAAATTCAAAATTTTCAAATTGTTAAAATTTTATATATATATATTTTTTAATTAAACCCATGTAATACATGGGTCTCACACCTAGTATTTTATGACATAAAGTTAATTTGTATAGTCTTTTTAGATACAAATTCTTTAATGAAATTTTCATAATTAATTTCTTTTACTAACTGTTTTTTAATTGATAAAATAGCTAATCCATTTAATCTTTCTTGTGACATTGTAGATCTTAAATAATTTTTTAATAGTTTTAATTTAGAAAAACTTCTTTTTGCAAAGGCAACGATTACAAGAATAGTTAACATAATCTTATAGGTAACATATGCATTTGGAAAAGAACTAAACTTTTTAATGTAATTAAGTATATTAATAATTGTATTCTGAATGTACAATATATCTTAAAAGTTTTAGTTCATGAAATAAATCTAAACCATCAATATCTAAGCTATCATTATGTTTTAAATTTTTTTTAAGATTTAAACAATGTTCTTTTAAAGTATTTTTATCAAATGAATTTAATTTTTCTATACTAAATAGAAAACCAAAAATATTTTTGAGCTCGTTAAATTGTTCAAATCTACTTTTAAGTGAAGTAATGACTTTATCTATTATATATAAAAAGTAATTAGTTTTAAATAATAAATTGAAGTTTTAATAGTTTCATTAGCAACATTTTCATCATATCGTCTATTTCTTTGAATGATACGTTTTTCACGAAATTCAGGTTTTACGTTCATTTCTAAAGCCAATTCTTTTGCATAATCTAAAGTCTTTTCAAATCTGTTTTCTCTATATTCTTCAAAGAAGCACAAAAATTCATTTAGTTGATCTATAGCATCATCAATACACATATCACTTGATTGCAAACTTTTACTAATAGTGTTAATAGCAAACAAAACATCATACCAAATAATCATTTCTAATAAAAATTCATAGTTGTCAAGTTTATATGTAGCTAAACATTTTGCTTCACTTTTATTTTTTGGATCTCCACAAGTTTTGGATAATTGTAAAAGTGTTTTTCTTAATTGTGGTGCTTGAAATCTAATTGCTTTTACACTTTCTACCCTACTTTCCCAACGAGTTTAGTTTGTGATAATGATTTAAGTGTTAGGTTTGATATATTATCTTGTAATATTTTCCACCTTTGAGTTGATGAAGCAAATATCGAATCTATACGTTGTATAACTCCAAAAAATGTACTAGCTTTATCACACGAATTAGCCATATCACAAATTACTAAATTTAAACTATGACAACCATAATGAGTGTAGAATGCTCTAGAGTTAATATCTAACAATCGTTTCTGTACACCTTGATGTTTTCCTTTCATATTTGAACCATTGTCATAACCTTGACCCCTAACATTATTTATATCTAGTCTTATATTTTAAATTTTATCAACTATAGCATCATATAAACCTTTACCGATTGTATTATCTACAATTAAAAATGCTAAAAAGTACTCCTTAACTTCTATTGGAGTTGTTAGTAGATCTAAACATTGTAAGATAATTGACATTTGTTCCTTATGACTTGTATCAGGAATACAATCAAGTATCATTGAAAAATATTTAGCCTCTTTTACTTTTTTAATAATTTTAGTTTTAACTTCTTCTTCTAATAAACTAATAAGTTTGTTTTGCATATTATGTCCAAGATAATAATTGTGAATTTCTTTGTCATTAATTCTCCTAATATGCTCTTGCATAATAAGATCAAATTCTGCAATCATTTCAATTATTGTTAAAAAATTATCATTATTTTCTTCATAAATTTTTTCATTTGTTCCATGAAATGCTAACTTATTTTTTCCTAAAGTTTTTACTACAGCAATGATTCTTTTTAACACATTTTTCCAATGTTCTTTTTCTTTATTTATTTCTTTTTAGATTTTCTTGTCAATTGTTTTATTATTTGTTAATCTAGTTTCTAAGTCAATCCATGACCTCATATTAAGAATGTGTTTGTTACTTGCTTCATGTCTTTTTAGTATACTAGAAATATTATTCTAATCATTGTTACTTTTATGTGCTAATAAACATATAGATGTATTCACATTAAATAATTTACAACAAAAACAAAAAACTTTATCTACATCTATGGAATAAACGAACCATGTTCGTTCGTATTTTTCTCCATTTGGTATTTTTTGCATATAAAGAGATGTACTAAAGCTTCTTAAATGTTGATCTTTTTGAAATTTAAAATCATAAATTTTAATAGGACCTTTTTCTACAATTAAATCTCTTAAATTAGTACTAATATTATTTCATCTACTTGGATCATATATGTTTAAAGGCATGTTATTATTTTCAGTATTAGTTTTTTCATTATCAATTTCAATATTAGTTTGTTTATTATCATTTTCACTATTATTTTGTTCGTTATCAATTTCAATATTAGTTTGTTCGTTATCATTTTCACTATTAGTTTGTTCGTTATCATTTTCAGTATTAGTTTGTTCAATATTAATATCAACATTAGCTTGTTGTGGTTCATTATCAACATTAGTTTGTTCTTGTTCATTATCAACACTAGTTTATAACCTGTGAAACCACAGCTACAAAATTAATTAAACTTCAATAGTTAGAACACAAAATTATTAATCAATTATAATCGTTAATTTAAATAAATATGTAGAATTATATCACTTTATAATTTGTATTAATTTTATTTTAATTTTTATTCCTTTGTTATTAATTTATTGTAATTAAAGTGAAAATTATAAAATTTGAAATAGAGAATTAATAGGTTGACAAGTGGTATGCATTAATTAATAGGTTTAATAGGATAACATAGGGCAAAAAAAGAATAAAATGTGTATTAATTAGGACATATGATGATACATGTCAAAAAGTGATTAAAACTATTCTTTTATTAGAATATGGATTTTTGTTTGTAGTTAAATATTTAAAAAAACAACCCTTTTTGTTTATCTATAAAAGCTTTGTCTTGCATTTTTGGTTTACTTTTTGAGGCACCAGATTCATATTTTTTCTTTGACATGATTATTAATTATTTGATTAATAATAACTATAAATATAGAAGATATGGATTGCGATTATACCACCCTCACATAATGGAAAGCTTAAAAACAAGGGAATCTGCCAATCTGGAATCAGTGAACAATAGAATCTGCCAATCTGGAATTAGTGGATAATATAATTAATGAACAATGGAATCTGCCAATCGGGAATCAAAAATCATAAAATTGAAAAGATTAACAACTTTGATCATTCACGCCATTTGAATAAATCCAAAAACAATTAAAATACAAATTACATGACTTAATAATAAAACATTGTGTTTTAACAACTTTGATCATTCACGCCATTTGGCCAAACAACTTAAACTTTTTATGTAATCAAGTTAACGGTTATGTGACACAAAAAATATAAATTAAAAACTTTTTCTATTTTGGATGCTATATTTCTAATAAATCAATTATATAGAATCCAATTGAAATCTCACATACAATTCCACCTCAGTAATCAGGAACAAAACATTGTCCAATAGACCAATACTTTCGGATGTTAGTTTATTATGGAAAAAAATCATTCATTAGATTGCAAAAAAAGGTTAATTTATTATGAAAAAAATCATTCATATGTAGTCTCTAGTGTCATTGTCATTTATTCAGACAGTACTTAATGCATCTTGATATTTTTTTTTTTGAAAGAGATACAATCTAAAGCAACCTAAAAGTTGTATGTGCCAAACTATGAAAATCAATAGTATGTTAATACTTTTTACTCTATAGACTAGAATGTTTACAAATACAAAAGATTTAGAAAAAGATTGTGGTGATTAATATAATGTCCTTTTTGCCCTTATATATGTGTTCGCTTACAAGTATGACTGGATTGACTAATAACTAATTATGATAATCTTGTAGACCTGTGATAACATCTCGAACCCTAACCGATGTAATAGAAAAATCAAAACTGAAAAGTGAATTTACAAGCATATTATCGTTTCTATGACAACAAAATAGCATCAGATCATCAAAATCAATGGTTTTTTAGCAAAGGAGAAACCTTAACCGAGAATGAAGATTGAAGAAGGAAGAAGATCGTGAAGAACAGCAGCGTGCAGCAATTCAGCGAAGCGATTCAGTGACTCAGTGAGACATCTACTCAACACAAGAGTAGATTAGAAGAAGACATGATTGGAGAAGGCTTACCCGCTTAGAATCGAGAACGAGAATGCAGAAAAAAATCAGAAGTTTAATCGCATGTATGTAGTTGTCGCTTGAAGAACGGATCAGCAATATGCATGATTTTGGAAACTACTAAGCTTGGATTGATTGAAAACGGGCCCCCTTACAATTGGGGGCCCTAAGCCCTAGCTTAACTAATTAAACAATAAGGCCGACCCTGCCGAAAGTTTAACATTTTTAATTAAAAAAAAGTAAAAACTTTGGAAAATAAAATGAAAATTAATTAATTAAGTGAAATGAATATAGTTAATTAGACGAAGATGATAAAATTAATGTTAAAAACTAAATATGAGATCAATGGTATCAAAATTGAGAAATTAAGATAAAGAATCTAAAATTATAGAATTATAAAAGTAGGGATTTGAACCACGCCTTTTCACATAAAAATCCTTAAGTTTTCTAATTTTTGTCGGTTTTGTCCATGCGGCGATTTTAGGTGCGTTAAAGTCCAACAGTTTCAAACTTTTTTTTTTCATTTTTATCATTTAACAGGTTACCCTATCCATAGAAGGTCATTTTCGCTTAGGTGGCGGTGAGGTGGCTTTTCGCTAACGTGGATAGCTACGTCATTGTACCTTCTGTTAGCGTAATAAGATTTTGGTTTTTATCTTGTATTGGGTTATATGATTTGGCATATTAGTTAGGAAACCCTAATTAGCTAGTCTATATATTATGGCTTTCCCTTTCATTGTTTTTGTAGTTCTATTTGATAATAATACGAAACCCTAACTGTTATATGTCTTTCACTTGTTAGTTTACATGGTATCAGTGTAACACACCAAAAATCTCAATACATTTAAAATTTTAGACACCAACCAATGAATCAATATTGTTTACAAAAACAGTCATTGTTTTAAAAGCATTATTTCAAATCAGAGTTTTCCCAAGACCTAGAGACATAAAAATAGGAAGTTGTGTATGATCACGCCTTTGTCTTCCAACGATCCTCTAAAGTATATGAAATGATAAACTAAAATTTTAAGCCAAAGCTTAGTGAGTTCCCCCAAAGTACCAACATACCACAACAAACAAACATACAATATGAACAACCAGCCTGACTGCACCGCCTCATGGGGCCTAAAACCTATCTGGAACACTCTACGAGGCTTCGACACGACCGAACCGCCTTGTAAGGTCTACAACCTATTCGGACCGCTCCACGGGCCGTCGGGCTGACTGAAACCGCCTCGCATGGCCCACAGCCTATCCGGTCACTCTAGGGTGTCTTGACCTACATCACAAAGCAGGACTGCATAAACCCAACACAACATGTCGAAATATGCAACAAATAAACATAAACATAGAGCCATCAAATACAGATAGTCATACAGATCTACTGAACAACTACAACTATCATATCACTATCCTGACCAATATAAATAATCTACTGGAACGACATTGGTGCCTTCGACCCACGAGTACAATGAGGAAAACTCACATCTCAGTCTGAAGGCAAGTTGAATAAATCTCAGTCCTAAAAATAAGCTCTCATGTCCTAATTTCAGATCCAAGGCCAAAATACCACTAAGAGTCATAAAGTTTCCAACTTTATGACTTTGCATGCCCATTAAGTGCTTAATACAGAAAATCCCAACTTCTTGACACCTTAGGAACTTCTAGAGAATGCATGGGGAAAACTAAGCATCAAGACCATATTTTTATGAAAAAATACCCCTCATTAGTTCTGAAAGGACAACTCATTCGACTAAGGGCATGCTATGCTCAAGAATCATCATAGTTGGGACCAAAAATGCCCTAAATGTAGAAACAGCTAGATCTATAAGATAAGATGATCAAGCTATGAGCTTTTTCCTCCTGTAGATTGCTAGCAAGGAGAGAATCCCAGATCCAAGTTGCCTCCAAGCTCCAAAGTCTTCCCACATTCTTCTTCTTCTTCTTCTTCTTCTTCTTCTTCTTCTTCTTCTTCTTCTTCTTCAATAATACCACCAAAACACAAAGATCCAAGTTGCTTCCAAGCTAGAGGGATGTTTTCTCAAGTGGAGGCTGATGGGGGAATGAGAGATGAGAAGTAAAGGATGATTATATAAGGACCAAACCCTAAAAATTATGGTTTGAGGATTTATCACATACGCCTTGCGTACGTGGTGTATGCCCATCATACTAGGGTCCGCCCCAGTACGCCCAACATACTAACTCTTTGGGCAAAATCACCAAAATGCCACTATGGGCCATTCAAGCAATCTTTCTCATGCACAAGGGTCAAAATGCAATACTCCTTTATATATAGGGTTAAATTTGAAAATACCTGATCATCAGGATGTTACAATTCTCCCCTACTTGAGCTAGTCTTCGTCCTCGAAGTCCAATGCTACAAATAACTCAGGATAATGCTCCCGTATCTCCGTCTCCGGCTCCCAGGTCCACTCAGATTCTCTCTAGTGTTGCCACTAAACCTTTACCAAAGGTATCTTCTTTTTGCATAAGATGTTTATCTTTCTCTCCACCACCACTATCGGCCTGTCAATATAATTCAGGCGCTCATCAACCTGAATATCATCCAAAGGGACCATTGCCTTATAATCTAACACGCACTTCCATAAATGCAAAACATGGAAAGTGTTGTGGATCTGGCTGAGCTAACTCAACAAATCTAATCGGTAGGCCACCCTGCCTACCCTAACGATCACACGGAACAGTCCAATATACCGGGGACCCAAATTATCCCTCTTCATGAAGCGTATCACACCCTTCCTAGGTGAGATAGTCAGTAACACCATATCACCGACCTGGAATTCCAAATTTGATCGATGGTAGTCGGTATATCTCTTTTTCTAACTCTGTCCTGTCTGTAGTCTCTGCCTGATCTGTTGAATGACCCCTATAGTCTGGAGGACTACCTCTGTCCTACCTATGATGTTGTAACCAACCTCCCCCTAACCAACTGGGGTATGAAATCTCCAATCATACAAAAAATTGAAGGGCGGTGCACCAATGGTGGTGTGATAGTTATTGTTGTAGGAAAACTCTGCAAGTGGTAGATGTAACGTCTGCAGATTCAGGCTAGTCAATTTAGAGACAATAAGCATGAAAAATATTTTTTTTATATATGATTATTTAGAATAAATAATCTTAAATAATTTGTAGTATATGTGACAATGTTTATGTACATATAAAGAATGCCGAAATCCGAGTTATAACGAAGAAGTTATGACCTGTCGAAGTTTCGCGATAAAACCGGCACGACACCGAGAATCGTAAAAAGCGAGTTTACGATAAATTACTTTTTAGCCTCAGGGGTCTAAATGAAAGTTGTAGTGTATGTCTCCACCTACGTGTGGATATAAAGAACGTCAAAAACAGAGCTCGTATGCAAAAGTTATTACCTTCCGAAGATGCAGCTATCTAAGAGCATGACACGTGTCAGAAACCCTAATTTGACTAGACTCAACACGTGAGCATTATTTCTCACAATGTTAGGAGTCAAAAGGACACTAATCGAGCCTAGAAAACACCTAGTAAGTCTATAGTATGACTCTTGGAAGCTTATGACCTGAGCATGTCATTCTTACGACGTGAGAATTTGTCCGGACACATTTCGGAGCTATAAACGCAGATGGCGAAGCTACGAGGTGATACAACCATTGCTCATGACATGAGCATTGATTCTCAAGATGTGAGAGGCCAAAAATCATCCTATAAATAGAAATTTTGACCCTAAGCTTCCTTACACCAAATTCTTTTCTTTCTCTCTCTCTCTCTCTCTCTCTCTCTCTCTCTCTCTCTCTCGTTTGTTGAAGGCGTTCCACGTCCTGAGCTTGACGATCACGAACTGCTGATCGTTTCTAGTTAGATTCTATAAAATTATGCTACTAATGTGAGTACATAGTTACTTTCATCTTACGTATAAATATGAAGTATTTAATATAAATTATGTGTAATTTGTGCATATTATAAGTGTTGTTGAAATCTATGTTAGATGAACGATTTATACATGTTTATGTGATTTAAACTGTATAAGTATTTTTATACTTATAAATATATATTGGGTAGCAACGGGTGATGAGAGATAGGTGATGATAGAAATGTGATGATAATTAGGTGATGAGAGATATGTGATGATAATTAGGTGATGAGAAATAGGTGATGATAGAAAGGTGATTGTAATTAGGCGATGGGAGATAGGTGATGAAAGAAATGTGATGATAATTAGGTGATGATAGATAAGTGATGATAAATAGGTGATGTGAGATGAGAGGAGATACCATAACTTTGACCGACGATGTGGCGATGTTGTCATTTACCAAGTATAGATGGCGACCACAAACTATTCTAGACAGTCATGTAGAAACACCAGCAAGCTCATAACCTATAGGTGATGAATTACGAGTTCATGTGATGTGGTAACTATGTATTCATGCGACGATACTATAACCCTTACTATGATTTACGAGTTCAGGCGATGTTGTAACTACATATTCATGCGATGATACTCTAACGCTTATTATGAATTACGAGTTCAGGCGATGTTGTAACTACGTATTCATGCAATGATACCCTAACCCTAATTATGAATTACGAGTTCAGAAGATGTTGTAACTACGTATTCATGCGATGATACCCTAACCTTACCTATGAATTATGAGTTCAGGTGATGATGTAACTACGTATTCATGCGATGATACCCTAACCCTTACTATGAGTTACGATTTCAGGCTATGTTGTAACTTCGTATTCATGCGATGATACCCTAACCCTTACTATGAATTACGAGTTCAGGCAATGTTGTAACTGAAGGTTTTTGAGCATCCTAACACTCCTATGGTTTACATGCAACCCTAGAAACCTTGGATCTATGTTTGACTAAGATACATGCAAATAATTATTTTTCCAAGGTTCTTATCCTATCTAGCATGGCATGGGGAACTTGAATCAAATAAAGCTAGTAGAATTACTTACCTTGTAGTTGTAGTTGATTGCTTGGAGTTTGAGAGCTTAGCACCAATAGTGTGGATGACTCAAATGGAAATCACAAATCACCACAAACTTGGAACCTTGAGAGAATAGTCACAACCTTCTTGAAATCGTCCCTCTTAGTATACTCACCACAACTAGTGTGATTTCAAGAACCAAAGCTTCATTTATATAGTGTGGTGGATTAGGGTTACATCCATGTAAACCCTAATACCCATGTCTTTTCATTTCCATGAGATCCATGGGTTAAAGCTCCATGGAGTATCCATGGACTTTCCATGCAAGCCTAGCCCATTCCAAATAAGCATTAGCCCACACTATATAAATACAAGAGCCCATATTTAATTATCCATACTTTTGATCTCTAAATTAATTCTAGATTAATTATAGATCAATACTAATTAAATAATATGATTTTATATTAATATATTAGAACTTATAATATATTAATAAATCATAACTTATACTATTCTCAAAAGATTATCCATAAATTGTTTGGGTGAAGTGCAACCCAAATGGACCATGTCGGGTCGGGTCAAGTACATACCAAATATAGTTATGCACTTAGACACTATATCCAACAGTCTCCCACTTGGATAAGTCTAATAACTATAGTTGCAAGTATGACTTCAGGAACCGATCAACAATCGTAGCTCTTTAAACTCTGTTGAACTATGAAGCGCCATTTTAGATAAGTGATCATATAATACTCTATTCTAGATATCATCCGGACAAATACATGGAACATGGTCTTGCTTTTTGTCCAACATTTGTTTCCCGATTTCCGATTTGTTTGACATAGAACTTAAATGAACACATAAATTTAGTTCTGATCGGGCCCGGTACATAGGTTAAAACAAAATCATCGAGGGGCCCAGATATCGCTTCTAATCCTAGAAGGAATAGATAAACTTCGACTCATATGTTTGCTCTACTACTTGTTAAATTACACACAAAGGCACGGTTTATAACATCGAGTTACCAATGCATTTTCATGCAATAAATGCATAACCAACTCATAGGCAACAAATCATATCTCTAGGTTTGAAGAATTATATGATATTACCGTCTTACAATCACTCAAGATAAATTCCTTGAAGTGATACAAGTGAGCGTGGGTTGAATCCAATACTCAGAACTTATGAGCACTCATGAGTGTTGTAACCCCGCTTTGTCTAACATCTTAGACATCTACAAGCCAACCCTTGATAGTCTTGATTCATATCTACTTATAACATATGACCGACTGTGGAGAGTTTGAACAATATGATATAAACCATAACATAATTATTCTGGAAGTCAAAACATGCAAAAATAAATAATAGTAAATGATTGACAAGAGATATCAACACTTTACTCATAAATAACACCTTTTATTTATCATCAAATTTCAATTAGATTTTACAAATTTCAAGATTGTCTAACTACTAAAATTAATATCATCCTTCAACCCAATTCTCCGAGCATGTTGGTGATGCTTAACCCGAGTCAGTCCCTTCGTTAGGGGATCTGTTGGATTCTCATCCGATGATACCCTCTTTGCCACGAGGATTCCTTCTTCTATTCGATGTCTGATGAAGTGATATTTTCTATCAATGTGTCTAGATCTCCCATGATCTCTTGGTTCCTTGGCTAAGGCAACTGCACTATTGCTGTCACAAAAAATCTCCATTGGCTCCTTTATAGTTGGTACAACTCCAAGGTCTTCGATGAATTTCTTTAGCCATATAGCCTCCTTTGCTGCCTTGCTTGCTGCTATATACTCTGATGCACAAGTAGAATCATCTACTGTCTCCTACTTGGAACTTTTCCAAGTAATTTCCCCTCCGCTTAAGGTAAAGACCCAACCCGACTGAGAGCGGAAATTATCCCTTTCAGTCTGAAAGCTAGCATCACTATACCCTACAACCCTCAAGTCATCACTCCCACCAAGGGTAAGGATCCGGTTCTTAGTCCTTCGTAGGTACTTGAGAATATTCTTTACCGCTGTCCAGTGAGCCTTGCCAGGATTCCCCTGATATCTGCTGACCATACTCAGAGAAAAGGCAACATCAGGGCGAGTACAAGTCATAGCATACATGACCGAGCCTACAGCAGTAACGTATGGTACTTGACTCATTTCAGGTATCTCAGCCTCTATACTCGGACTCTGAGTTTTACTCAGTCTGGCATTACACTGGACATGTAACTCACCTTTCTTGGAGTTATACATGTTAAATCTTTTCAACACTTTGTCTACATAGGTGCTTTGACTAAGTCCAATTAGTCTTTTACTCATGTTTCTCAAAATCCTTATCCCTAGGATATAGGCAGCTTCTCTAAGGTCCTTCATAGCGAAACACTTCCCAAGCCAGGACTTTACTTCTTGCAGGGTTCGGATGTCATTTCCTATGAGTAGTATGTCATCCACATACAGTACCAAAAAGTTGACTATACTCCCACTAGCCTTGACATAGACACAAGATTCATCTTCACTCCTTGAAAAGCCAAATTCTTTGACATTCTCATCGAAGCAAAGATTCCATCTGCGAGGTGCCTGTTTCAATCCATAAATAGATTTCTCGAGCTTAGACACTCTATTGGGGTACTCTATACTGACAAAACCTTTTGGCTGAACCATGTAAACATCTTCAGCTAGCTTTCCATTAAGGAAAGCGGTTTTGACATCCATTTTCCATATTTCATAGTCATGAAATGCAGCAATGGCTAACAGACCCTAACAAATTTAATCTTGGCCACTTGTGAAAAGGTCTCATCATAATCAACTCTCGGAGTTTGAGAATAACCCTTTGCAACCAGTCTTGCCTTATAAGTGTGTACATTACCATCCATGTCGGTCTTCTTTTTGAAGATCCATTTGCACCCAACTATCTTAAGATCAGGTACATTATCAACCAAGTTTCAAACTTGATTGTCATACATGGACTGTATCTCGCTGTCCATAGCCTCTTTCCATTTAGCAGCCTCAGGGCCTGCCATGGCTTCCGTGTAGCTATTAGGCTCATCCAGATTTACCAGTGTATTATCATTGATAAGTGTTTCACCTTTTACAGTAATATGGAAACGATAATAATGCTCAGGTGCATTCCTAACTCTGGTGGAACGCCTCAGAGGTATAGATCCTTCAGTCGGCTCAACAAGAGTTTCCTCCTCAGTTTGAGGGCTAGGGTTTGAGGTTCCTTCACCACTTGACTCTTGAATTTCCTCAAGTTCAATTTGCCTCCCACTGTCTCATTGCCTTATGAATTCTCTCTCTCGAAAGAATCCTCTTCTTGCTACAAAGACCACATTATCACTAGGTCTGTAGAAGATGTAACCAAAGGATTTATGTGGGTAGCCGATGAAAATACACCTTTCGCTTCGGGGTTCGAGCTTATCGTGAGTCTCACATCTCACGAAAGCCTCGCAACCCCAAACCTTGATGTGGTCTAGATTGGGAACTTTTCCAGTCCACACTTCGTGAGGTGTTTTTGCAACCTTCTTTGTATGGACTAGATTAAGGATATGGGCGGCAGTCTCTAAGGCACACCCCTAAAATGAGATTGGTAGCGAAGCTAGACTCATCATGGAACAAACCATGTCCAACAAGGTCCGATTGCGCCTCTCAACTACACCATTCAACCGTGGTGTCCTAGGAGGTGTCAATTGTGAGACAATCCCACATTCCTTAAGATAGTCAAGGAACTCAGTACTAAGATACTCACCACCATGATCGGATCAAAGCATCTTAATGTTCCTGCCCAACTGATTTTGCACTTCTTGCTTAAACTCTTTGAAATTTTCAAAGGTTTCTTACTTATGCTTGATTAAGTAGACATATCCATATCTAATAAAATCATCAGTAAAAGTCACATAGAAGCGATTAGTATCTCTTGTGGCGGTTCTGAAGGGTCCACATGTTGGATTAGTGTCTAAGTCCATAACTATTTTGGTATGTACTTGACCCGATGGTGCATGGTCCTTTTGGGTTGCCTTCACCAAAGCAACTTGATAGGATGAATTATGAAGAGACAGGATTAAATATGATTTATTAATATATTATGGGAATAATATATTAAAGGAGAAATCATATTGTTTAATTAATATTAGTCAATAATTAATTGGTAATTAGTTTTGTGACTAAAAGAGATTAATTAAACTTAAGGGACTGGAATTGTAATTATAAGATAATTGCAATTTGGGCCATGGATTGCCTTGTATTAAGGGATGGACGAATTCTAATGGGAAACCCATAAGGAAATCGTCCATGGGCTTAATTAAAGGAGTCTATGGGTTGCTTAGGGCTTAAGCATCCAAATTAGGGTTTCCTTGTTAGCTAACCCTAATAGCCCAACTATATAAAGACCCTTAAGGCTCAAAAACGTGGCTAATGTTCTTGTAAAGGTTTACACACGTTTTTGGCAGCCTACAACCTCTCTCCTCTTCATCCTCTTGCTTATGGTGTTTGTGAGCCATTAGAGGAGTGACACTTGTGACTCTAAGCCTTCCAAAGTTAATACAAGGAGATTTGGGATTGTTATTGCTACATAACAATCAAGGTAACACTATAAACTTATTCTCAGGTTAATATGATTATATGTATGCTAGAATTAGGGTTTATAGTCTTGGATTCAAAGCATGTACAATAGAGAAACCTAGATCCAAGCATTAGGGTTCGTATGAGCACATAGGATGTCTTATGACTAAAACCCATCAGTGGTATCAAAGCCTAGCTTGGTTTCAATTGTATTGATGCATTGTATAACTGGAAAATCGTTTTTTGGGCTTTATGGCTGAGGAACTAGGCGAGTACAGTGTAGTACTCGGCGAGTTCGAGCGTCAGATAATGCTTATCTCGGGATTTCTTGCTGTTTTTGCATTTGGATAGTTACCTTATCATGTTAGATCAATATAAATCCGATTTTATGATATATATAACTATATTCTTGATCTAATTAAAGATAATTATCAATTAACAAGATAATTGTTTCCTTATAAGATAATTGATTAATTATTTTGAGTAAATTGATAAATTGTTTTGCAAGAAATCATTAAATAAATCAAATATAGATAATTATGTGATTAAATGTTAATTTAGATTATTTCTTATTTGATCCTTGTTGTTATGAATAGTTTCATATTTTACCATTTACGTTTTATAGTTTAAATTTGAACCTAAAAGTTTTGTTGTTTTGAAATTTAAATAGTTAAAACCCTAATGTTTTGAAAAAGGTTTCAAAACTTGCCCTCAAGTTTTGGAATTTAAAAGTTGATTAAAGGTTTAATTAGAAATGTTAAATTCTAAAAGCCTAGTAATGTTTTGAAAAGTTCAAATCACACCCTTATGGTTTTATTAATTAATTAAGGAGTATAATTAAAAGAGGTTTAATAAATCCATAAAAGTTTAGGTTAACCATTTAATTGAACAAAAAGTGTAATTGTTAAAGTTAACCATATAGTATTTTAAAAGTGTGAAATACACCCTATACTATATATATAACATTAAAGGTCTAACATTATATATATGTATGAGTAAAAGTCAGTCTTACCATTAGTAGGCCTCATTCACGAAGCTGGTCTATAAGGGGTGTTTAAGGAAATTGCCTATAAAATGGCGATTGAATGGGTATCCACTCTTACCCACCGCACTCTTGACTAGTGGAGGGTCATTAGCCGAACGGGTAGGATAGGACGAAATCTTCCATTATAAGTATTATGAAATACAAAGTAACTAAATGTTTTTCTAATTCCCAATCTTAGTTACTTAGGCAAAAGTGAATTGATGCAATTCCATGAAATTACACTTTGTGCCCTTGCGAAGACGTTAGTGGAGCGTGTGTGGTTTACCGGCACACTAAATGGTTCTAAGCAAAGGTAGCAAAGGGTGACTCAATGTTTGTCATAGTTCGGTGGAGTGTGTGTGGTTTACCGGCACATCGAATAGGTGACTGTAACATGTGAGGGCACCATGTAGTTTGCATGGTTATTCACACCCGCTTTGTGATCCTCGGCATCCCAGTCACAAACAAGAGGGGCATATCGAGATTTAAACATGCCATTGAAAGTTCAATGAATCTCAAAGGATCTATGAGTTTTCATAGATTTAAAACTTAAATTTCTTTTTCGTTTTTCATGGTGGAAACTAGTGAATCGTCATTCACTTACCTTCAAATGTTCTGCAATTTGGGTTACGGCATCCCTCTCCCGAGTTGTAGTATATTGTGTTGGGTCCTAGCCTTGGAATTTCATTTGGGTGATTTACCAAGGACTCAATCAATTAACTAACTTGAATTCGTTTTTCTCCCGATGTCAAAGTTCGAAAACTATGGTCTTCTCAAGTCCCGTGGAACAAGCATTCCACATGAAGATGATATTCCACGATTCGATCGAGGAACAAGAAATCATGCTTCACTTCCTCCTCCTCCTCCAATTATTCTCCCTAACCAACAAGATTGTAAAATTGAAAGGTTCAATATCACTCAAGCCCTTTTGGCAAGTGAACTTAAAGAGGGCAAGTCGGTGTGTGCACACGTCTTAGGGATGAAGTCACACATTGATAGATTAAGAATGATGGGATCCATTGTCGGTGAAGCGATGGCTGTTGATTGGGTTCTTCAGTCACTTCCTAACTCGTATAGTGAGTTCGTAAGAGAGTACTATATAATGAACCACGACGTGACCCTTATAGATCTCACGTATATGCTTATTGTTGCTGAATCAACAATGGTTTGGCGCAATAGAAAAGCAAAGTTGATTGGTGAATCTGCCTTCAAGACCTCTATGGATATAGACAATGGAAATGGAAGACATGCAATGATCGAAAAGTTTGATCATAAGTGAAAGGCGATGTCTGAAGTAGTTCCATGTGTTGTTCCAAAAGAATCAATTTGCTTTTATTGCCAAGAGAAGGGGCATTGGAGACGAAGTTGCCCTATTTACCTAAGAGATCTAAGAGATGGGAGAGTCAAAAGTATGACTACGCTTTAGGTAAGAATCCACTATCTAACTCCATTAAGTTCCTATTCATTGATTCTTAATACATGATGTGATAAGATTACATTTTAATGTTTTGTAGGATCGGTGAAAAGAAAGGAAGCTTGATAAGAGAGCAAGATGAATCTAATCACAAGAGATGGATCTCGATCTCATGGACTTGAAGATTGGATTTTGAGCTTAAATAGTTATGATAGAGTTGTTAGAAATTTTCTTTTTACATAGTTTTCAATAGATTTTGCATTGTAAGAACAAATGTTTTTCCGCTGCTTTTATAAATAAAATAAATTTTGTTTGACTTATTTATTTGTTTACTTCCTTGCAATGAAATCGTTATGTGAAAATTGATGTTTGCATATTTCTACAACGAATGGATATGATTCTTAGTTATGTTATTTATGGAAATGTCGAGAATTTACCAAATAGGGAGAGTTTCTCATCACCCAAGTTTCAATTGGACAGAAACTTGGAATCATGCAACTTGGTTGCATGATGAATGAGAAATTTTGTATTTGGAAATTGGACTAATTCATTGACAAAGTGTCAAGTGAAGGACTAGGAGATCGAGTACAAAAAGTTGTGTGTTAATCAAGTCCACCATAAGAGTAACAAAGATATTCGTCATGATTTACTAAAGGCTTAGTAAATATGATTACACTTACAAGATTAAGTGTAATTTTGAATTGATTAAAGGGTTTAGATCAATAGCAAAACGAATAAGAAGAATCAAGTAGGCAGAAAGATAAGAGTTTCACCATTCTAAGAAGAAGGGAGAGTAGTTTTTATGCTTTATGATAGGTCTTAATGATTAAGAACCATATCTCAATTGATCCTCTAATGAGTCTTGGTACAATTGTATGTCCAAGAAGAGGAATCAAAGATTGAAGAAATGGTCAAATCAAGAAGTCAATCATACTTCGTTCCAAAACAAGTCTTAAAGTCAAGATTGTGACATTGAGTGAATAGTATTAAGAAGGTTTATAACATTCATCAATTGTGGAAAGTTGTGATGTCTTGGATAAGACAAAGACCAACTAAGACCAAAATTATGAAGTGTTTTGTTTTGATATAAGCTACACTAACTCTTGAATATTGTTTGTCAAGAAATGTTTTGATAAGAGAATCGTATATGTCAAGGAGTCAATGGGAGTCTTAATAGTCTTGAAAAGTTTCAAGAACAAATCAAATAAACCTTATCGATCATCATTAGCACACGAGTTGAGGTTTACAACCTATCGTGAAGACATTATTTTTCTGTGCCAATCCAATCGAGTTAATTATGCATGTGAGTCCTATGAGTTCTCATTTGAATGCATAAAAGGCAAAGGCCTTGATCAATGGAAAGTACATTGATAGGAAAAGGTGAGCTACTTAACTACTTGGAAGACGTGGTGGGCAGCTGTGCTACCATAAGGCAAGAAATCAAGATTAAGAAAGTTCGATCCATATGAGTTTGAATTTGTCATAAACTTTGGTTTTTAAAAAATTCACATGGATAGGAACACATACACCGTTTAAATCTAAGTGTCATAAGATTTCCTCCTTCATGAAAATGATTGTGAGGAAATGCTTTCACTAAGAAAGATTTTAAAAGATAGTGATTGTAAAAATTGCATTCTCGAATTCGATCATGGTTACGGCATCCCTTTCCATAATTTGAATTGTGAGGTTTGGCAATTAGTCTTAATTGTTAAGACACACATATGAACTATCTAAGGCAAAAGTGTATAAGTTTAAGAAGCCTTGATAAAAGATTATCAAAGCACTAAGTATTAGAAACATGGACTTAAGAAATTCAATAGGTATTGTTTTTCTGAAAGTTAAGATGTTTATGAATACATGTCGAAGCTAGTAGGAGCATAAGTGTTATGTTTTATAATAATCATCATGATAGTGGGAGCATAAATGTTATGATTGTATGATTATTAAGGCATGTATTGCATAGTTGGCAATATTAATTATAGAAAACAAGAGTCATACTTTGCAAAGTTGTAAGAGTTGAAAGGTTGTTTTGCTATAATTAAGGGAGAGAATATTATGCTTCATTTCAAATCAAAAGGATTAGGTTGTGGAATGTTAATAAATTTAGTCAAAGGTACATAGTGTGTTCTTAAAATTTCAATTATGATTACGGAATTCCTCTTCACAATTCGAATTTTGAGAACATAGAAAATAAAACATTGTGCGTCATGTCCCATACGCTTCGAGTATAGGATCGATTGCAAATGATTTAATGTTTGACCATTCTAAAATTTTCCAAATGTCTAGTGCATTTAGAGGGAAAAGGGACTAGAATTGGTTTTGACTAAAATAATTAAACAACTATCAAAGAACAATCCAAAGTTCGACGAGGATTGGTCGCTTGTGAGTAGTTGGAAGTATAGTATTGGAAATTATGGAAATGTTTCCATATTGAATGGACAATATCGACCTAATTACGAATAGATAAGATTCTATTAAGAATGAGTTGTCATATGGAAAATATGGAAGCGTGTCCATATTGGGAAGTAAATATTGAAAATCTATGTCTAGATTAGAAACTTTTATGCAAAAGGATGTTCAAAGGAATGTACTTTGAGAGAGAGACATCATATCTAAGGAATTGTCTTGTAACAATCTACGTTAGAGGAATTTGTAATATCATTGGCAATAGTCTTTGAGACTTTGGTGCAGTGACATTACAAAAGGATCGTTGCATAAAGTGTTAGAATCTAGTATATTCTATAAGTAACAAGAATTTGATATTCTTACACTTAAGAAAATGGATTTGGAGTTGTGAAATGAGAATGATTGGAAATGTGTTCAATTTGTCTATTTCACAAAAGTAAGAACCATAGGTAAACATTGTGTGCATGCTAGGAGCATGGGACAAGTGTAATAATTCAAGTAAAAAGTTGATTACCCGAAACGACAAATAATGAGTAATCGATATGGTGATAAATAAAACGTGTTTTGTTTATACTCAAAGGTTTGAGGCCATATGGGATTAGTATTATTCTTGTGTTTCACCTTGCATGTTTTGACTTCCAGAATAATTGAGTTTATTAAGAATAATCGAATTATTCAAACGGGCCACAGTCGTTCATATGTGGGAAGTAGATATGAATGAAGATTGTCATGAATTGGTGTGTGGATTGTCTAGAAGAGTATTAGACATAAGCAAATGTTTGCTGCAACGTTCATGAGTGCTTATGAATATGATTTGAGCATTGGATTAAACCCACGCTCACTTGGATCACTCCATGAATTGTATTACGAGTGATTGGTGAGACGATAACATCTTATATTCTTGAAACCGAGATGTGTGAGTTGTATCTTGCTAATCGGTTGCACATTGATAATATGTAAACTCACTAGTAACTTGGTGTTATAAAACATATTGTTGTGTGTGATTTGGTTGGTGAGTGCAAGCAAGCATTGTATCAAAGTTTATCCGTTCCTTTTATTCAAAGAATAAAAGCGATATCTTTGGGCCCCTCGATGGTTTAGTGATGACATACGTAAATGCTCGGCCGGGCTAGGGCTAATTTGATTTGTTCAATTAGTCTTTCATCATAAATCAGAAATCGAGAAGTAGTACAAAGAGAATGATTAGAAATCATATCTCAGACGATATCAAGAATGGAGGAATATATGATCCCTTATCTAAGGACACGCGTATCTGATAGGATCAGAGTTGACAGCGGCTTTGGAAAGCTACGATTGCAGATCGGGATCTAAAGTCATACGCAGAATAGTTGTTAGACTTATCCAAGTGGGAGACTGTTGGATTAGTGTCTAAGTCCATAACTATTTTGGTATGTACTTGACCCGATGGTGCATGGTCCTTTTGGGTTGCCTTCACCAAAGCAACTTGATAGGATGAATTATGGAGAGAAAGGATTAAATATGATTTATTAATATATTATTGGAATAATATATTAAAGGAGAAATCATATTGTTTAATTAATATTAGTCAATAATTAATTGGTAATTAGTTTTGTGACTAAAAGAGATTAATTAAACTTAAGGGACTGGAATTGTAATTATAAGATAATTGCAATTTGGGCCATGGATTGCCTTGTATTAAGGGATGGACGAATTCTAATGGGAAACCCATAAGGAAATCATCCATGGGCTTAATTAAAGGAGTCTATGGGTTGCTTAGGGCTTAAGCATCCAAATTAGGGTTTCCTTGTTAGCTAACCCTAATAGCCCAACTATATAAAGACCCTTAAGGCTCAAAAACGTGGCTAATGTTCTTGTAAAGGTTTACACACGTTTTTGGCAGCCTCCAACCTCTCTCCTCTTCATCCTCTTGCTTATGGTGTTTGTGAGCCATTAGAGGAGTGACACTTGTGACTCTAAGCCTTCCAAAGTTAATACAAGGAGATTTGGGATTGTTATTGCTACATAACAATCAAGGTAACACTATAAACTTATTCTCAGGTTAATATGATTATATGTATGCTAGAATTAGGGTTTATAGTCTTGGATTCAAAGCATGTACAATAGAGAAACCTAGATCCAAGCATTAGGGTTTGTATGAGCACATAGGATGTCTTATGACTAAAACCCATCACCACACACATGTGTGTATGATGTCCAACAAACCTTCACCCCTAGCACAAGTGCCAGTAAAAGTTGACTTTGTCATTTTACCAAGCAAACAAGATTCATAACTATCATCCGAATTTAGGTCAAATAACTCCAAGACTCCATCCTTTTGGAGTTGGCCTATGCGTTTCTTGCTTACATGTCCAAGACGACAATGCCATAAAGATGCTTTATCTAAGCTAGTGGAAGAGTCAATACACAATACATATTTCCTAGATTATCTACAACAGATACAGTTTCATACACACCATCACAAGGTAATGCTTTAAAATAAAGAACGTTATTAAGGAAAGCATCAATACTACCATTATTATCATCAAAATAAAAGGTAAAACCTTGTTTATACAATCCATGAAAGGAAATAACATTTCTTGCTATTTCTGGTGAATAATAACATTTATTCAAATCTAATGTAAACCCACTATTTAGCACTAAGGAATAAACTCCTATCTTGGTGACAAGTGAAGCTTTCCTGTTTCCCATGATCAAGATTACCTTTCCCTGCTCCACATTCTCACTTCTTCTTAGTCCCTACAAATCAGAACATATGTGAATACCACAACCTATATCAAGGACCCAAGACTTAGAATGAGGTGATTTATTAGACAATATAGAGTATATACCTGCATGGTTGGGTTTTACTTTCCCATCCTTCAAATCTTGTTGGTACTTTGGGTAGTTTCGCTTCCAGTGTGAATTTTCATGGCAATAGAAGCATTCAACCTCATTAGGGTTAGCAGAAGGAGTGACAAAACCTTTCTTGGTTTTGCTTGAAGAGGAGCCTTCAAGGGTCTTACCCTTGGTACCCTTAGAAGGGTTCGTTCTCTTCTTCCCTTTGCAATGCCCGATTTCCAAGACATTGGCCGCAGTTGGAGTAGGAGTAGGTGTAGTAACAACCATCTTACCCTTTAGACCACTTTCGGCGGTCTTCAAGAGTCCTTGAAGTTTGCTAAGGGTAACTTTTTCCTTGTTCATGTGATATGTCATGCGGAATTGGTCATAAAACGATGGTAAGGAGTGCAAAATGATGTCTATTGCTAACTCCTCGGGGAAGTTCACATTCAGCTTCAATAAACGGTCCACATATCTTTGCATTTTCTGCATGTGGCCCGTGATGGGTTCACCATCCTTCATGCGGGTTGTTATCATGGATGAGATTATTTCATATCACTCTTGACGAGCACTTTGATGGTAGCAGTCCATCAAGTCTTGGTGCATCTCAAATGGATAATAGTCCTCATAGGATTTTTGGAGCTCAGCTGTCATGGTGGCCATCATGATGCATTCCACTTTTGTAGCATCTCTTTCATGTACCTCATATTCAACAAGCTCTTCAGAAGTAGCAGTTTGCTCGGGTACCTTTAGCTCCTTATCGAGAACATGTTATTTGTTATCATACCGAGTGACCATCCTGATGTTTCTAATCCAATCTGTAAAGTTGGACCCATCAAAGATGACTCTCCCACAAAGATTCATGAGAAAGAAGGAGCTAGTAGGGTTTGATCCAGAAGCATTGTTATTGGAAGACATCTGAAAAGAAGAGGGAATATATTAGATTAGATATAGAGATAGTCCTTAATAAAGCACCCAAATGTAATATTAAGGCTAGGACCCAACACAATATTTTATAACTTAGAAGAGGGATGCCGTAATCTAAGCTATAAGATATTTGAAGGTAGGTGAATGACGATTCACCAATTTTCACCATGAAAAACGAAATATTTAATTTAGGTTTTAATTTGTTTAGAAACTCCTAGTTTCTTTGAGATTCATTAAACTTTCTTCAATGGCATGTTTCAATCTCGAGTGTGCCCTTCAAGTTTTGTGACTGGGATGTCGAGGATCACAAGACAAGGTGTGAAGTAACCATGTAAATTACTTAGTACCCTTAATGTATTACCCCTCAATCGATGTGTCGGTTAACCACACACACTCCATTGATACTATGATAAACATTAAGCCACCCCTTACCTTCCTTGTTAAGTTCAAGTTAGTGTGCCGGTTAACCAGACACACTCCACTAACGACTTAAACAAAGTGTAAAGTGTAATTTCATGAATTAGCACCTTATTCACATTTTTCCTAAAGTAACTAAGATTGGGAATTTAATTTAAGCATTTAATTACTTTTTAATTATCATTATTCTTTTAATGAGAATTTATAAGTTCTTGTCCTACCCGTTCGGCTAACGACCCTACACTGATCAAGGAAGCGGTGGGTGAGAGTGGAAACCCATTAAGTTGCCATTTTATAGGCAACAATCTTATACCGCCCTTATAGATCGGCTTCGTGAATGAGGCATACTAGCGGTAAGACGACTTAATCTTACATATATATATATATATATATATATATATATATATATATATATATATATATATATATATGTATGTATGTATATATATATATATATATATATATATATATATATATATATTAACTTATGATATTAAAAAGTATAAGACTTGAATTTTAACTTTTTAAAATTCTAAGGGTTGGAACTAAAGTTTTAATCATGACTTTACTTCTTCCAAAACTTGAGGGCAAGTTTTGTAAACTTTCAAAACCTTTCATTTCTTATAACTTATGAAGTTAACTGAGTATTAAAAAGAAGACTCTTCATTTTATAACCCTTTTGTTCTTTTAATAGTTTTTTATTAAAGTGTGACCTTTGTTTTTCCATAACTTGAGGACAAGTTATGGCCTCCATTAAAACAGATAATGATCATGAATTAAACTAACTAGTAGGTTACGAACAATTCCTATGATCATCTAATCTTCATAAGTTCAAGAACATGAATATGAACATTTCATGAATCATAAATTACTCATAAAACTTGTAATTTTGATAATAGCCATTGTAAATGGATTAGCATAAACATTACACCATCTAAAACAAGTTTTATAACACCAAAACAGTTTAGGGTAATGTTTCTAGTCCATTTTCAGCAGCAAAACTAAAAAATCTAGACACTTCAGCCTCTACTCGTCGAGTGCATGAACAGACGCTCCGAGTAGCATGCATTTCTTCATGGACTCGTCGAGTCCCCCCGTGGACTAGGCGAGTTCATACATGCAGTAAACAAAAAAAATTCGATTTTTCAAGCAATTTGCGTCACGTATCAAGTAAACAAGCCTAGTCTCTAATACCACTGAAGGGTTTTGAGCATCCTAACACTCCTATGGTTTACATGCAACCCTAGAAACCTTGGATCTATGTTTGACTAAGATACATGCAAATATTTATTTTTCCAAGGTTCTTATCCTATCTAGCATGGCATGGGGAACTTGAATCAAATGAAGCTAGTAGAATTACTTACCTTGTAGTTGTAGTTGATTGCTTGGAGTTTGAGAGCCTAGCACTAATAGTGTGGATGCCTCAAATGGAAATCACAAATCACCACAAACTTGTAACCTTGAGAGAATAGTCACAACCTTCTTGAAATCGTCCCTCTTAGTATACTCACCATAACTAGTGTGATTTCAAGAACCAAAGCCTCCTTTATATAGTGTGGTGGATTAGGGTTACATCCATGTAAACCCTAATACCCATGTCTTTTCATTTCCATAAGATCCATGGGTTAAAGCTCCATGGAGTATCCATGGACTTTCCATGCAAGCCTAGCCCATTCCAAATAAGCATTAGCCCACACTATATAAATACAACAGCCCATATTTAATTAGTCATACTTCTGATCTCTAAATTAATTCTAGATTAATTATAGATTAATACTAATTAAATAATATGATTTTATATTAATATATTAGAACTTATAATATATTAATAAAGCATAACTCATACTATTCTCAAAAGATTATCCATAAATTGTTCGGGTGAAGTGCAACCCAAATGGACCATGCCGGGTCGGGTCAAGTACATACCAAATATAGTTATTGACTTAGACACTATATCCAACAGTAACTACGTATTCATGTGATGATACCCTAACCCTTACTGGACATGTATTGAGGGAGTAATCCCCGAATCAGTACTGTCTATGCGATGTAGGCGATGATCCTTTGGAAAAGTCCTTAGGAATAAATATATAAGGAAATGCGATGTAAGGAGATGAGAGGTAAATACGATATAGGAGATGAACCTTAGGATAAATCTTAATGCAAGATTAAATGAAGATAATAGGCATGGGTAATTCGGTTAATTGTTTGATGATCAAACATAATAATTACATTATTGTGGGTTGAAAACCCTATGTACTCACCAGGTTTCCCAACCTGGCCCACTGAGTTTGTTTGTATCACAAGTGTCGATTTGAAGCTACATTACACTGAGAGATTAACGGAGATGTAGATCATTAGTGTAAATACAGTCTTTTTATGCTTATGTTTAGATGACATCCCAAAGTTTTAATATGAACAAAATACATTTTTTCAGAAATGCTTTGATAATATATTTATCATGTTTTTCTAGGAACAAACTCTGCAATATTATGTATTAAAATGAATACTCTGGTTTTCAAATAAGCATAAATAAAATTTTAAAATGACCGTGAATTTAGGGATGTCATAGTAGATAGGAATCTAACTCCCACCAAAATTTGTGACAAAAGCTTGCAACATATCCTCTAGTGTATGGATAGTCTGCTTACTTAGGTCGTCGGTCTACGGATGATAAGCAATGCTGAAATGTAGCCTCGTACCCAGTTCTTTGTGGAACTTCTGCCAGAAACGGGAAGTGAACCGAACATCTCGATCTGATATAATGGAGACTGGAACCCCATGACGAGCAATAATCTCCCGAACATACATATCGGCCAATTTCTTGGCAGATGAGCTCTTCTGGATCGCCAAAAAGTGGCCACACTTTGTCAGTGATACACGATGACCAAGATAGCATCAAAACCATTTACAGTCCTTGGTATCTTGGTGATAAAATCCACGATGATCTATTCACACTTCCAACAGCTTTCCTTGCGGCCTCTGGTGCTCAACCTTGACCATCCTACAAGTCAAGCACCTCTGGACATACCAAACTATCTCCTACTTCATACACAACCACCAGTAACTTAGTCTCAAATCTCGATACATCTTGGTGGCTCCTAGGTGTACCAAAAAGCGAGACTTATGTGCCTCCACCAAAACTATCTGTCTGATCCCACCTGAAACCAGAACCCGTACCCGACCACACCGGGTTAACAATCCCTGACTATCGGTGACAAATCTATCGATATCACCCTAGATCCTCTCATGTTTCCAGTTCTTCTTATTGAATTCTTCTGCCTGTGTGACTATGATCAAATTTAAAAGTGGAGAATTAGTAGATATCGTCATATACATACCCCAGTTGAAGATCCAACTGACTTACGGCTCAAAGCATCCGCGACCACATTCAATTTACTCGGGTGATAAAGGATCTCGCAGTCATAATCCTTGACCATGTTCAGCCACCTGTTCTATCTCCTGTTCAAGTTTGGATGGTCCATAATATATCGCAAACTCTTGTAATTTGTGTAAGAATTACAGCGGACCCCATACAAGTAGTGCCGCCAAATCTTGATGGAAAACACTGCTACCCTTAACTCCAGATCATGGGTAGGATATTGTGACTCATGCGGCTTTAGCAACCAAGAAGCATACGCAATCACTCGCCATCTCTGCATAAGAACCGCCCCCCAAATTAGTGGTATATGCATCACAAAATACAATCAAATCCTCAACACCCTCTAGAAGGGTGAACACCGGGGCCTCACATAACCTCTGTCGTAGTGTCTCAAATGCAGTATGTTGTCCTGGGCCCAATCAGAAATCCATGCCCTTGTCAGATGAGTGAGGGGTGGAACAATCTTGGAGAAATACTGGATAAATCTCCGATTATATCCTGCTAAACCCAAGACAATCCTGAATCTAAGGGAGACTTCAAAGTCTCCCACTTCATCACAACCTCAATCTTGGACGGATCAACAAAAATCTTGTTTTCGTTAATGAGATACCCTAAGAAATAGACCTCTCATAACCAAAACTCATACTTCGAGAACTTGGGATACATTCATTCCCGCCTCAATACTCCTAAAAGCTCTCGAAGATGCTCCTCATGCTACTCTCTGGTATTGGAATACACCAAGATATCATCATGTAACGCCCGCAGATCCGGGCTAGTCAATTTAGAGGCAATAGGGGTCAAAAATGACTTTTCGACAAAAGATTATTTAGAATGAATAGTCTTAACCAAGTTTTAGAATATGTCACAAGGTTTCCATACATATAAAGAACACCGAAATCCGAGTTATAACGAAGAAGTTATGGCCCGCCGAAGTTTTACGGCAAAACCGGCACGGCACCGGAAGACGTAAATAGTAAATTTATGATAGAGAGAGATTTAGCCTTAGCGCTCTAAACGAAAGTCGTAGAATATGTTAAACTAAGAACATCGATAAAAAGAACGCCCAAATCTGACTTCGTATGAAGAAGTTATGATTTTTCGAAGTTTCGGATTAGCGGTGTACAGCCCGAAATTCGAATTTTAGATCGATTGATTTTTAGCTGACACAACCTAAACAAGAATCGAATATCTCTTTATTAGTAGCGTAACGATAAAAAGACAGACGAAAATGGACGTCGGATAAAGAAGTTATGAGATTTTAACGGACCAATCCTGTCCCGGCCTGTTAAAAATATAACTTTAAAAATAAAGTCAAAATTAGCCGACGGAGTCTAAACGAAAGTTGTAGAGTACGTCTCCACCTACGCGCGGATATAAAGAACGTCAAAAACGGAGTTCGTATGAACGAGTTACAAATTATAATAGCATATTTACGTATTAAAATAAAGTATAAAACATGTATACGTACACATATATATATACATATGTATATATCATTAGAAAGGTATCGACAATGCGGTCATTATAAGACTAATGTTGAGTTCTTTCGACATTAGTTTAGTACAAATATCATTAAATCCATTTAAAATAGTATTATAGAGGGGTGTTTAGTTGTTTATATAACTATAAGGTTATTAAGTAATTATGGAGGGTAGTTTTTGTAAATTCAATTACTATAAATAAGAGGCTTGGGCTCTCATATTTCTTGCACCATTCTCTTGATTCAAGAGTCTTTCTCTCCTTATCCCCCGAGCATTTCGGTCCCTCGTGATTCGACTTCTCTTTCTGTAGTTTAGTATAGTAAGGTGAGCGCTGAAGCGCTGCACGAATCTTTCTTAGAAAGATTCAGCGACGAAGTTCTGCCCCTGCAGAGCCCGACTCCTAGCTAAAACCCCCTTGTAAGTAAGTTATGCTTACCTTATTTTAATATAGCTTATATTTAAAATTAGTATTGTTATTATGAACTTATAATAAATACTTGGGCTATTATTATGGGTTATATAAGTATTTTTTTTTACGCTTATATAATAATAATAATAGCTAGACTATTAATTAGTCTCGGCGAATAATAAACTAAACTCTAGTGGTAATAATACTAGGTTTCGTCGAAGAAAATTCTATTTAAGAAGCGAAGCGCTGTCTGAGTTCGGAATCACCACCTTTTCAAGTGAGTGCATGGTCCCTTTCATCTTACACATAGATATGAAGTATTTATTATATAATTTACGTGTTGTGAGTGCATAGTTACTTTTAGCTTACACATAGATATGAAGTATTTTATATAAATTACGTGTTGTGTGTGTATATTATCTGTATACTTGCTATCTATGCTGGATGAACGTTTTATACATGTTTTCAATGATTTAAACTGTATATGTATTTTATATCTACAGAATGTGTTGGGTAAGACATGGGTAGATGTATTAGTTGCTGTGTGATAAAATGAAATAATGAGATGCCTCGTTATAGATGTTCTTGATGATCTAGTCATCTAGCGGAGTATAGATGACGACCACGGACTATTCTAGACAGTCCAGTGGAACACTAATAGGCTCGCAACCTGTAGGTGTTTATTTGAACTTTGTGTTTAACCGAACTGTGTGTTTATTCGGACTGTGTGTTTATTCGAACTGTGTGAACTGTGTGCTCACCAGATATACTCCATCCCAATGATAGTCCTTTGACTAGGTCCCTTGTGTTAGATGTTTTAGGGACGTAATGTGAGGATAACGGGAATGGGTAATTGGGTTGATTGTTTGATGTTTAAAAAAAATAATTATATTATTGTGGGTTGAAAACCCTATGTGCTCACCAGGTTTCCCAACCTGACCCACTCAGTTTATTTTTATCACAGGTGTTGATATGAAGTCACAATACACTGAGAGATTTAAAGAGATGTAGATCACTAGTGTAAATAATTGTAAGTTCTGTTTATGCTTATGTTTCTGTATTAACGATGACATCCCAAACATTTTAAAATGAAATAAATACGTTTCATCGAAAATGTTTTAATAACGTATTTACCATGTTTTTCTGGGAACAAATTCCGCAACATTTTTATAAAATGAAGTACTCTGATTTTTATAAAGCATAAAAAAAATCGGTCTTTTCTGGCCGTGATTTTTGGGGATGTCACAGTTGGTATCAGAGCATTAGTTTAAGCGAACTAGGAATATGGATTTATTTCTAGACTTAAACTTAGAATGCTAAGCGATGATTGTGAGGTGTGAGCACTAGATTATTTTAGGAATTGTGCCTAAAATGCTTTTATGTGCTAAATACTTGTGCCTGATATGCTGTTAGTTGTTCGGATCTATGGTCTGTTGCCGACCGGATCTGGAAACCTTATGTGTTTAGGATTCTAAACGTACGACTACGATATTAGAACTAGCATATAAACGTTTCAGAGTGATAAGGATGATTTAACCATCAATCCTAAGTAAAGATCTAGATTCACCTTATTCGGTGTATAGATCAAGATGGCAAGAACCCGTAGTGGAAACATGAATGCAAATGGGAACAGAAACCAACCCCCAGTGATTGAGCAAATACCGGTGATAGAAGCCGCCGCTGAGCCAGTCACAATGGCCGGAGTGCAAGCGATGATCCAAGCGATGTTGGATCGTCAAATGGAGGAAACCAGACGTTTGCTCCAGCAAAATCGTGAGGAAGTCACTATTCAGATCGAACAGCCCGAGTTGAACGAAGGGCGGACTGAGGAAGGAAACTACAGTGGGACTGTTGGTCAAGTCAACCCACCAATAGTTCGACAAAACAACCAAGATGACGAAGTCGAGAGGAATGGATGCAAGTACAAGGATTTTCTGACTTGCAAGCCATCGACTTTCACTGGAAAGGAGGATCCGATCGGGGTCATGGATTGGATCTCGGAGATGGAGTTAGCCTTCATGACATGCGGTTGCAGAGGGAAGCTACAGACCACATTTGCAGTGCGTCAGTTTCGAGGAAGTGTTGTACGTTGGTGGAATACCTTGGGGAAGACTCTGAGCCCTAATGAGCCCCTGCAACTGACATGGGCAGAATTTCTGGTGCAATTCAAACGAAAGTACTGCTCAGCTCAAAACCTGCTTGAGCTAGAGAACCAGTTTCTAACCCTGAAGAAGGGAAGCATGTCAATCGATGAATACACGAACAACTTTACAGAAAAGATGGAGTTTGGCTTGCGTCTTGTTCCGGATGAGTTGACGAAAATCGACAAGTACGCAAAGGGACTTCCATGGGAGTACGCGGTGCCAGTGCGTCAGGCACCTACTCTGGAGGCAGCTATCTGGGCTGCCAAGTCTGTGGAAGATATGATTAAGGGAAGAGCTGCCAACAAGATTGAGGTTGGCGAAAAGAGGAAGTTTGAGGAATCTACGAGGCCCAATAAGAAGATCAAGTCTGGTTCAAAGGAGTCTAGCGGAGGAGGAAACAAAGTGAAATGGTGCGAGAAGTGCAAAAAGAATCACTTTGGGAAATGTAGCGAAGAAGTGACTTGCTACAAGTGTGGGAAGACCGGACATTACGCCAACGAGTGCAAAAGGGTGTGTTATGAATGCCGTGAAGAAGGGCATGTTGCTAAGGATTGCCCGAAAAAGAAAGAGGCGGAAAAACCAAACATTCCGCCAAAACCGAAGGCAAGAGCATTTCATATGATCCTAGACGAAGCAGATGACAATGCGAGGATTCAGGAATGACGGCTTGACATCCAAGGATCGAGTTATAATGTAGCCATAGAATCATATGATATAGCCTGTTAGAGGCATAGTCTAGGGTGAACTTGAACACCTATGTAATCGTTTCAAGAAATAATATGAAACCTTTGTTTTGTTATCTGATGTGTTAAGTTGTTTTTTTTTCTTGTATGGTGACTTGGAGAGACTGCAGGACAATACTTGGGACGAGTATGAGTAGGTGTGAATGGTAGTAGAGGCCTATACTACCGGAAGCACATGACTCACACTTGGATCAGGGAAAGTCACAAGGTTACCAAGAAGCTAGTAACTGATTCTGTTTTTTTTCAAGTATGTCATTACCATCATTTCGATAATGACTAAAAAGATTGTTAATTTCCGACCCTAGTGGTCGTACCGAATTGAGTCCGACTACGATGAGTATGTTGCGTGGTTCAGGGAACCAAGTTCGATGTAGCATCCGACTTAAACCAAACAATTGAAATCAAAGCGATCAATAGAAGTATCGCGTTCGTTGTTAAAGAAGTTGGTAGCCAGAAACGTTACATGTTAAAGTGTGATTATATCACATTAGAACATGAAGGAAGGCATAGTCTATTTTAGAATTTAACTCTAAGAGACCTAAGTCTAAACGTGCATCACATAATGATAGGTCATAATTTGAAGTCTAGTGTGAGGTAGAGAGCAGGTGCACGATCAAGTACTGCTTACAGTCAATAAGTCTAAGAGATAGACTTGAAGGAATAAAGAAGTTATAATTATTACCTAGGATGAAGAGATGACGTATGGAGTCATTATACAATCCTTGTTTCGTTGATGATTCCGGGACGTAATCATCCTAAGGGGGAGATAATTGTAACGCCCGCAGATCCGGGCTAGTCAATTTAGAGGCAATAGGGGTCAAAAATGACTTTTCGACAAAAGATTATTTAGAATGAATAGTCTTAACCAAGTTTTAGAATATTTCACAAGGTTTCCATACATATAAAGAACACCGAAATCCGAGTTATAACGAAGAAGTTATGGCCCGCCGAAGTTTTACGGCAAAACCGGCACGGCACCGGAAGACGTAAATAGTAAATTTATGATAGAGAGAGATTTAGCCTTAGCGCTCTAAACGAAAGTCGTAGAATATGTTAAACTAAGAACATCGATAAAAAGAACGCCCAAATCTGACTTCGTATGAAGAAGTTATGATTTTTCGAAGTTTCGGATTAGCGGTGTACAGCCCGAAATTCGAATTTTAGATCGATTGATGTTTAGCCGACACAACCTAAACAAGAATCGAAGATCTCTTTATTAGTAGCGTAACGATAAAAAGACAGACGAAAATGGACGTCGGATAAAGAAGTTATGAGATTTTAACGGACCAATCCTGTCCCGGCCTGTTAAAAATATAACTTTAAAAATAAAGTCAAAATTAGCCGACGGAGTCTAAACGAAAGTTGTAGAGTACGTCTCCACCTACGCGCGGATATAAAGAACGTCAAAAACGGAGTTCGGATGAACGAGTTACAAATTATAATAGCATATTTACGTATTAAAATAAAGTATAAAACATGTATACGTACACATATATATACATATGTATATATCATTAGAAAGGTATCGACAATGCGGTCATTATAAGACTAATGTTGAGTTCTTTCGACATTAGTTTAGTACAAATATCATTAAATCCATTTAAAATAGTATTATAGAGGGGTGTTTAGTTGTTTATATAACTATAAGGTTATTAAGTAATTATGGAGGGTAGTTTTTGTAAATTCAATTACTATAAATAAGAGGCTTGGGCTCTCATATTTCTTGCACCATTCTCTTGATTCAAGAGTCTTTCTCTCCTTATCCCCCGAGCATTTCGGTCCCTCGTGATTCGACTTCTCTTTCTGTAGTTTAGTATAGTAAGGTGAGCGCTGAAGCGTTGCACGAATCTTTCTTAGAAAGATTCAGCGACGAAGTTCTGCCCCTGCAGAGCCCGACTCCTAGCTAAAACCCCCTTGTAAGTAAGTTATGCTTACCTTATTTTAATATAGCTTATATTTAAAATTAGTATTGTTATTATGAACTTATAATAAATTCTTGGGCTATTATTATGGGTTATATAAGTATTTTTTTTACGCTTATATAATAATAATAATAGCTAGACTATTAATTAGTCTCGGCGAATAATAAACTAAACTCTAGTGGTAATAATACTAGGTTTCGTCGAAGAAAATTCTATTTAAGAAGCGAAGCGCTGTCTGAGTTCGGAATCACCACCTTTTCAAGTGAGTGCATGGTCTCTTTCATCTTACACATAGATATGAAGTATTTATTATATAATTTACGTGTTGTGAGTGCATAGTTACTTTCAGCTTACACATAGATATGAAGTATTTTATATAAATTACGTGTTGTGTGTGTATATTATCTGTATACTTGCTATCTATGCTGGATGAACGTTTTATACATGTTTTCAATGATTTAAACTGTATATGTATTTTATATCTACAGAATGTGTTGGGTAAGACATGGGTAGATGTATTAGTTGCTGTGTGATAAAATGAAATAATGAGATGCCTCGTTATAGATGTTCTTGATGATCTAGTCATCTAGCGGAGTATAGATGACGACCACGGACTATTCTAGACAGTCCAGTGGAACACTAATAGGCTCGCAACCTGTAGGTGTTTATTTGAACTTTGTGTTTAACCGAACTGTGTGTTTATTCGGACTGTGTGTTTATTCGAACTGTGTGAACTGTGTGCTCACCAGATATACTCCATCCCAATGATAGTCCTTTGACTAGGTCCCTTGTGTTAGATGTTTTAGGGACGTAATGTGAGGATAACGGGAATGGGTAATTGGGTTGATTGTTTGATGTTTAAAAAAATAATTATATTATTGTGGGTTGAAAACCCTATGTGCTCACCAGGTTTCCCAACCTGACCCACTCAGTTTATTTTTATCACAGGTGTTGATATGAAGTCACAATACACTGAGAGATTTAAAAAGATGTAGATCACTAGTGTAAATAATTGTAAGTTCTGTTTATGCTTATGTTTCTGTATTAACGATGACATCCCAAACGTTTTAAAATGAAATAAATACGTTTCATCGAAAATGTTTTAATAACGTATTTACCATGTTTTTCTGGGAACAAATTCCGCAACATTTTTATAAAATGAAGTACTCTGATTTTTATAAAGCATAAACAAAATCGGTCTTTTCTGGCCGTGATTTTTGGGGATAACTCACCTTGCAATGTCGGACGGAACCACGAAATCATTCTCCCGAAACACTGCCCCAAACTGCAACACCTATAACCATCAATGATCCAATTCATAAATATTCGCTTACCCATTACTCTCAAAAGTCAAACTGGTCAACCTTTGGTTCGATGTCAAAGTCAACTGTCAAGGTCAACAATCCATGTTGACCTCAACTCTTCGACTACCCTCAGTTACTCGTCGAGTTCCTTGCATAACTTGCCAACTCGCCGAGTCACCATGCCACTTGCCGTGTCCAAGGCAATCTTCATCAGACTCGCCGAGTTGTTCATCCAACCCATCGAGTTCATGACCATCTTCATATGACTCGCCAATTCTATCATGCGACTCGCCGAGTCCCTTCAGTCCTTCATCCATACAGATGCTTTTTAAGCCATGCCAAGGCTCCATACTACAGATCCAAGCTACCAAGGCATGCTTATCACGTAAAGTTGCAAACTTTACATTCATGCAAGGCTCTAATGACTCAAAATGCAAAAACCAAGCTTGAAATGGGGTTTTACAGTTAAGGAGGGGTTCATACTTGCCAAAGCTGATAGCTTTATGGATTTAGAGACCAAGTACAGTTCATATTTGAAGTTACAACTTCAGATATGAGCTCATACCCAAAAGTAGCTTCACAATATGCTAGAAAAGCCCAAAACTTTAACCAATGAGATCTAGAATGAAATGAGTTCAAGTAACAACTTGATACCTTCCAAGAGATGCCATTTGAGGTAGATATTAGATCCCCACAAGTCCTTTGCTCCTAGTTACTTACTCTTTGAGTTCTTCTTACCAAGGTACATCTTCCAAAGCTTTAAAACACACAAATGGAGCACACTCACACGAATTAGGGTTTCTGGACTCTCAAGAGGCTGCAAAGGAACTAAGGGAGGCTAATGGTCCCTTAACTAGGGTGCTAAACCCCGAAAATTAGGGTTTCACCCTCCATATCCAACTCGTCGAGTCGTTCTTCCGACTCAGCGAGTTAGTCACTTAAACACGTGGCCCAACCCTGCTGCTACTCGACAAGTCAAGCAACCAAATCATCGAGTAGACCTTGAATCTATGAGAATTATAACCATAAATTGGTATTCGAGAATCCAGGCGTTATAATTCTCCCCCACTAGAACTAGACTTCGTCCTCGAAGTCTGCTGCGGTGAACATCCTCGGATAGTGCTCCCGCACTCTGCCTTTATCTCCCACGTCCACTCGGACACTCTTAGTTTCTCCCATTGTACCCTTACCAAAGGTACCTCCTTGTCCCGTAGAACCTTCACCCCTTTATCTAGAATGGCCACAGGTCTCTCCACATAATCTAGATGCTCACCGACTTGAATTTCATCCAACGATACTACCGCCTCCTGATCAATGACACACTTTCGCAAGTGCGAATCGTGAGAGGTGATGCAAATCCCAAACGAACCTTTTAAAAAGGCCTAACCTACAAGACACTTTGCTAACTTACAAAATCCTGATTATCCAACGTCTCGGAAACTCAAGTTTCCCTCTTCCCGAGGCGAACCCTTTGTGCTAATAGGACAATTGTCCCTCAACATCATACAAAATCAAGCCACTAAAACATGAACACTCACGCCTGGCCCAATCAGCTTCGGGCTGGAATGCCAGGCATGCCTACGACGGGTCCAATCATCCTTAGGATGGAATACCGTAGCATCCCACACATGTTTGGCCCAGTTAACCTTCAGGTTGGAATACCAAACATATCAGGTCCAATCAATCATAGGGTCCAGTCATCCCTAGGATGGAATACCCTATATTGGAATACCTCTATGAACATAACTCGGGTCTACTCATATTTGAGATCCAATGATCTATCCTTGCGTCTCATCCACCATTCTCTGATTCGTCACAATCGAGTGCAACTTCCCCGAATCTTCAACAATACATCCAATTCGAACACGTTCCTACAACATACATAACCAACACAATCTCTATGCCCACAGCCGATGACTGGGATACCCTTACTTGATCCTCAACATATGTCTGGATTGCTTCTGAGCCCACGACATGAGTCTGGTATGGCCTCCCCGGCCCTCATCTCATGACTGGAATGCTCCTGATGACCGATTGACACTATTGTTGTTTCTTCAGTTGCCCAACACTCCGACCCTGCGGATATCCACTTTACTATACCATTCTAATGTCCTAATTGATGCTCCTCTCATCAATGAGCAATGTAACGATACAAAAAACTACTACCACACATGAATCCCAAGCCATAACCCACTTCAACTCTTCTTGCTACCATATGAAGTTTCTCAAGCGAATTTGAACCTCCTTGGTCCCAACTTGTTTGCACACAACCCGAACATCGGACACCTCACCGATGACTGAACAAAAACACACACAAAACAAACGGTAGTCCCACGTGTCTTCCCGAAAAGAAACCGACTGGCTGGACTTGCTTCCATGCCCTGTCACCAACTCCTGCCAACATAATGAATGTTACATGACCCATGTCAGCCTCACACCCTACATGGTCTTTAGTGACCCATCTTCTCCTTACTTTAGACAAGCTATGGCTCTATCACAGATGAAACCAACCCAAGACGCATCACAATAACTCAAACCGTCATCGATATACCTACCACTACCGGCCAACCAGCACGATACTCATATCTAACCCATATCACCCCCTTCGAGTTAGAATACCAACACGTCTAACTAATTCAACTATCTAGTCGAAATTTTCAGGGTTTCTTGGCCTACCGCCTCAAACCTACCGCTCCCTTCGAGTCTCCGTGCCTAGGACTTATAGTCGGCCCGCACCGGGTATCTTAACCTACTGCATAGGGCAGGACCGCCTCAACCCTATCCAAATGCCATAGACGATCATGAGAAAGATCTAACGTGGTTCCTAGAACTTGAATGACAAGATATTCTAATCCCAAAACTTCCCAAACCTGACTAATACCCATTCGGATCCACTTCCAGTCCTTAACTGGAGTATTACCCGATCCAAGAAGATAAAACCTCAGAGACACTCCGAACTGTTGGGATCACCAAGATCCTTAGCACTCTATCTGAACTCTAATAACATTTTCCGATCAAACCAAAATACATTGGAGTCTTCAGTCTATTCTAGAAACATGTTCAATACTTGGGGATAGACCTACTCATTGATATAGCATATAAGTATACCCAATACCCGTACATAGTCTACAAATACATACAGAGTCTGAAGCATAACTGGACCGCCTTACCAGGCCTTTAGTCTTTCCGGTCCGCTCTAAACTGTTGAGCACCTCCCTGGACCCCCTTCCTGATGCTCTCTCCCATGCATCCTGTTCTCACCTGCCTGGGGCTTCGAACTCCGGATCTACTCTGTGGATTATATCCCCAGCCTAACCCTAGGCCTCATGTCGATCGTTCACCCTATCAGAAATCCGTGGTCTAATCCCGACCCGCGTGACCACCACATACGCTAAATAACCCGCACTCCCGTGCTGAATGTATTGCTGATCCCTGGCACCTAACAAAACCCTTAATCTATCAATCCAAAAACCCTCAGAGTTGAGCATGCCCTCGACCAAATACTCGAACTGAACTCGATTCTTGACTAGAACTCCAACCTGGTTTTCCAACTTCTTCTATCAAGCACCCAGAAGACGCGTTCTTATGCTGGGGAGTTTTTCCGAATCCCCAATCAACACAACCCTCAAACCAAGCAGCCAGTAGGGCCTCCATTCTCCTTATCGAGTTGTGAAACTTATCACCGTTTCAAAAGCTCTTCTACTTCCGCATCTCGGGGTAACACTCCCCCACTTAGATTCGACTAATCCTTCATAATACATGAAAATTGGAGGATTCTCAATCCTTCTCACTTCCCAACGATCGATCCGATGACAACCAACTATTTCCCACTAGTGCTCCATTGCTAGATAATCCTAATTGATCACATACTTCTAAGAACCAGATGAACACTTCTTGAATCCCAGTAAAACCGTCAGCCACTAATGCTTGAATGAACCAACACTCATGTTCCGAGGATCAATAGATAAATGCTCCAACTAATACACTAGCAACGAACCCCTTCCATTGGCGCTTTAGTCCGTCAATCATTAACGGTTGCAAACCACTGAATCCTTACAATGCTGAATAACCCTTCTATGGGACCCTATCCACAGGACTCCCACATAATACCCCCTTTTCCAAAGGTGTCCCAAACAAGCATCCCGCTCTCAGGCTTTAGAAATCATTCTCTTCAGGGTTCGCACCCTGACTATCATACCAGCTCAAACGCCCACAGCTGAACTGCAGCAGCTGAAACAACCTCTGCCCTAAACCGGGCTACAAACTACTCCCCAAACATAGTCTACAATCCCAAAAGTGCAATAGATCGCACAATCAATCCTTTCTGTCTGATACAAGAGATCCAAGGCAAACTAGACCTCACAAGTAATTTTGCCACGTTGACCGTCCTGTGCTCACCGGTACTGAATAATGTTGCCTATTCCTGCAACCAACTGACCCCGAGATGGAATACAACCTGATCCTAGGGACACAAGTCTTCTCACTCCTTTGATCTTGAAAGACTGAGAGGGCGCAATCCTTTCCCTACAAAATGACAATCCAATCCATCAATTAATCATTCCACTTCCAGCTGCAAAATCCCAGCTGAATATAATCACCATTCCTTTCCGGAGTCCCCGCGACTCATAATCCGGCCTCGAGCAAACCCCCGAGCCTCAAATCTAGAACTCATGAGCTATACTCCCCCACTCAACCCGCGGAAATATAATGAGTACATATCATCTTCCTGATCCCAGATAACTGCAACCCTCTGCTCATCAGAATATATACCAATAACAAGTCCCGATACTAGAAAGCTCATCCAGATCCTCTCCCTGCCGTCGTTACAACTGTTTAAGTTGTCACGGCAACCGTCTCAGTAATGGCTGCATAGCGATCTCCGAAATACTCAGCCATGACGGTCTTAATAGACCCGACATCTCCGGAAACTGCCCCCGGAAAATCTTGATCGCCTACTCCCAGATGATCTCACTAACACGATCCCCTAAAAATGTTGGCCTATCATGCTTTCCCGCTCCCGATCCTAACCTGGATCCAGTCTCAAGACATCATGAATATTCTATACCATAACTGGGAACTAACTCCCAACCCGACCTTAGGGGTTGTGACTTCCTTGATACATGTATGGGTCTTGAGCTTTCAGTAGTACAGGCCCATACTACCTTCTACACCCACCCATATTTGTCTCAAGTATCACCACAACACCCTACCATATACATATACATAGCGAGCGATAAATCCTCATTCCTAGAGGAATGCTAAATATCTCATAACTGGCCTCCCGGTCTCTCACTACCCACCCATCCATGAAACTTCCACCAACCCCTACAGCACTAGTGTCTGCTAGCCACACATAATGCTGGACCTTATAGACTTTCGAATATACAATCCTACCCTAAGCCCTAATCAATAAGAACAGAAAATAAGGCCAAATCAAACATTCTCAGGCTATAAGATCTTAATTATACACAGCTGTGATGCATACACAAGTAACTACGGTAATGTTGTCAGTCTCATATAAGGAAAACCCTAGGCTAACATGCATCATGAAATCAGGCAATTCTATCTCGCGATTACTGAAGATCCCTAGCCTAGTTACTAGCATGCTGTTCTAACCTATCACAATATCAAATAACCGTATGGTATTTTGGGGTCTACTTACTGGCTCCGGCTGATCTTAGACTTTGCATCCTCCTTTACTTATTTTGAAAACCATTTAAAAATCATTTTGAAAATCTTTCCTTGATTTGAGACTGGATTCACACGAGTGTTCCTCCAATTCACTCAAACCAAGACTCTGATACAAACTTGTAACACCATAAAATTCGAGCAAATTTAAAATTTTTTCTTAAATCATTTGAAACCATTCAATTATTACAATTTGTTTTCAAAATATTTTACACATCAGAGTTCCCAAAAATCATAATCGTCAATCGAGGAAATGTACGGTCACGCCTTCGCCTAACCGCGGCCATCCGTTGAACCTGAAACAATAAACTGCAAGTGTAAGCCCGAAAGCTTAGTGAGTTACCCAAAAAAACCCATACATATACAACAATGAACAACATACTATGGGTCTAGTCACCCATCAGGTTGGAATGCCAACATACCGTAACACATATACACATAATCAGCATGTACTGGGTCCACAATTTTACAGACTGGATTACCCCTGGGCCTACACTGTGAGTCTGGATTGCCTTTCGGGCCCACATCTCACATTTGGATTGCCATCGAGCCCACAGTACGAGTCTCCCTCAGCTCGTATCTGGAATGCTCCCGAGCCCACAATACGAGTCTCCTTTAGCTCGTATCTGGAATGCTCCTAGGTTTGTTTGTTACCGCACCGAGCAGTTTCACCTCAACCCATCCCACATAATATGTCGATATATAACATAACTAATACGCATACAAATAATCACATCATACTACAGGTAGTCCTACAGATCTATCTATTGGCATAACAACTAGCATGCAGACAATTAGACCAACTATAGGTCACTAAGCATAACCACATCCGATCTACCACGATACCAATCTAACAGATCATACTAGAATATAACCATCCTATCTACCAGGATGTCGATCTAACATATCACAACAGACCTATCTCAAATAACAAATCAAAGGGCCAGCCTTGGTTCCTTAAACCCTTGAGTAAAGTGAGGATAACTCACCTTGCAATGTCGGACGGAACAACAAAATCAATCTCCCGAAACACTGCCCCAAACTCCAACACCGATAACCATCAATGATCCAATTCATAGATATCCGCTTACCAGTTACTCTCAAAATTTAAAATGGTCAATCCTTGGTTCGATGACAAAGTGAACTGTCAAGGTCAGCTATCCATGTTGACCTCCAATCATCGATTACCCTCAGCTACTCGCTGAGTTCCTTGCATAACTTGCCAACTCGCCGAGTCACCATGCCACTCGCTGATTCCAAGGCAATCTTCATCAGACTCGCCGAGTTGTTCATCCAACCCGTCGAGTTCATGACCATCTTCATATGACTCGCCGAGTCTACCATGCGACTCGTCGAGTCCCTTCAGTCTTTCATCCATACAGATGCTTTTTAAGCCATGCCAAGGCTCCATACTACAGATCCAAGCTCCTAAGCCATGCTTATCACGTAAAGCTGCAAACTTTACATGCATGCAAGGCTCTAATGAATCAAAATGCCAAAACAGGGCTTGGAATGGGGTTTTACACTTAAGGACGGGTTCGTACTTGCCAAAGCAGAAAGCTTTATGTATTTAGAGACCAAAGAGAGTTCATATTTGAAGTTACAACTTCAGATCTGAGCTCATACCCAAAAGTAGCTTCACAATATTCTAGAAAATCCCAAAACTTTAACCAATGATATCTAGAATGAAATGAGGTCAAGGTAACAAATTGATACCTTCCAAGAGATGCCATCTGAGGTAGATATTAGATCCCCACAAGTCCTTTGCTCCTAGTTACTTGCTCTTTGAGTTCTTCTTACCAAGGTACATCTTCCAAAGCTTTAAAACACATAAATGGAGCACACTCACACGAATTAGGGTTTCTGGACTCTCAAGATGCTGCAAAGGAACTAAGGGAGGCTAATGGTCCCTTAAATAGGGTACCAAACCCCGAAAATTTAAGTTTCACCCTCCAGATCCAACTCGTTGAGTCACTCTTCCGACTCGGTGAGTTGGTCACTTAAACACGTGGCCCAAACCCGTTGCTACTTGACAAGTCAAGCAACCAACTCGTTTAGTAGACCTTGAGTTTATGAGAATTATAACCATAAATTGGTATTCGAGAATCGAGGCATTACATACATCTCAGGTGGTGCCAAATGATATGACGCCTTGGTAATCGAAGCTACACCTGACACTAGGTAAATCCTGAACTCAACCTGCCTCTCAAGAGGCACACCGGTAACTCCTCTGGAAATACATCAACAAACTCTCTTACAACTGACACATCCAAAACCTATGCCTGCTCCCTAACCCCTGTATCAACTACATAGACAAGATAACCCATAAAACGATATTGAATTTATTGTCGAGCTTTGGCTTCTGAACACAACCCTTACCCAATCATGGTTCCCTCTTCATAGATAACTAGTTTTCCCCCACTTGGGGTTCTTACTATCACTCATTAACCCTCACAGTCTATCATAACTCCGAACATGCTTAGCCAATCCACCCCCACTATCAAGCATACTTCCCCCATGCGGATAAGAATCAAATAAATCGGATAAGGCACCCCAAAAATCTCCAAAACGCAGCACTAGTACACTCTGGATGCAGAAATCCCATGTTTGTTGGTGATAGAAACCTTCAACACACACTCCAACTCACTAAGGGTCATACCAAAATCCCTACTAAAAGACTGGTATATAAAGGACCGACTCACGCCCGAGTCGAATAACATAAGAGAAGGCAAAGAACTCGCTAAGAATGTACCTATTAGAAACATAAACATACCTATACCATAAGATAATCAAAAGAATGATAAATAGAAACATACCAGTAACGACGTCTGTTGTTGCCCTAGTCTCCTCTGCCGTGATCTGAAAAAAGCGACCTTGAGCCCTCGTGGACCCCGCTCTACCATGTCGCACATCGGTGAATTTAAGTTTCACCCTCTAGATCCAACTCGTTGAGTCACTCTTCCGACTCGGCGAGTTGGTCACTTAAACACATGGCCCAAACTCACTACTACTTGACAACTCAAGCAACCAACTCGTTGAGTAGACCTTGAGTTTATGAGAATTATAACCATAAATTGGTATTCGAGAATCGGGGCATTACATACATCTCAGGTGGTGCCAAATGGCATGACGCCTTGGTAATCAAAGTTACACCTGGCACTAGGTAAATCCTGAACTCAACCTGCCTCTCAAGAGGCACAGCGGTAACTCCTCTAGAAATACATCAACAAACTCTCTTACAACTGACATATTCGAAACCTATGCCTTCTCCGCAACCCTTGTATCAACTACATAGACAAGATAACCCATAATACCATATTGAATTTATTGTCAAGCTTTGGCTGTTGAACAAAACCCTGACCCAATCATGGTTCCCTCTTCATAGATAACCAGTTCTCCCCCACTTGGGGTTCGTACTATCACTCTCTGACCCTCACAGTCTTTCATAACACCGAACCTGTTCAGCCAATCCACCCCTACTATCAAGCATACTTCGCCCATGGGGATAAGAATCAAATAAATCGGATAAGGCACCCCAAAAATCTCCAAAACACAACCCTAGTACACTCTGGATGCAGAAATCCCATGTTCGTTGGTGATAGAAACCTGCAACACACACTCCAACTCACTAAGGGTCATACCAAAATCCCTACTAAAAGACCGGTATACAAAGGACCGACTCGCGCCCGAGTCGAATAACACAAGAGAAGGTAAAGAACTCACTAATAATGTACCTATTAGAAACATAAACATATGCATACCATAAGATAATCAAAAGAATGATAAATAGAAACATACTAATAACGACGTCTGTTGTTGCCCTGGTCTCCTTTGCCGTGAGCTGAAAAAAGCGACCTTGAGCCCTCGTGGACCCCGCTCTACCATGTTCCACATCGGTGATCCTAAAAGTAGTTGGCACTCGAGCCTGAACCGGTCTCACCGTGAGCAAAAGACCATTGGACTTAATATTGATAACTTGCTCACAATGATTACAGATCCAGGTTGTCGGCATAAGGACATGTTGGCGACAGTCCTTTGCATAATGCCCATCTTTGCCACATTTGTGGCACCCGAAAGTAGATCGACAAGAACCCACATTAATCTTGCATACTTGCCACAAGTGCGGCCCCTCTGACTCTAAGATCTCACATCAGCGGCCTTGAACCCCTTCGCTGCAGGATACATCCACACCGGAGCTTGCCTTTGCTCTCTTGCCTATAGCTCCAACTCGATCTCCTGCCTACCATAACACTGAGTAGACACAAACTTGGGGATGTCCGTATTGAGCATTCACATGTGTGGAATGTATTATTTTTAATCCTACTAACTTAAAAACAAAAACAAACACACGGAAGTCAATGTACCTATCGATTAGCAGTTTAGTTCAAGCAAGTAGGGTATCGAACATAGGGAACGGTAAACAATTAAAATTAATGCTAATATTATTTAATTAAACAATGAAAGAAGGTTTTACTCTAGTTTTTCAAGACTACAAACTTAAGCAATTACTAAGCACGTAGCAAAGAACAATTAACAACTAAAAGAGAGGCAAAAGACAACTAGATTCAATAAGATTAAAGAGACTTCTGTTTAGATTCGATTCACTTATTCGTATGGTTGATTTTGTGGCTAGTGCAATGGATTGATATATAGTTGGTTACCGATTTCTAATATGATTATGTTCATGTTCACTATTACTAATCCTTTAGCAAACAAGTTAATTCATGTAGTGATCAAGCGATTAAACTAACAAGTTTCCTAGTGTTCAGTTCGAATCAAGTAAGACTTTTAATAATAGTTAATCAAATTGGTTGATTCAATTAACTCTTATGTGGTTGGTCATCATACATGCTCACATATGAACTTATGTATTCTCTAGTTAACCCTAGGTTATGTTCACAACACTAGGCATGCAATATTGTTTTCACAAAACTATAAGATTTAAGTAATCAAGAAAATGTCCATACAACTCAATATACTTAGTCATTAACATAAAATAATTATCAGTAACATATAAGGATCTTTTAATAAGCTTAACAATATAAATAACCAAATCAATATAATCCAAAGCCACTAATCAAACCATATTCATAAGATCATCTAGTCTAAATGAAAGTATGTAGTTTTAGCCCATAACTTTAGCAAATAAACACATAAACTCGAATTCTAATGTTGTAAACATGATTCACACAAAGAATTATGAGAATAGTAATGATTAATTGCCTTTGATCTCTTCTAAATTAACTTGTAGTCGAATTCTGAGTTCCAAAGCTTCTTAAGAATGTTTCTGGTCTCCAAAAGCTGCTAAAAGTCTTCATCCAATGTTAGGGTTTCGAGTGAAAACGATCTATATATAGATTCTGAAAAACAGCTCCACTCATCAAGTTTTATGACCCAACTTGCCAAGTTTTTTTACTTAAATCGCGTGTACGGCAAGGCACTATTTTGTCGGGAATCTTCATAGAAAATCGTCGAGTTGGAGGAACCAAAATCGCCTAGTTCCTTTGGAACCAACATTTTCTCAAAACACAAAAGTCGTTCGAAATTTTGTGTAGTTTTCAAAACAATATGAATCTCGTCCATCGGAGTAATGAGTTGTGAGATATGGATAAAACACTGAAGGGGGTCAAGTTGTCCAACAACATCCTTCTTTCTTTAAAATCCAAGATCCAAACTTCCAATCGCCAATTCCACTTCCTTTTCCTTCCGAGCATGTCTTTGTTGCTGAAATGAGATTTTAAACTAATTAAGTACCTTTTGTTCAATATTTGAGACAAAAATAACATAAAGTATAAATTATATGACTAAATATGCATATATCAAAATACCCCACACTTGACTTTTTCTTGCCCCCAAGAAAAACTGAAATTTAGCACATCAATACCACAAATGACAATCCCAATTGAACCCAAACTTTATGCCAAGACCACAACGCATGCATTTGTCTCTAAGTTTTTTTTTCTAAGGTCCCCCTTAACCCTAAATACTCACAGTCTTCATAAACATCGACCCACTTTTTCCGAACAACGCTCATTTATGCATCCCTCCGAATCCATCCGCAGAAAACTTTGTTAACATCAAGGAATACTTGTTTAAACCCCCAAGCACACATATGGAAAAATAACCCAAAAAATAAAAATACAATAAAATAAAAGAGTTCATAACTTGAATCTTTAATAATTTGCATCTTTTCTTCATAATATTTCATCGTTCTTCATAACTTGTAGATTCTTTCAAACATTTCATCAATCTTTTTTTTCAACCACACTTTTTTCACTCAAACTACACACCTAGAAAAACATATGCTTACGCAAGGGATTTTAAATTCATCCTTTATTGATTAAAGGCATTAGTCTTATGTGCAATGACTACTTAAGCTTTCCTGGATACATTTCAAGTACACGATGCCTAACATGTTGTATCACTCCAAGTAAGCGAGGTTGTGTTTTTTGTTTCATGATTTCACTAGAATAAATGGGGTTACAAGTGCATTATAACGTATGTTGGTTCAACTAAACATTTAGGTCCTTAAAGAATCATCAAACACAATATAAACATGGAATCCTAAGTGCTTTATCAAAAATTTCGGAATTATTCCTAGCAATTTTATGCAAAAAATTTTAATTTTGTGCCTAGGATTCAAATGTAACTAATGTAATCAACCCCTACCCCACACTTAATTTATGCAATGTCCCCATTGCATGTATGCATGGTAAAGTGATGGGTTTTAGTGTACTACAACATCCTATGGTGCACATAAAACCCTAAATACATTGGATCTATGTTTTCACTAATTATACATGCAAATGGTTTCCAATGCATTAGCATGCAATTGATATAAACAATACAAGATACTAGTTAGAGTAACATACCTCTTTGTTGTAGCTTGATTCCATGGAGCGTAAGAGCCTAGTTCCCCAATTGTTACACCTCAAATGGTTCACACAACGTCAAGAACAACTTGTAATAACTTGAGAGAAAAGTCATTTTGCTTAAAATCGGCTAGCCCTCTCATATGAATCCATAGTGCCTATTTCTTGAGCTATGGGGTCTTTATATAGTGTGGCTATTAGGGTTACACCATGTACCTCATGTCTTTCTATATTATTCATGCTCCATGGGTTAAAACCTCCATGGAATATCCATGGGTTACTCCATGGGTTTAGCCCAACATGAAGAACTATGGATCATAAACCCATATATATAAGAATGAATGATTTACACAATCAATTCCTATATATATTTCATTAGTGTCTTTTTTATCACAAAATTAATTCCAAATTAATTCTTGATCAGTACTAATTAAATAATATGATTTCATATTAATATATTAGAACTTATAATAAATTAATAAATCATAAATATCCTTTTCTCACAAAAGTCTATCTAAATTGTTACGATGCCATGCAACCCAAATGAACCATGCCAAATCGGGTTAAGTACATACCAATTATAGTTATGGACTTAGACACTAATCCAACAGTCTCCCACTTGGATAATTCTAATAACTATTATTGCAAGTAAGACTCCGCAACCTGACTCTAGAACTCGCCAAGTTTGGTTTTGACCTCGACGAGTTGAAGGTTCAAATGTGAAAATTTTCTTCTTTTTGCTTTAGTTCTGATTTCTTGGTCAAAGAGGGTATTAATGTAATACACATCTTTATATTCTTCAGTAACTTGCTCTCTTTAGTAAAGGAAATGACCAGACTAAAAAAATCGCTCAAAGTTTTCTAATCTTCTCGTTAATGATTCAACCCCTCACTTTAATTCCCTCACGCTTTAAGTATTCGTTCAATTCTCACCCTAACTTTTTTAAGATCAAAAACAAAAAAATACATAATAAAAAAGGAAAAACAACCATTAAATTTAAAGTTCCTAATTAATTATCCCCCACTTGACATAGACTTCGTCCTCAAAGTCTGTTGCAACAACTAGCCAGAGTAGTGTTTCCATGCATCTACATTGGGTCGCTCAGTCAGCCTCCTCAGGACCCGATCCGAATTAAAAGTCAACTCATGTAAGCGACTGCCTACCTATACCATCATTGACTTTCTAACTTTGATCACTGAAGAAACCATCACCACCCTCTCAAAATTCGAGAATCCATTACCTCTAATAATTCTTAAGCAAGCAAAACCATCTCAGAACTCAGATGATATGATATCTCTCACAATATGAACCATACAGTACCCTTTCGACCCTGTCTTATCTTGCTGATTCCACTAGGGAACCAGGACTCCTGACCAATCCCTACTGATGAACCCTTCATTCGCAAAAAAAGGTGGCTCCAAACATGATCATCAACTAGATAACTAGTACAGAGAGGCACAAACAATGCTAGCATTTCCATAACTTCCTGGCTAAGAACTAATGTATATAGAGGGATCTACAAAGCATGGGACTCTTAAGGCTACAAATATCGAATCAGCTCTATCAATATGCTTCTTTAGACCAGAAGCCCATCAGATAAAAATTTTAGAACCCATAACCTTGTACTGACGTTCATCCATTCATTGAATCCACCCCTTGCCTGAGAGTATGATCACTACCAACCACGTAAAAAGAACTCAAACACATCAATCACAAATTTTCCACCAATTCCAAATCCCTAATATGTACCAAAATCCTCTAATTAACCCGTGACTCCCTGTCACACCATTTCAACCACCGCTTCTATGAGCAAAGATGAGAATTCCAAGAATCTTCACATTTACCTCTATTACTTAACAACTCCGGTGTAACCTCATCTGGAAAGACACCTGAGACATAACAAAGAAGTTTTCTATTTGAGGCTTCATAACCGGTTTCCAAACTTGATGATCAACCCCTAAAAACAGCTTGCGAACAAACGAGAGTTATAATGCAAACATTTCGTTAGAGACTTTCTGATATACATTTGATACTCTAAACAATCTTTAAATATTTCCTATATCCAAACCAATTGATTTGTGAGTCTATCAACTTTCATCAATGCACTAACACCGAAAGTATCTCAAGCGGAAGAATGAACAATCATGATCATTGCGCCCACAACCTATGTCTGGAATGCTCCTAATATTACACCAGTCCTACCGATATTACATCATTCGCCCAGCACCCCGAGGCCAAAAGATGCTCACCTCATTCCATCACCTTGCAGGGACCTAAACAACATCCCTCTTAATGCTAATTGAGCACAACAATGTCATAATCTTACCACACATAATTTCCCTTCTCAGAACACGCTGCCACCAATGCATTTCCCTGCGAAAACATGGTCGCACACGACTCGAGAATAGGATAAACGGTCATACTCTTGACCCAATTCAAAGGCTATAACCCAAAAAGAACCATACATATAATTCAAACCAAGTGCTCCAATGCTATCTTGTCCCGCCTACATACACCCTTCTCAATAATAAACATAATGAATTATCATAATGCACATCCTTCGGGGACCCACAACCTCATCCAAAAAAGCAGAAATACCAAAGTTATATAAAAAGGAAAAGCCTCAATCATTTACATAATACATCCTCAAGATCGGTCGAAACAAGATCCCATATTTGATTGAGACGGAACAGATTCCACCAATACACAACTAGCTCAAGAAGACTTTCAAGGGTCTTGAATGCTACAAAAACATGAGCCTGCTATGAACCAAAATTCCACACCACCATTGAGGGAAACATATCCAGAGACCAAATGAACATAAAAGATACTAAACTTGATGATAGGCTGACACGTCCATAGAACTTCAACTGCAACAACTCAAAATCTCCGGAGAACCTTTGCTAAATGACAAACGATGCAAGCAATAATCAAGCATGCATTTACATTACATCTAATGAACCAAAACCCTCACAGTACTGAACATACCAAATTCAGAAACTGATTCCCTGATCGATCTCTTCCCAAGCTAGACTATAATTATAAATCCATACAACCAGATGACAATTTCCCTCTGCTACCGATACTCAACCTGAGTAATCCTAGCGGCTCCTTATCTGTTCATTGGCACCCCTAAAAGGAATCAATATCTTCAATGATCTCCTAACCACTTCCTACCGAGTGACAAATCATGTGTCTCCAAAACATTTGCATATGATCACCACCTACTAGATACCCCTTCCTTAACCAAACCCTGAACCGAGATCCTACATACTAGCACCGTAGATCCCTAAAAACCATTCTCTCAATACCACAAACCCGAACAGATCGATGATCCTCTAAGCAAAATACCAAGTTCTCCCCCACTTAGGGTTCAGATCACTACCCACTGGTGTTGAAACAAATCCATAACTCAACCTGGCTAAACCAGGTACAACCATCCCTGACCTTGGAATGTATAGTACATGCCGGATGATCTTCCAGATAAGGATCAAACAAATCCCAAGAAAATCCTAGATTTCAGCTGAAGACCTCTGAAAGTTTCCAACGATGACCAATTTAACATTAAGGATTCCTTGCAAGAGCATAAGCCAATACCGACTCACAATCCAAAACATACCATCCTAGCCTACAATCCCGACCACCAATCTGGTACCTAACCTGCCTATATCCCCAGAACACGGACCTTTGATCACATCACAAAACATCTATAACACATCAATCCACCCGCACAATCCTATGCTGACATATCGTCGCCAAACACCGCGACCAACAGATCCCATGCTGAGTTTACATCCTAACTCTGAAAGTCACAATCCTGCTTACTCCTTCCCCGAACTCGGAAAACTGAAAGGACATACCCCCTACCACAGATGGCGACATTCCAAACCATTTATCAACCATTCTATTCCCAACTAAAATCCCCAAGCTAATCGTAACGGTTGTTCCATCTGAGTCCCGCGACTCGAATACATAGCCTTGAGCAAAACCATCGAGACCTCAAAACCAACAAGATCTAGTCCTGCACCAATCAACCCAAATCGATATTGCCACTAGGGCCCAAAAAAATTACCAGACCCTACCTCGTGCTTGAGCAACCATAACCGAAAGATCGAAATATATGGAACCACTGCTATGAATCATGGTATAAAACCATGCTATCTTCCCCAACCAGCCCTTAGAATCCATAAAACTCTCCTCTATTTGAATATGAATCATGTGCTTCCAGTAGTATGGGCCCAATACTACATTTCATGCATATCCATACTTTCCTCAAGAATCATCTCGAGTCCTCTAAGACCTACTCATAATAATCCTCCCAATACCTGCTCAACAGCGAAACAATATCACTAAAATACTTCCTTGGTTCTCCTAGGATTCCCTACCTCCCCTGCCATCATCCGCTGAAGGAATCCAGTCAATGTTATCCAACCACTTCATGAATACAATTACATGCGAAAAAGCTTAAATAATCTTTCGACTAAATAACCAAACCCTATAACAGTTAGACTCAAATGAGGGTTGCGCAATAGGGCCAAATCATTCATCCTCAAGATTATTTAACCTCCATCCCATGTAACTTAATGTATTCATTTGATAGTTAGCTCACATCAATGTGAGTCCCACAAAGAACAAAGCAACCAACATTCGAGCAGTGGAGCTAACTAGCACTAAGACACAATAAGGTCAGGCAAACTCTCAAATGAAATTCTCGATCTCTAAATCCCAGCATCTCGGATACACCTTCAACATGCCCTCACTCTCTCAAGAGTGGCTAATCATTCCTTAATCTGACCTGCTCTGCATTTCACCCACTCATGAAACTTCCACTAACCCAACAACACTCGAATATGCTAATCATACATAACACTAGATCCTATAGATATTTGAATACTTGATTCTACCCTAAGCCCTTCATCAAACAAGAATTGGAAATAAGGCGAAACCAAACATTCTCATGCTATAGAATCTTAGTTATGTATAACTATGATGCATACACTAAGCAACTACAATAATGTTTTCAATTTCATATAAGGAAGATCCTAAGCTTTCATGCATCATATAATCAGGCAATTCTAACATGCAATTCCTGAAAATCCCTAGTGTAACGCTTGGAAAAGGAAATGTTTATTTTTTTCATTTGGAATTAAAAGAATTGCGTTTTGGCCCTTGTAAGTAGTACGTGGGGTATACAATAGGTTACGCTTGGCGTACCTCTGATGTACGCTTAGCGTACTAGTGGATATTGGTCATGGGTATATAGCCTTGTACGCTGGGCATACGAGGAGTACGTTGGGCATACAAAGGGGAGGTAAGAAAACCATAATTTTTCAAGTTGTACCCTATATGAGCCATATGTTAGCCTATTTTGACCATTTCCTAGCTAACCTCCATATCCTAAAAAACCCTAATCTATTCCATATCCCATGTTTGGTGATCTTAAGCTCTTGTGAAGTTTTTGTGGAGGGTTTTATGTATCTAGGGCGTTGAGATCCAGATTTATCATCCTCTTTTGGTGACTTGTGGCGTATAAAGTTTAAAACTTTCCATCTCATTTCTTAGATCTTCTCATTGGCATATTTTTGGTCTTCTTGGTCTTTTGGTTGGTGATTAGGAATTAAGGATGTTTTTGGAGTTTAGCCTTATAGATTTGGTCATGTTAAGGGTTCCTTGTGTACAAAGGTGCAAACTTCTTGGTGGTTTTGGTCTCATGCGAGTATTAAGTCATTTATTAATCTCCTTTGAGCTCTAGAGCCCCATTAAGTCATGCATGCACATAAAGTTGGCAACTTTATGTGATTACCACCTTGGGGAAGTCAGATATGAGTTTGGATCAAAGTCTTAATAGATTAATAGCTGAAGTGGAAAAGTTGACCATGATTGGTGAGTACGTTGTGTGTACAAATTTTTATGTTGTGCGTACAATCCTTTCATGCAGTACGTTGAGCGTACTGCCTTAGTACGCCTCACGTACTCAGCAAGCTTGGGTTTCTTTGTTTTAGGATTCAGATTTGGGATAGGATGGGCTTGGTTGTCTTAGTCCGTGTTAGGATATCTGGATTTTATTGTTGGGCTATTAAGACTCTATTCGACTCTCTCTGGTGAAGTCCCATGATAGGGATTGGGCCCAATTTGAAAATTGGGCCATATTTGGGCCTTGAGTGCTTGTGTTAGATTTTAGGCTTTTAGGTCATATAGATTGGGCCTTGGCCTTGGACCAAGTTATAGGAAGGGTAAAAATATCTTTTAACCCGATTTGGACTCTTAGTGTGAGTCTGTATCTAGCTATTGATGGGTTGTCATTTTGGTTTCAGTTGTCTAAGGTGAGTCTCCTCACTATACTATTGGGTCGAAGGCACCAATGCCAGACTATTGGTTTATGTATCATAGGAAGACCAGGGGGTGGCCCTTGGTATTTGTATGAAAGACCAAGAGGTGGCTCCTAGCAAAAAATGTATGCAAGACCAGAGTTTGGACTCAAGTAGTTAAGTATATAAGTAGTTGTAGATTCTATGCTAGTAGTCTTTGTGATGCTTTCATGGAAGACCAAGAGGTGGCTCCTGGCAATTGTCAGTAAGACCCAGGGTTTAAGTCCCCGGCCTGGCAAGGAGAGACCATGATACGACTCGTAACATAATGGCATTACTATGGTTGGTACATAGCACATCCTATGTATGGTATGTGGTATTTGGGGAACTCACTAAGCTTTTTGTTTACAGATGTTGTTTATGGTTTCAGGTACTTTCGGTTCAAAAGGGAAGGGTCTGACTTGATCGCAACGCATACACCAGTATTTTCCGCAACCTTGAGATTTTGGGACTGTACTCTGATAATAGTTTTTATTATAAAATACATTTAAGTGTTTTAGTAAATGATAAATGGTTGTTTAGGTTGTTTTAAAAATGAAATTTTTACCTTTATATTTTGGGGTGTTACAAATTGGTATCAGATCCTTGGTTTGAGGGATTCGAGCATACTCTCGGGTGTAACTGAACTCAAACTGAGGGTTTGGTGAAATTTTACATAAAATCAATGTTTTATAAAAGTGGTTTCTAATCAAAGAAAGGGGTGTGATGCGTGCAATCGGCCGAGCTTAGGTAAGTGGTTCCCAGAATACCAATACATGTTTATTATGATATATGATATGATTATGAGAATTGCATGCCAGATTAGGGCTAAAGATCTGCTCAAGATTTTATGATAGGAGAGATGCCTTTATATTCCTAATTGTATGAGCTATTAGGATTGCATGCTAGTATGGTTTTCAGATAAGTGGATGGAATGACTTGATTTGTGTATGTTGGTTAGATTTTCCGTTACCTGAATGTTTCTTTCTTTGTGCTTTTTGGGGATCTTAGCGATGTGGATCAACTGCTAAGTGAATATGCTAAGTCACATGTGGCACATGTTAAATAATCTCAAAGTGATAGACCGGACCCTATTGCACAACTATTTTCTGAGTCCAACCGTTCTAGGGTTGAGTCTTTTACTTGAAGGATTATCTGATCTCTGTTGCATGTGACTATACTCATGAGGTAGTTAGTTGACATTGATGAGAGCCTTTCAACAATTGGGGGCAGGGTGAGGTCGGGAACCTAGGATAGCCTAGGAAATGCTTTAGTGGGTTTAGTTGTGTTGTTTAGCAGTCAAAGGGTGAATGAGTTTGAGAGGGTAACTTAGAGGATTCGGGATGATTCCTGAGGAAAGTATGGATATGTGTGGAAGGTAGTATTGGGCCCGTACTAACAAAAGCAAAGTATCCTTACTCGAATTAAGGAGAGTCTTGGTGAATATATGAAGCTTGTGGGATGAGGATTCTTGAGTATGTTCTGATTATTTGCATGACTGTATTTCAATTTGGTCATGAGCACTTAGGGAGGAGATTCAGGTTCTAGTTGTAGCTCAGGTGTAGGCACTGAGCCGATTAGCAAGTAGATGTAGGATTTCATCTCATTGGAGATTACCAGCGGTATTTTGGAGCAGACTCCTATGATATTTGGTAGGGTCAAGGAGGGGATTATGGAGATTTTGGATGAGCGCCTAGGTGCGTTCCGTGATGACGTTATGGCTATCGGTGGAGCTCTCACTCTTTCTTTCTGAAAGTTCTATGTGTGTGGAGCTCCCACATTCTCTGGGGAGAAGGACCTCATTGTCAGTAGGAGATGTTTAGCGGATATGGATAACGCGTTCAGGATGAGTTTCTATCTAGAGGAGTCGAAGGTCATATTTGTTTCCTGCCTTTCGAAGGATAGGGCACGAAACTGGTGGGAGGATGTAGGACGTGAGGTGGGTGATGATGTTGTTGATGCTATGATGTGGGATGATTTTTCGACCAGGTTCCGATCTCAGTTTGCACCGACGATTGAGGTGCAACAGTTAGCACGAGAGTTTCAGGATCTCCACCAAACTACTGAGACTATGGTAGAGATCACTGTCAAGTTCCGGGAGAGGGCCTTATTGGTTCTGCAGTATGCAGCATATGTGGAGATGAAGAAGGTAAGGTATCATGAGATGTTGAGGAAAGACCATGATACGGATCGTGGCATAATGGCAAGAATATGATTGGCACATGAAACCTCCTATTGCATGTTTCATAAGTATGACTCGTACGTTATGTATGTTATGTGGTATTTAGGGAACTCACTAAGATTTGTTCTTACAACTGTTTTTGGTTTCAGGTACTTCCTGTTCAAAAGGGAAGGGTCCAGCTTGATCGCAACACATACACCCATATTTTCCGCAACCTTGACATTTTGGGATTGTACTCTGATATCTGTTTTTTATTATAAATACCTTTAAGTGTTTTAGTAAATGATAAATGGTTGTTTTAAAAATGAATTTTTTACCTTCATATTTTGGCTGTTACACCTAGCCTATCACTAGCATGTTGTTCTAACATATCATAATATCAAATATCAGTGTGGTAACTTAGGGGTCAACTTACTGGCTCCGACTGATTGTACACATTTCATCCTCTTTGATTATTTGAAAACAATTTAAAAATTATTTTTAAAACCTTTTTTCCATACTTTGAAACTGGATTTACACTAGTGTTCCTCCAATTCACTCAAACCAAGACTCTAATACCAACTTGTAACATCCAAAAAATTCCAACAAATTTAAACCTTTCGAAACAACCAATTTACTAATAAAAGTGTTTACAAAACCATTGTTTCCAAAGCATTATTTAAAATCAAAGTCTCCCAAGATCCAATCAGCTGTAAAACCAAGGATGTGTACCGTCACGCCTTCGCCTTGCCACAATCCTCTAAGCACCTAAAACAATAAACTAAAACTATAAGCACAAAGCTTAGTGAGTTCCCCCAAAATACCACCACACAAACAGATAACATATACAAATAAGCATGCTCAATTACTCATGCCTAGTCCAATCAGCCTCGAGTTGGAATACCAGGCATGTCTGTGATGGGCCGGATCATCCTCGGGATAGAATACCCTCGTATCATAAGCATGTTGGTGCAATCAACCGTAGGGCTGGAATATCAAACATGTCGAGTTCAATCAACCATCAAGTTGGAATACCCCAGGCCTATTAACTGATGCACAAAGCAGTTTTAGTCTCACTATATATCATACAATCATGTTGGGTCCAATCAACCATCGGGTTGGAATACGCCAGACCCAATCAACCATTGGGTTGGAATGCCAATATACAACGGGTCCTGTCATCCCCAGGATGGAATACCCTCAGGCTCAATAAACCATCAGGTTGGAATGTCCCCGGTCTGTTGGCTCATGCACATAGCAGTGAAGCCTCAATCACCAACCCACATATAACCAGTGAACAGACACTCGGGCAGATCTACAAATCACTGAGCATAACATCATTCTATATATCAGGATACCGATCTAACAGATCACTATAGCATGATAACATACTATCACATAACAGGATATCTAATCCAACGTGTCGGACTTGGTGCCTTCGACCCGTAAGTACAGTGATGAAAACTCACCTCTCTATTTGATCAATAGTTGATGAGGTCCCAACTCCGAATCTTAGCTCCAACCGACACCTATTTATCCAAGTGACCAACCACAATCAAAATCCTGAAATACCCAAAATAACCTTAGGTCAAACTTGATCAAAGTCAATACAAAATCCATAAGTCAACCCAACCGAGCCACCACATAATGAGTATGTAGGGCGTACTCCAAAGGTACACTGGGCGTACTTGAATGCTGAGCCAAATACGCAATAAAACTAGCTCAAAAGGAGCATGAAGTCAAAACAATCGAGGTTTTGATTAAATCTCATAAAATATACATACCTCAGGGATCATTTTTGCAATTTAATCTATTAAAAAGTTAAATTGTACAAATATAATATTTTAATATTTAAAAATAACATATACAAAATTCTACGGTCTAAATTTAAAAAAAAATAAAAATAAATATCCTAATTAAATGAAAATCATCATTTTTCTTCTTTCGAATCTTATTCTTATTAAAGAAATAAATTGAGTTGAAAAAACATCCAAAATTTGAAGTAGTTTGAAAATCAGTTTTTAAAATAGTCAATTTCATCTTATTTTTATTATACGTATGAAAGAATTTTCTAATTAGAAAAAGTCACAACTGCGAACCACAAGAAAGTGAGGAAGCTATAAATGCAGTGTTGGTTTGATGGAGTTCCTTACACCTTCTTTCAGCGACAAAGTATTTTACTTTCTTCTGGTAAACAATACGCCAAACGTGACTAAACCCGTGAGCCTTTGAAACCCTCCCTGCATCTTTGGATCATAACATACAATCGAAGTTCTTTGGAGAAACCGTTTAGCAACTGATTCAAAAATGGAGTTTTACACTTACCCATCTCGTCCTCTCCCTTCGTCTTCACAGATTTCTGATTTTTCATTTGGAAATTTGGTTTCAAAAATCAGAGATTTCTCCAGTTCTGCAGTTTCTGCTATTGTGGGAAACGTTTTTTCTGCAATTTTCACCTTCTTTTTCGCATTAGGTACGTTTTCTTCTTCTTCTTTCTCAATGAATCAGGTGAAAACTGTCTGTTGATTGTCGATATTTTGGCTTTTTTGTGTTGGTTTTCGATAATTTGAATTGGGATCTCTGTGTTTTTATATTTGGTTCCCAATTTCAAACGTTTCCGATTGTTGATTTGTTAAATTACGGTTAGAATCGGGGTCTCCATTTTTGAAACATCATGTTCTTAACCTTTGTAACTTCATTATTGATGAATGATTAGTAGATAAATCTCAGTTTTTCACCATTGTTTTTTCTCATAATCATTGATCTATTGTCAACTTGCAGTGGGTACTTTATTAGGAGCATTGACTGGGGCTTTGATCGGCCAAGAAACCGAGAGTGGATTTGTTAGAGGTGCTGCAGTTGGCGCCATTTCTGGTGCTGTTTTTTCCATTGAAGTTTTCGAATCTTCGCTTCTTTTATGGCAATCTGATGAATCAGGGATTCGTTGCCTTCTCTACTTGGTGAGCAATTCTATCGACCTTCTCATCGTTATATGCTAGCTCAACTGTTTTGATTCATAACCATGGACAAACTTCAAGAAATTAAGAACAAATAAGCCATTCATGCTTTAAAGCTTGTTCTTTTTACTTTTTAGAACAATCCCCATTTATTAAGTATACAAAGACGAAGATCCATTTAGGAAAACTGGTTCTTGAGACTCTGTGAAACCCGCTTGAACTGAAAAGGGAGTTCCCATTTGAATTAGGATCCGAAGGCACATCTCAACAAAATGGTTGATGTAAAAGCCTTCTTGACCCAAAATTTATCGAAGTTTTCAAGAAATTTCCTGAAGAGAAATGGTGATCAATCTTTGGAACTTTATTCTCCAATCGAGCTTCTATTTCCTTTTTGTGATAAAACTATTAATGTCACTTGTGCTACATTTACAACAGATTGATGTCATTGTAAGCTTAATAAGTGGAAGACTTGTTCGTGAGCGGATTGGTCCAGCTATGTTAAGTGCCGTACAAAGCCAGGTGAGATTTACAAAATTGGATCTAGCGCAATATGTTTGTTGTATCATACTATAATGAAATTTTAAAAATAATAATAAATAATTCTTGTTTCTTTATTGTTAATATTTTGGTCTTGTATTTAGATGGGAGCCATTGAAACGAGATTTGATGAGGTTCAAAATATATTTGACATTGGTGGTTGTAAAGGATTGCCTGAATATTCGGTTGAAAAAATACCTAAAATCACCGTTACAAGTGACAACAATGTGGATGACTCGGGCGAGAAAGTTTTGTGCTCTGTATGCCTTCAGGTAATACGATTTCTATTTAAAACTTTACGTTCCATTTGTTATGTATGACAGAATAATAATAAATAGGTTATACTGCGTTTGATATTTTTAAGATATGTCTGATGTCAATAAGATAAAAATTACAACTTTTTGTACCACCAAAAATTGAAACGGGGCGGGACAAGGACTCATTTTCGATTTCTCATTTATACAAAAAACGTGAATGTCCTCAACATTGAAAATGCATAGGGTTATTTTTAATAATGAGAATGAGACATCTTTTGCACAAACGAGAAATTGAGAACCAATACCTATGCTACCTTATTTCACTTTTTTGGTGGTAAAAAAGGTTGCACTTTTTTTCCCACTAACATCAGTTATAATCTGAGTTTAATGTATGCTAAACACAGTACGACTAATTTTGTCGTGTCCTATCCCACATAACAAACGCGACTTAAATGATCCTTTTGTCTAACGCTGTAACAGGACCAACTCGTAGTTCTAATTTCTAATTCTCAACGAAGTGCATAAAACTTATCATGACTGGTGTTTTCATGTTGATGTTTTTTTTAGGATTTTCAACTCGGAGAAACTGTGAGAAATTTACCACAATGCCATCACATGTTTCACCTACCTTGCATCGATAAATGGCTTGTAAGACATGGATCATGTCCGTTATGCAGGCGTGACCTCTAAATAAATTTATATTATGTGTAAATTATGAAATGAAACATTTTTCGTATCGTGACACGTAGATTTTATTTATCTGTTTTGTATACGATAATATATGTAGTTAGGTTATACAATACATGTATCGTGATACATCTAAAAGTTGATTAGTTATAAAATATTTAACATTTTGGCCCTTAAGGACTTGTAATTCAATGTACAACTTTGTTTGTGTGTGCGCGCATAATTCATTATAGAATTACCACGTCATTGGAATAGTTTAGGTGACCAACGAATACATTAATGGTAAGAGTTGGTGGTTGTTAGGTTTCCTTATGTGGAAAGCTCATCTAATTTCTAAAAGAGTTCCAATTTTACATTAGTGATTTTGGGTTGAATTTGATCTTAGCTTTTCAGTTTATCAATTCAATTAGAAGTTCGGACAAACAATTTAAGCTTGGCGACCGAAAAGTCATGTTTGTTATACTCCTCCCCCCAGAATTCAAAGTTTTCTTTTTATGTTTTAACCAGTAACATTTTAATTCTTATTGTTTTTTTTTTGTCCACCAAACAATTTACAAAGAGGGATAAAATGATTTTTTTTTTTTTTTTTTTTTTTGCTTAGCTTAAAAAGTTTAATCATAAAAGGACTAAGTTAAAATCTTTTGTTTTTATTTAAATGATTTTTTCTTTTTATTCAAGCAAAGATGTGCAAGCTTTTGGGTTAATTGTATAAAATTCTTAATTTTACTATTTTTTATGTTTAATCGTATTTTTTATTATAAAAAAGAACTTATAGATTTTTATCTTTTATTTGATTTTTAAACGGGTTTATCGGTAATCTTTTGTTTTATACAATTTTTTCTAGAAAAAATCTCAATTTTTTTCTCTTATTTTTCTTATCGTTGCTGTTTATGGTGTTTTTGATAGCTTTTAAGATTAAATTCTAAATGAATACTTGATTTTTTTTCAAAACAAAGAGAAATGATGTCTGTTTAATTCTTGTTGGTAAAATGCAAATTAAAATCAATTTAGAGGATGCTCGAAGATTGGAACAATTGAAAAACAATGATCATGTTTTACTTGACATCTTAAATTGGTTTTAGAATCAAACAAAATGACATCTTAATTTTAATTTCAAAATTGGTTTGATCTATAATAATATTATAGATTATGACGAGGAAACATTAAAACTTAAATTAGACACCAAAATAGATTAGAGTTCGAATGGTGTCGGTTGTTTAGTTCTTAAAACAATCAAAGATATCATGCAACTTAGACAGTTACTTTTAATCTACTACAATCTTTGAACAAGCAATAATTCGGAAATTGTCTTCTTTTTTATTTTTAAAACAATCAAATATATAATGTCACCATAGACCGTTGTTCTTCATCTACTACGTTCTTTGAGCATGCAATAGATTTTTACATGCATTTTGCCAAAACGAATGGACTTGACATCATTTCTCTTTGCTTTGACAAAAATCAAATGTCGCATTCAGATTTAATGTTGAAATCTATTAAGAACATCATAAACATCAACATTTAAAACATGGAAATTATAAAAACGAAAAAGTTAGCAAAATATAAAGTTATTTCAAAAAAAAGTAAAGGGTTTTTCCATATATTTTTTTGTAAAATCGGAAATTTATAGGTAACCCTGCTAAACGAGCCAAAGTGATAAAAAAATGTAAGATTTTTCCAAATAAACAGAAACGGATTAAACATAAAAAATCAAATAATGTATGATTTTTTATACAATTAACCTAGGCTTTTTTTAAAAATTTATATAAGTTGAAGGCTTTATGAAAAAATAGTGAATTTTAGATGACTTGTTTATCAATTTTCACAAATGACATGACAAACATTGTATCACATTCGATTGAATGTTTACATTCCGCCATATAGACCATGCAATAATCGTCATACTGAAAAAGTTAACGTATATGATAATTAATAAAATATAAATTTTAATTTGTTTAATAAACATTATATGCTTACGTTGTATATAGCACGCTCGATTGAATGTTTACATTCCACCATAAATTTAATTTGTTTAATAATAATAAAAAAATTCCAACAACAACAACAAGACAAAAAAAATACACACAACAAAAACACAAAAAAATGAAGGATCTTATATGCTCAATTATCATATTAAAATGATATTGTTAATTAATATATGATACTAATGGATCACACTAACAACAACTTGATATATAATTGATTATTTATTAGAAATTGATTTTAATAAATATTCAATTAACTCTTATAATTAAATTGGAAATTATTTATTTCTAGGAAATAATAAATTTCATCAGCAAGTAAGATTACATAATTCATATGGTATGAATTAATAAAACACTCGCAATATTTTGGACTAGATGAAGTATTTTGTCTTTTATCACAAAGTTAATATTTTACAAACTTGGTTTATAAAATATAAAAGGTTAATATTTTACAAACTTGGTTTATAAAATATGAAGTATTTTGTCTTTTATCAACATGTGTTTGTTCCTTTTGCATTCGATACATTTGGTTTTCTCGCACCAGAGACGGAGGTCCTTAACAAAGTCCAACGGGTCATGCATTCTAATGTCATATCTCCTAGATCCACAAATGTTGTTTTCAAAAGAATTGGTTTTGCCATCCAAAAAGAACTAGCGGCGCAGCTTGTTGCCTATTTGCCTTCAATCGATATGTATTGAATTCAACTAATCTAAATGAATTAAATTAAAAAAAAAAAAAAAAAAAAAAAAAAAAAAAAAAAAAGGAAAAGGAAGACACTGCCTTTTGATTGAATTTGTCAAAAGAATGGCTTGTCTTCAAGCACGGGGAACATTAGACCATAGGTGCATGGGTTGTCTTAAATGTTTAAGACCCTTTGTGTAAGGATTACACTTATGAAGCTTGCACTCTTCCTTCCTCTTATACTTCGTCAAAACTGTAACTTGCTATGGAGTGGGTATTCTCTCTCATTTTTTGTCATTTCTTGAAGAGCACTTGTTACTCTTATACTCTCTTGAAGTTCATATTGGTTATGAACTTCAAGCTTAAAAGATTAAGAGTTTTATACAAAAGAACTAGCATTCTATAACATCCCAAAAACGAGACCCAAATTCTTTTTGCTTAATTATATTATTATGAAAACATTTTACGGAAAACATCGTTGTTATCATTTCAAACATCAGGTGACAAATCATAAGTATCAAAAACCATATCATCAAATAGTAAAATATCAGAGTACAATCTCAGAGTTTTCAAATCGGAAATCATCTGTGTGCGATGCGCTGCAACCCTGTTGGCTCCTTCCTCTTAGCTGAAGAGGTACCTGAAACCAAAACTAAAAATTGTAAGCACGAAGCTTAGTGAGTTCCCCCATCATACCACATACCGTACAATCATACATATTGTCGGGTGGGGTGCTCGACCTACCCATGTCAAGCCATTCTATGGTGCTGACCTACCCATATCAAGCAATTCTGGGGAGCTGAACTACCCGTGTCAGGCCATTCTAGGGTGTCTGCCTACCCTCCGGTCTATCTCACCCGGTCACGGGGACTATTTCACCTCCTACTACTATCACATAATAACATATCATAAACATGTTGTCAGACATATCTGGGGTGTCCGACCTACCCTTCGGTCCTAATCATCTGTGTGCGATGCGCTACTACCCTGTTGGCTCCTTACTCTTAGCTGAAGAGGTACCTGAAACCAAAAGTAAAAATTGTAAGCACGAAGCTTAGTGAGTTCCCCCATCATACCACATACCGTACAATCATACATACTGTCGGGTGGGGTGCTTGACCTACCCATGTCAAGCCATTCTATGGTGCTGACCTACCCATGTCAAGCAATTTTGGGGAGCTGAACTACCCATGTCAGGCCATTCTAGAGTGTCAACCTACCCTTCGGTCTATCTCACCCGGTCACAAGGACTATTTCACCCCTACTACTATCACATAATAACATATCATAAACATGTTGTCAGACATATCTGGGGTGTCCGACCTACCCTTCGGTCCTAATGACCGAATCGGGGGACTATTCCCCTCCTACTACCTCTATCACATAGAACATATCATACTGGCACATAGAACTCATCAAGTAATAGAAAACCAGACAATTATCACAAAGACAGTTATCTCAATTGTAATCAACTACTAGTGGGTCGACCTTGGTGCCTTAGACCCACTTCTACTAAAGGGTAACTCACATCAACGTCGTGTAGTGTCTGTATTGTCCTCGGTGTGAAAATCGACTTTCCCCGACTCCTCAATCCCTACACGACAACTTTTCTAGGTTATCAAGTCGTACTCATAACCCTTACAAGATTTACTCAAATCCAAGTAAAAGTCAAAGTCAAATCATTGGTCAAAGCTAACTTTTGGTCAATGTCAACATCTGGTTGACACGACTAGCTGAGTTTGCTCGCCAACTCGTCAAGTCCCCATATCCACTAAATGCCATAATTGCATCCCTACTCGTCGAGTCTAGCAAGAGGTCGATGAGTTCTCCTTCAACAACACATCGAGCTATCTTCAACCGAATCGCCGAGTTTGTCCTTGAACTCGCCGAGTTCATCTTCATCCATAAGAAGGTGTTCAGTCTATGACTCGCCGAGTTCCCCTTGAACTCATCGAGCCCGTCTTCATGTGGCTAGGACATTGCCTTGCACTCATCGAGTATGTTCATCCACTCGTCGAGTCCTATGATATCCAGGCCCCTAGTGAACCTAAAAAACTAGGGAACCTTTAATCTTAACATCTGGTCCATAAACAGAAAGGATTTGGTGGAAAATGCACCCCGACTCACCGAGTCCCAAGAATGACTCGCCGAGTCCCTCTTTGTCCAAATCTATACAATCTATTATAATGGGTCTAAACGCATCAAAACCATAGATCTGGCCTCCTAAGGTCCATTTCATACGTAAAGCTACAAACTTGATGTACATGCATGGAGCCTTTGGCTCAAAAAGCCATAAAAAGAGGTCTACAAGATGCATGAAGTGTTTATGGAAAAAAAAGTTGGCACCTTTATGCCATAAAGACCCCCAATAGCCCGAAATCCGAAGTGTAACTCTAAGCACACCCACAAAATCCGATTTTTCCCTCTCTACACTTATAAAAAGGGTAGAAATAGCCCCAAATCAAAATATAAGAGATAGATGGTCAAGGTTCCAGCTTTTTACCTTGAATGAGCTAAGAATGAATTAAAACTTCTGGATATCCTTGCTTCTACTTGAATTTCCAAGCTTTCTTCTTCTTCTCCAACTTCAAACACACACAAAAAGAAACAAAAAGGCTCAAGAACACTCAATAAGGGTTTAGGGTTTCAATCTAGGGTTTCTCTGAGTTGGGAGGGTGATAAAGGCTGGTTTCGGATGAGATAAAGTGTTTAAATATGGTACAAACCTAAACATTAGGGTTTTGTCCAGACAGGTCCTACTCGCTGAGTCGGTCTCCCAACTCGTCAAGTAGATCGTTAAAACCACCGCATAATGTCGAGTCTACTCGACAAATTGGGCCTCCAACTCGCCGAGTCCTAGAGTAAATTACAATAATACTTGAATTTAAATACGTACCAAGAACCGGGTGTTACAAATCTCCCCCACTTATTTTATACTTCTTCCTCGAAGTTTGTTGCTGAGCCCTGAAAAAGCTCGGGTTAGTGCTCCCGCATCTCGTCCTCTGACTACTAAGTCCATTCTGAGCCCTTGCGGTGCTTCCATTTCACCTTCACCAGTGCGACCCTCTTGTTCCTTAGATCATTCGACTTCCTGTTGAGGATAGCTACTGGTCGCTCGATGTAATTCAGGTTGTCATCCACCTGAATGTCCTCAAAAGGCACCACTACCGAATGGTCCACCAGACACTTCTATAACTGGGAGACGTGAAAACTTCTATGAATCTGACTGAGTTCGGCTGGTAGGTCCAGCCTATACACCACCTTGCCCAACCGGGCTGCAACCTTGAAAGGTCCAATGTATCTACGGCCTAACTTTCCCCGCTTCCTAAACCAGATGACACATTTCCAAGGTGACACCTTCAAGAGCACCATATCCTCGACCTGGAATTCCAGGTCCGAACGATGCTTGTCGGCATAACTTTTCTACCGACTCTGAGTAGTCTGAAGCCCGCTCCGCACCTGCTGGATCCTCTCCTTAATCTTGAGTACCACTTTGGTACTCCCTATGACCCTATGGCCAACCTCAACCCAGCATATTGGGGTCCTACACTTCCTCCCATACAACATCTCAAAGGGAGGACGATCAATACTCGTATGATAGCTGTTATTATAGGAAAACTCAGCCAAAGGAAGGTAAGTATCCCTACTACATCCAAAGTCTAAAACACATGCCCGCAGCATATCCTCCAGGGTCTGGATGGTCCGCTCACTCTGACCATCTGTCTGCGGGTGAAAAGCAGTGCTGAAGTGCAGACAAGTACCCAACTCGTCGTGAAACTTCTTTCAAAATCTGGAAGTAAACTGCACGTCTCAATCCGAAATCACCGAGATTGGTACTCCGTGCCAAGCTACTACCTCTCAGATGTAGATATCGGCCATTTTCTCGGCCGAGATGCTCTCCTGGATCGGTATGAAATGGGCACTCTTGGTCAACCGATCCACGATGACCCAAATCGAATTCACTCCCTGTGCAGTCCTGGGAAGCTTTGTGATGAAATCCATATTGATATCTTCCCATTTCCACAGCGGAATATGCAACGGCTGGGTCTTTCTCTGAGGTCTCTTATACTCGGCCTTGATCTTCCTACAGGTCAGGCATCTCTCAACAAACCATGTTACATCCTTCTTCATGAAGGGCCACCAATAATTAAGACGAAGATCCTTGTACATCTTCGTCATCCCGGGATAGATAGAAAACCTGGATTTATACGCCTCCTCTATCAATACCTGGCGTACACCTCCAAGATATGGGACCCACACTCTACGATGTAGAGTCAACAATCCATGGATGTCATAATCAAAAGAGGAAACCTAGCCCATAATACGCTTACTCTTACGATGTTCCTCCTTCATAGCCTCCTGATGGGCCTCTCGAATTCGTTCCAACAGCGGAGTCACCATGGTCATCCTCATGCAGATGTCTCTGATCAGCGTTGCCTTGCGGCTAAGCGCATTGGCAATAACATTGGCCTTCCCCGGGTGGTAGAGGATCTCACAATCGTAATCCTTCACCACATCAAGCCACTGACGCTGCCTCATGTTCAGATTCGATTGATCCATAAGGTACCTAAAACTTTTATGGTCCGTGTAAATGGTACAACAAACCTCATAAAGATAATGACGCTAAATCTTGAGGGCGAAAAAAACTGCCCCTAACTCCGAATCATGCGTCGGATAGTTCGCCTCATGAGGCTTCAGCTGCCTCGAAGCTTAGGTGATAACATGCCCCATTTGCATCAATATCGCACACAAACTCGAGATGGACGCATCGCAATATACCACAATGAAAGACCATGGCTTTCCTTGTCAACTGGTTCTAAGGCATAGCTGTATTTGAAAAGTCCTGAATGAATCTCCGATAGTACTCTGTCAATCCCAGGAAGCTACGAATCTCAAATGGAGACTTCGGGGCCTCCCACCTCATCACGACCTCCACTTTGGCCGGATCGACTGAAATCCCGTCCTGGTTAACAAGGTGCCCAAGAAACTACACCTCGTGTAACCAGAACTCACACTTGGAGAACTTGGCATACAAGATTTCCCTCCTAAGAGTATCCAATACCTCCCGCAAGTGCTCCTCATGCTGCTCCTAGTCTTGTAATAGACCAAGATGTCATCAATGAAAACTATCACACACCGATCCAACATCGGTCTACACAAGCGATTCATGAGATCCATGAACGCAGCAAGAGCATTGGTGAGCCCAAAAGGCATCACCACAAACTCATAATGACCATATCGCGTCCGAAACGCAGTCTTCTGCACATCCTCCTCTCGGACCCTCATCTAATGGTAACCCGAACACAGATCGATCTTGGAGAACCAAGATGCTCCCTGAAGTTGGTCAAAGAGGTCATCAATCCTCGGGAGTGGGTAACAGTTCTTCACCGTTACCTTATTCAGCTCCCGGTAGTCTATACACATCCGATGCGACCCGTCCTTCTTTTTCACGAATTGTATCGGGGTTCCCCAGACTGAACTGCTCAGTCTGATGAGTCCCTTGTCTAACAGCTCCTGCAGCTATGTAGACAACTCGTACATCTCAGGAGGAGCCAACCATTCTTCAAGTCATTTCTATCACAAATTCATTGCTAAATATTTTGTAGTGATACACTTGTAACAACATTCTGAAAGAATAACAAGTGATACATATCAACATTCTGATATATATATATATATATATATATATATATATATATATATATATATATATAGAGAGAGAGAGAGAGAGAGAGAGAGAGCAAAATTAGACGTATTGAAAACAACATGAAACAATTTAAAGTGCCGGCTGAAGGAAATTAAAAAAGAAAAAAGTACCCACTAAAGCTTCCAATACCCCATCTCTTTGAGATCATATTGCTTCAAGTTCTTCACGAACAAGAACAAATGGTTTGAACGAAAAGAAAAACATAGAATCTATGGAAATTTAGAAATTTAGATTTTGTTTTTTCCAAAAAAAAAAAAAAAAAAAGAAGAGCGCGAAATTCGTGTTACCAATGGCCGAAAAGCAATGGGATTCTTCAGCGTCACAGCCAGAAGCACCATTTCAGAGTAAAAATCTTGATAATTCATTACTATACAACAAGTATTTGTGGGCAACGCTAATCGTTTGTAGCCTCATACTTTCTGTCGCGGCAATGTTATACTTATGCAAGAAAAAGAAGTTTTTGGCTGGATTCAAGCGACGAATGGAGTACATGAAAGGTTAGTTTAAATTTATCGAACTTTCTAAATCTAGTAGTAAGTTTGTATAAAGAAAATTCGTGTTTTCATCATGCATGTAATAATTTGATCTTGTGTTTGATATAAACAGATAAGATTGATGCTCATGAGCTTATGTTGAGGAAATTTCAAGTGGAAGAGCTCGAAAATGCTACCAATCATTTTGCAAAAGAGTATCTCATAGGATCAGGTGCATTCGGAAATGTATACAAAGGTACTTTTGAAGGGGATATAACTCTAGCCATCAAGAGGGCACGTGACGATTCCTATACAAGCATAAAAGAATTCCGGAATGGTAAACCCCCGAATCACCTTTGATCATGCTTCGTTTTCATTTTCTAAACCATTTTTTCATTTGAAATTGATAGAGGTCAAGTTACTCTCAAAGGTGAAGCATCCGAACCTCATTAGCCTAGTGGGCTACTGTGAAGAAACTGGTTTGTAAAACCCTATCTTATGTCGCTAAATATGTAAGTTACAAAGATTAATCCAAATTTGGTATTTTTCAACCATAGGAACGAAGGGAGTGCAAATATTGGTTTATGAATATGTCCCAAATGGCTCGTTACTTGAACATATTGTTGGTAAGTTTAAATTAAACCATTCAATAATTCTTCGATCGTTATATCATGCCATCACACTGATTTGTAACTTTCATCGAGAAAATGTGTAACAGGAAGGAGGAGAGAGCCCTTAACATGGAGGCAAAGAGTAAACATAGCAATTCAAGCAGCTAAAGGTATAGCTCATTTGCATGAAGGAATTAAACCGAGCATAATCCACCGAGATATAAAACCAAGCAATATTCTCATTGGAGATAGGTTTGAGGCCAAAGTTTCGGATTTCGGGCTAGTTAGATCCGGCCCAATTGGGGATAACTCTCATGTTAGTAGTCAGATTAAAGGTACACCAGGGTATCTTGATCCAGCATACTGTACAAGTTGTCATTTGAGCCAGTTTAGCGATGTTTATAGCTTTGGAGTTATTCTTTTACAACTCATTGCGGCTCGGCCGGCTGTTGACTCAAACCGGTGTCGAACCAGTTATCACATCATTGAATGGGTAATAATTTTTTGTTTTCTTTCCAACTTGTGATTGAAAATTGAAATGGTCAAGAAATATCCTCCTTAAACTATTTTAATAACCAAAAATGTCTTTCGTAAGCTGACCAAGTCATGAAAGAGACACAAAAATTATTTATAACCTTGAAACCAAATCCAAATTAACCAGACCAAAAGCGACTTGTTTTGTATGGACTTTTGGACAATATAAGTTAGTTAATTTAAATAATGAACAATTTTTCTTCTACAAAATCCGAAGGAGTTATATCGTAATGCAGTAATAGTACAAGGGGTTGAGTGTAAGTTATAAACTTAGTTTTGTTTTCTTTTCTCAGGCGAAGCCTCATATTGAACGTGGGAATATTGAAGAAATCCTGGATACAAATCTGTTGCTAGGGCCATGCAACATGGATATCATGCTTAAAATGGGTCGATTGGGCTTACGATGTGTGGTAAAAGAGCCCAAACAAAGGCCCACAATGACTCAAGTCTTCCGAGAGCTAGAGACAGCTCTCTTGTCGGCCGATAGATTCATCCACCACCTACTGCCACCACGACCTCTGGCGGCAACCTCCGGTGGTAGGTCAACGGAGGTTCGTAATGGTCAAGGGACTGATCATGATAGTAATTCGGTAAGTCTGGATGGTGTTGGGCTTCAGAGATTTCGTGTAGACATGGAGAGTGTTTCTTTTCAGAGTACAAGTTTGAGATGTTTAGATTCAGATAGTTTGATTTTTAATGTTGATGAAGAGATGAGTTTTTGTGTGGACGAGGATTTAAGTATCCCTCGTGATTGATATATAAATTTGTAAAAATTATAAATAAATTATTCATGTATTAAAGTTCCAGGTTTCCGGATTTTAGTATCCCTCGTGATTGATATATAAATTTGAACTAATTGAAGTCAAACTTGCACACTGTTCTCATTTTCTCAAAACTCTGCATTTCTTTTTAAATTTTTCTGTTCATTCCTTCATTATACACCAAGAAATTTAAAATTAAAGATGGGAAATTACCCTTTTAACCATAACTTGAATGAAAATGACGCCTTATGCCCCTGTCATTATATTTTCTTCAAATCTGAGTACCTCATCTCCCTCTTCTTTGCCGCCTCTTGTAAGGCAGTTTTCACTGGTCTTCTAGCAACTCCCTGCAAACATTCGTTAACTGTCTTTAGTTCTATCGAATAAGGGAAGATTGAAAGAAATAGCAATGCATTTTACTCTTTTTTACCAATATATAAATAGCAACATACTCACATTTTTTTTACCAATAACAACAATATGTACCCTGAAACGAGTAATCGAAAACATATCAATGAGCAATGAGCAAACAACAAATTTGGACTTGTCTTTAATAACCAGAATGAATTTCGATGAAGCCATTGAAGTTGCGGACTATACTTCATTTTCTGCAATTTTCTTGATTGAAAATCACTTGTGAATTGGCAATCTTTGTCACCCAATTGCTTCGTTTCACCGACTTCGATCACTATTTGATTTCATTATCAGACGCTATGCTATGATATTGATTTGTTAGATTTGCAAAAGTGATTGGTGTTCATTATTTAATCAAAAAATTTGACTTTATATTAGACCAATGAGATAGGTTATATCGATTAGTAAGGTAAAGCAATTTTACCATTAATTAATATTCAGAGAAAAAGAAAACTGTCATCAAAAAATACTTTATTTATAAGTAAAAATATGTATTTATATTAAAGTATATGTATTAGACATTTTTAAATAAATTATGTAAGATTAATGGTAAAATATATATAGAAAAAATAATGATAAATTATGTAAAAAAAATAAATAGTAAAATATATACGAAAAAAATTAATGGTAAAATGTTTATACCATCAACACTAAAATCCAAGTATTATCAATGGCGGATGTATGTAGTGTCTGGGTCCCAGACCGCTACTCCGATTCAACCTTATAGTGTAAGTTTTTTTCTTTTGTTTTTCTATTAGGTGCAACATCTTCGAAATATGAATGTTATTATTAATTTTTTGGTGTCACCACTATTAAAACGTTCTACATCCACTACTACATATTATGACACATGTCCAGAGACAAAACACGGTTATTAAAACCATGGGGCCATAACCAATTTCAAAAGATCATATTAAAATGTTTATTTTGGTTCAAAATTATGAAATATCAAACATCTATACAAGAAAACTAATTAAGTATATTCTTACATCATTGATTAGAGTGAAACATATTTTCCGTTTTATTTTGAAACCGGATTTTAACAAGGCTCGTTCCTAACATGACTTCTTTATTATTGTAGTAAATGAAAAAAAAAATAAAAAAAAAAATAAGATATTTTTCAACAATTGACACTTTTGAAATAGATGTCAAATTGTCAAATGTTTATAATATTAATATACACATTGAACTTCCCATGGATTTATTTCAATTTTTAATAGCGTTAACCAATATTCTCTATTTATAGTTTATAAAAAATTAAGGAATAAAATTAGAATTTAAATATTTCAATCTCCAAGTCAAATACAGAAAAAAAAAAAAAATGCGGTAATTCATTTCGTTAGGACCAACTTCATCCAAGTAGTTGTATTTATAGCATATATTTCTTGTTCGCGATCTAAGTTTTAAATTACAATTAATAAACTATTACAAAAAATTATGACGATGCCAAGGCCCAAGGGGATGTTAGTGGGATGAGTTATGTATCTTTTGTAAAGTATTTGGGAGTTTATTGTGATCCGAGGAGAGGTACATCATATTGAGTTTATTCAAAAAGAACATCTAGTTTTTTTTTTCTTTTTTCGTTAAGTTTTAAGGATGGTGGGTATGGGCCGTTCATATCTTCCGCGTCATTTTTGGTCACATCACATGTCATATTATTCTCCATACCATTTCATGGTCACCACGCACCACACCATATTTTTATTGGTTTTAAAATAAAAAAATAAATCCTTCTCTTTTCTCCACCGCAATTGAGATGCATCAAGTAGTCCACGAGAAGCAACAAGGTGTTGTTATGGGATCGTGTTTCAATAGGTTCCATGTCGTTAAGGATGGTCAGGTCGGCCTCTCAATGTCATTATCTAGCTCATATTCAATAGTCTAACATTCTCATGAAGTCAAGGTACTTGGTGGTGGGCTGCACCTAAAAGACGAACTTTCTTGGCTACGAACATTATGATAGATTTGGATATGCAAGTAGCTACTCCAAAACCAAAAACAAAAGTTACTCCCAAACGAAAAAAACAGATATACAGAAAAGAAAGTTAGGCTCTATGTTCTACATTCTCATAAACACTAAAATAATAGGAGGATTAATAATCTCACCTAACAAAAAGTTAGTGTTTCATATTTAAGTAGTATATTGAGATGAAATGCAAACAGACAATAAATTGCAATGCTAACACCTTCTAGATGGAAAATTCAAATTCTTTTAAAACTACATCTATAGATCTCAAGGTCTTAGCATTACTATGCATGACTAGTTGCGTCTGGGGCAAGGAAACCAACTATATCAAACACAAATGATACAAAAACGTGTTGGTTTTTCGTACATATTTTCTCATGTTTTTTTACTTTGCATGAATCATTTTTCAAGCAGCATGCACCATGGTGAAACACTCACTCCTCATGCTCGCAAAAGGGGAACCCCCTATTAAATCCATACATTCGTGTTTGCTTCCTACCCACTCAAAAAACAAAATAACATGTTGACCTATCTTCCAACAGGTAAGTCAAAAGGTTCATAAGTGTCTCTTTCTTGATAAAAACATTGATATGCCTAAATACATCAAAAAGAACATCCATAATCATATCATGTCAGTACTTGAATTCTGAAAACTCTCTACAATGCACTAAATGCTCTTCAAAAGAGTCCAGACAAGTCTTTCGACAAATTCAACATACCTCAACCAAAAATAATCAAATCATGAGACAATACTTAAGAATCGTACGATACTCCACACTCCATCTAGAGGGATAGTCAAGAGAAAATCTAAAGTATGTTGTGCTCATGGACACTCAAAAATTATTTTTTGTCTAACAATTGTATCAGTGTGTTGTTCCATATCTAGTCACGTTTACGACAATGCATGTTGGGCTTTAGGGGTGTCCTTGCTAGTGAAACCACAAAAATCAAAGCTTGGAATTGTATCACAAAGACAAGCCAAAACAAAAATATAATCAAAATCCAATCAATCCATATCATAAAGATCACTATCCTGTAAGATATGGTCTTATAACACTTAATATTAAACCCTTAAGGCCAAAAAAAAGCATAAAACAAAACCTCTACTGTTGGGTACAACAACAAACCACCAAACCTAATGATAAAGAAGCAAGTCGCTACTTGATGTTTCCAAAGAAAGATGCTTCACAAACCTACAAACCATCATGTCATCAATAGACTCGCGTAATCTTTGTCAAAGAAAAATGTTGTCTCCTCGATCTATACGGGTTGACATGTCCTTAGGCCAAGAAATGTTTGACAATACCCATACAAAATCAAAGTAAAAGAAACTCTAAATGTCACTTAATTGTAGAAGAATGTGCAACAAATTAAGGCAACTCCATCTACAAGCTTAAAAGGATGAGAAATCATCACTTTCATGTTTGAGTAGCCGAAGGATGTGTATACCTTCTACAAGCTCACCTTGCAACACTAAGAAAAAGGGTAACCCGAATCACATCAATACCCTGTATGACTATCATTTAGAGCTTATCCAAAGCTAAACCACAACCATTTTCAAATTTTGAAACACAAACATAAAAAACATAAAACTTGACTTGAAATAGATGATGATTCCAGCATATCAAAAAAATGAAAGCAAAAGATTTAAGTGAGAATATAATAAGCACACAATTGAATTGATCAAATCTGGAAACCCTCAACCACCTGAAAGAAGGTGCAGCACAAGTATAGTATAGTTGGTGGTGGTGGGGAAGTAAATCACAAAATTCTCCCCCCGTAGTATCAAGTATCAACAAAACATAATAAACCAAGATCCACAATTATAATGGTCCAAACAAAAGTAAATCTTTAAATCCAACAAACCCATACTACCACTGTTTAAAGTCTCCTCATCATAATAATAATTCTATCTTTTTTTTATTAAAGTTTTTCCTCTTTTTTTTTTTTTTGTTTCTTTTTTTAAAATCAGTCCATTTGCCTCTCTCAAAACGCCATCATATGATCATCAAGAACCGAACTTCTCAAAATGTTTGAATTTGTAGTTAAAAGGTTTGGTATAAGTTTCAAGCCATTGAGCCTCCATGAGTAGTGAATTTTTCCTGAGAAGTTGCAAGATGAACACCCTGAAGCTGTGACACCAACTCTTCATTATCATTTGAAGATCTTCCAACAGCAGCTTGAGGACTTGATGGACCTCCTACAGGCATCATCCACTTCATCCAATCATTTCGCCTCCGTATCTTCTCACCCTATAACAAAATCATTCAACTACTTTCACTTTCTAAATTAAGATACTTAAATTACTACAAAGTAAAAGAAATCCAATTCATTGGATTAAAATATTATGCCAAAAGGTACCTGAACTTCCACAACTGTCGAAGTTCGCATAGCATCTAATATTAGTTGAATGTTATCTGTCAAATAAGAAACCTGTAACACAACAAAAGATAATTAGAACTATATAAGAAATCATTTGTTTTTTTAGCAAAAAAAAAAAAAACTAACTTTTTTGAAGCCTGCTATTAAGCTAGCAGGAACCCAGCCCTGTTCATCCATGTTTCTTCGCAAGTATGTATCTCTCACCAAGTTCTCATTACTGAAATGAAACATTTAAACAAAAAACTTGATAGTAATTTAAACAAACCTAATTTACATTTTTAAAAGTGAGGTACCTGAAATAATAATCGATTTGGGTCACAATCTTAGCATGCAATTGGGGATCTGGAACAGCAAAGTACATTGAAGGTGCTAATGGAGTAACAAAAGGCATGCCTCTAAGTGACTCTGGTGGTGGTGCATATGGAACATAAATTACAGGAGATGTTGGATCTGCAACAGGATGTAAACATCATACAGAACCACAAACTTTATAGAATGATAATGTAGATACTGTTGGATTTGATTTTGATAATGGAAAAACTGAACTCACCAGGGTACATCATGTTGTTGCCAAAAGGCTGCACTTGAACAGGCATTTGAGGAGGGATAAATGGAGCAGAAGTATGTACAGAAGGTCGCATGTAACCACCACCTCTGGAAAACCCTCTTGGAGATTGCACATGTGAATCTCTGTTATTAAAGCTTCTACTATGTTGATTCCATTCTTGGTGATTATTACCACGATCATGGTCTCGTTTCCCTCCATAGTTGTGATTATGTTGTCCACCATTGCCTCTTCTGAATGAACCCCGGTGGTGATTGTGATCGTTGCCACTGTGAGGTTGTGATCCAAAGCCTCCTTTTTGTGAATCTTTATGTGTGACTGTGTGGTCTCTTGGAGAAGGTTGTTGTTGGTCTGCAACAAGACCTGGTTTCCCAGATGTGTTATTGGGTGTTTGTGTTTCCACTGAATCTTGGCTTGGTGGTGGTGGTGGCGGCTGAGAAACCACCCCATTTGCAGTAGAGTTGCCACCACCTCGCTTCATGGACCTTTGCCTTGTTGGTGCCACATGGTTTGGAGGTGAAGTGGAGTTTGCATTGTTAGCACTTGACTGTTTATGTGGAGAAGATGAATTTCCAGTTGCCTACATTGTAACATATACACACATAAGATGAACTGTAACTGTATATTGTAAGATTTGGATATGTATGGGTTTGAGAACTTCCTGTGTTTGAAACTTAGAATGTTTTATAGAGCATAAGTATCCTAAACATGGTTGGATTCAAAGTATTATCTATATACATTGGTGAGGTTATCAAGGTACATTCGGGAGGCTCAATTTGCAAAATTTCATCCGATGAAACAGTCAATTAGGTTATTATCGATAGATCATAGATGTAGGGTGTGCAGGACAACTGTGGTATTACCTGTAATGCAGGTGGCCAGGGGCCATCTGAAAGGGCTTTTAAGGACTCCGATGATGAGGATTTAAGGGAAGCTTTAGTGGATTCACCTAGCGCAGGCCAAGCCGTACCCATGACTGGACTGACGACCTCAACAACTCCATTTGATTTTGATGGTGTGTTCCAAACGGGCTTTTTAGACGCGTTATTACCGCCGCTGTTATCAGAACCATCAGGCTGACCCTCAGTACCCGAATCATCCGGAGAGCTGACCGCCTCCTGAACCACCTTAGACGGAGACCAATCAGGAGAAGAGCTACCAACATGCTCCTGAACCGATGAACGCGACGGTGATGCCGGAGCAGAACCAACCGTCGCCACCACAACCGGAGAAATCACTTCTGACTCGCCGCCTCCGCCGCCACGGCGAACAATCTGACTCCACGGCGAAGAGGAAACCCCCCGCTGCGAAGTAGGGCTGTTAAGCCCGCCGTCACCAGATTGAACGTTCGTGGCAGCCATAGGGTTTTTATTCGAACAAAACTTCAAATTCAATCTGTTTCGAATACGATTGATTTATTCAGATTCAAATTAGGATTCTAGGTCGATAAGTTGATCGACGATGTAGTTTATATAAAACCAAAACCCAAAAACACGATCAAAATTGGGGGATATAAGGGAAATGAAATCCGAACAACTAATTAACGGAGAATGCTATGCTTAGGGTTTGATGTTCCAAAGATTATTGCTTCGACGGATCACAAGAGGATCCGATCGCCGCTATCACACACAGCACGGAGGCTGAAGTTCAGACGCACAGAGAAAATACGCACAAATGGTAACGGAGCTGTGTCTCTATCTGATATCTATATCTCTGGGATATTGGACGCTTTTGGATGAAATCAAATGACTATAATACCCTTTTTACTGTTGACCTTTTACTTGGAAATAAGTATGTAAGGGTGTTAACCGAGGGGTAGTTGCACGGAATGCGGTATTGTTCGGCTGTGAGTTTAGCGTTGCTCAATGTTTCCTTCTGCCTCTCTATCTTTGCTACAATTTTAGGATGCGTAATATCAACATGCCCCTGTAGTTTAAGTTATTGCTTATTCAACCCTATTGTTGAGATTGCTTGTATTCGTTTTTTAGTCACTTCATAGGAAACAAAATGGGCCAGTCAAACATATTGGATTGTAGGTTGGAGTTGTCGGGTTCAACCGTGGTTGTCGAAGTGGCTGCACAACATAAAATAGCTTCTGAAAGCATATCCTATACAAGATTGACACTTTGCAATATATATATTTTGTGAACCACAGTCAATTGGGTACAAATGAAAAGTGTATTTTTCTTTTTTAATTTGCATTCTGAATATAGAATATTTTGAAGTCACACTATTAGAAAGAAAGAGTCTATTGCAAGATAGGCTCTTCGATCTTATGTTTGGTAGCAAATAGTGCAAAGTGAAGAGTAGATGCATGTCTATTGGAGCGAGTTGGATGATCAGTAGCACTCTATTGTTACATTTGATAGCTTTCAGGAGTCTTTCATACATCATGAAAAAATACAATGCCATTGTTGAAGAGATCGGGTTGTATGATCTGAAAAATGATTTGATGACTCAAGATTCATATTAGGGAAAATAGAGTGAGGGGAATCTTGTATAGATACATTTAACATATAGGCATCGGTACACATCATCAAGATATCAAGATTAAATCAACAACTTCAAGGATGCAATGCATATGCTTTAAATCCTAACCCAAGTCATCTCAACTCCAAAACACCAAACTAAAGTTGAATTATAAATAGTATGTCTAAAGATAGCACATAACACACATTACATATATAGACTCCAAATGCTAGAAACATGTGTTTATCACACATGAATCACATGAAAGGTGGTTAGTCTCACATACAGCACGTCACAATAACATTTGTACTCAAGTCATAAATTACCACATGAGTCATATCTCATTCTAAGTGGATGCAAAAATTTGTGACCAAAATCTGATTTCAAAACGAAATTGTTTGTCCCCATATTAGAAACCATTTACAACTACATTTCTTATATGTATACATATCATATAGTATCTCTAGTAGTAAAAGCACATAGCAAATCAAATCAAGGTTCTTTTCAAAGTATAATAGAGACATGTATTATTACGTAATAAAATCACCTTAAATGTTGCAAGTCCACTACTTCATTTCTAGTGTCGTTTGGATGTATATTAGTTACCTCAATATCAAATAAATTGAGGAATTATTCACTAATCTTTTGGTATACATAAACAAAAGTATATAAACCTAAATTACTCATTTTTGTATGTATATTAGTTACCTCAATATCAAATAAATTGAGGGGAAAAAATTGAACCGGCAAATAGATGGTAACCCGATCCGATGGATCAGGAATGTCTGGCGGGCAACCAAGAGAGGCACCACTCACCACCAAAGGGAATGAAGAATCGAACCCACTCCAATCTAGGGAAAATCCTCCAAATGTGCTCAGCCAAGAATAAAACTATTGACCTCACCTACTGAGGCCTATAACCCAGGATGCATCACAACCAGCTAGGCTGGTGAATAATTATTTTTGTATACATAAAGGAAAGTATATAAACCTAAATTATTCGTTTTCCATCATCCATAAGCTTATAAAAGGCGGTGGATGCAACAAAAAGTGAGAATGGGTCAAAAAGAATTATGTGCAAGCAAATGTTTACTTGGTCGAGTAGAATCACTCTATGGTTCTGATTAGTCAATTAGAAAAGCTTAATAGCACAAAACAAGTTTAAACCTCCAACAAACTTTCATAGCTTGAACATTTTGATTTAAAGACCCTTAATTCCATTATAAGGACTTATGATGATTAATTTGAGTTCAAGGATTTGTTCTAACACTAAACCAAAACATAATTATGTAATGTCTCATATTTTCAAATAAAATTTTCATTTTTAAAATAAGATTAAACATCCAAAACTCATATTTTGAATAATAACAAAACGACCATTTGTTTCAAAATCATAAATCATATGGTTACATTAGAGTCGAATCATAAGCACTAGAAGAAGTCTCAAAATAGTAACATAACATTACAGTCACATCGCATCCTTCCCTTCCACACATGAACAACCTAAAATACATTTAGCTTTAAAACATAACCATAATTCTTAGTAACATCCTCATTATACCAATTACTTAACCACACATACAATACATTAAATAGTAAGGTCATGATATCATCACGCATACCAACTATAGGCTCTCAAACATCATACAATTGTAGGCTCTCAACAATCAAACAAACTATAATCACTTAGCCACCATACAAACTATAGGCTCTCAGCCATCATACAAACTCCAGGCTCTCAACCATCATGCAAACGAAGACATAAGATCACATTATACAACCTACTAAACATCCTAAAAAAGACTACTTAGTCTATCACACATTTGTATACTAATAGTACACACATTCAACCACACATTTGACATATAATGTCACACATAATATAGTGAGAAAACTCACTTGAAAATATAAGCTAAAATGTAAAAGCAATATATGCAAACGAAACGGCTAGCACGAACCACCTAATTCTAATCAAAGGCCAAACCTCAGTCTAATACTCATATCTTTCCAAGTTTGACAAAAATTCAATGTGGTCAAAAAGTCAATGGGTAGCGGGTCAACTATAAGAACTTGAAATATACAAAGATTTGATTTTTAGTTAGATATTGACCATAAGGGGAAAATTGTCAATTATAAGAAAGAGATCAGATTATGAAGTTGTGACTTCATAAAAAATGGCCAATAAGATTTTAAGTCACTTAGAAGATGTTATGTGAGTAAGTTCAAGAGAATAATGCATGAGAAGATTCATTTTGGTAAAAATGGTAAAATGGGAATTTATGCTTTTTGGACCAACTTTGTGACTTAAGAAATTAATATATGTATCAAGTTAGTGAGATATGACCTAACAAGTTATAAAGCATGTTCCCACCTTCGTGTGGATATAAAGAACATAAAAAATGGTGTAACATCTCAAAAAATCACAACATATTTAAACTTTTTAAAACAACCCATAACCATAAAATGTTTACAAAACCATTGATTTCAAAGTGTATCAATATCAGAGTATCCCAAAATCATAAGGCCATAAAACAGTAGGATGTGTGCGGTCACACCTTCACTTTTTTGCAATCATTAGAAGTAACTGAAACAATAAAACTAAAATCATAAGCCAAAGCTTAGTGAGTTTCCCCGAAAATACTACCACATAAACATAACAGATAATAGCATACATAAACGCGCCTCAAGCCTAACTAGGCCACCTCGCAGGGCCTACAACCTATTTGGACCGCTCTCCGAGCCTTTGGCATGACTAGACTACCTCGCAACGGCTACAGCCTATCCGGACCGCTCTCCGGGGCTTCGGTCTGACTGGACCGCCTCATTTGTTTTCAGAACTCATTGGTTTTCAAAACTCTTGAACTTGTTTTTTTTATCTGATTTGTTCCATTGTCAGTGAAATGTTTGTCGGATTTGTACCAAATCTGTTATGTGTCACCTCCTTTTCCTCGCTAACTCGTCTCTATCTCTGTCTCTTTTATCTCTGGTAAAAACACCACCAAATTGTAATATCCATAAAATTCATGAAAATTTAAAAGTTTTTCAAACATTCAAAAAACATTATTTATTACAAAATGTTTTCAAAATAGTATCCCAGAAATCAAAAACATAAAATGCGAGGAGGTGAACGATCAAGCCTTCACCTTCTCGCGATCATGCGAAGTACCTAGTGAGTTCCCCCAAAATACCAATGCCATACAAATCATAACCATATCATAGCAAGTAAACAACATGCATATAAAGTCTACAGTATGACTGAACCGCCCTCACCGGGCTTGCAGTCTATCTTGCCTACTCTCAGAATCTTCAGCATGTCTGGTCCGCCCACCCGGGCCTTCAGCCTATCTGGACCGTTCTCCGAGCCTTTCGGCCTAACTGATATGCCCTAATGGGTCTGCACTCTATCCGGTTCGCCCTGGGTTTGTTGGCCTTCTGCACAAAGCAGGTCCTCCCTCAACCCAACCTCGCATATACAATCAACACATTGATATCATAAGCAAGCTAGCATGTACAAATAGTCAGACCGATCTAACAAATCACTAATCATAGCCTCATCCTATATACCAAGATACCGACCTAACATGTCACTAACATATCATCATCCTATATACCAGGATACCGACCTAATAGGTCACTAAGCATATCATCATGCAATAACCAGGATAACAATCCAATAAGGGTCGGCATTGGTACCTTCGACCCTGTTAATATAGTGAGGACAACTCACCTCGCAAGTAGTGCTGAAATCAAGAAGATTTATCTTCAAATCTTGGCTCCAACCTCAACTGCCTGTAACCATCGTATATTGATTCCATTAAAATCCGAAATTACCAAAATACCCTCAGAAGTCAAACTTGGTCAACCCTTGGTCAAAGTCAAAGTCAACGGTCAAGGTCAACAGTCCATGTTGATCCAATTCGTCGAGTTCATCCACTGACTTACCGAGTTCCTCCAGAACTCAAAAACCAAAAACTAGGGCCAACTCGCCGGGTTACCTGAGTAACTCGTTGAGTTCCTTCAGAACTTCAAAACCGAAAATTCTAGTCGGCTCGCTGAGTTACCTGAGTAACTCATTGAGCTCTTCAATGTCCAGAATATGGGTAAACCCTAACCAACTCGTCAAGTTCCTTCAGCCTATTTCTCATTCAGACGCTTTTAAGCGAAACCAAGGCTCCAAACTGTAGATATGTCATCCTAGGGTGTAGTTATCATGTAAATTTGCTAACTTTACATGCATGCAAGGCTTTAAGAAGCTAAAAACATAAAACTAGCCTTAGGAAGAGGTTTAGGGCATGGAAAAGGGTTAGTTCTAGATAAAGTTGAGAACATTATGTTAATGAAGGCCTAGAGAAGTCCAGATTTGAGACCATGTTCTTATGACTAGCTCAAACCCAATAATGGCCCCCATTTTGCACCAAAATGCCCATATACTTGTATAAGAAGATATCTAAGAAATGGAAAGCCAAGGTAAAGACTTTTTACCTCCAAATGGATGCCAACACGATCTAGATGTTGGATCTACAAGCTTCTTCCCATTCCAAGCCTCCAAATCTTCAAGCCTTTTCAAAAAATGCACCAAACACAAACTTTTAGCCTCTTACACACTCAAAATATGGTTAGTGCGATTAGGGTTTACTCTTTGGATGTGAAAGTGGCAAAGGTGGCTAGGGGAAATGACTTAAGGTCCTTTAAATAGGGTGCAGACCCTAAAAAAAATAGGGTTTTCATAAACAACCTCAACTCGTCAAGTAGGTTCCATAATCCATGCAGCCTGATCAGTCTCTACACGACGAGTTGGGGGCAACCTACTCGTCGAGTAGGTTCTGAAATGTGAGTTTAAAAGCTTTGAAATTTATACCTAGGAGTCGGGATGTTACACAAATCGACATCAAATCGGATGTTTTTTGCATTTTCAAGTTATATTTGATGTGTGTATGGTGTTTACATTGATAGTGTTTACAAAAAGAAGTTCTGAAAAAAGCTGCACACAAGGTGTTTGATGAAATGTCTCAATGAAATCTGGTAAGTTATTAAGTTGTGAATTTAGTTATGAATACATACTTTTTGTTTATTAAACTGTTAATTTATTGTATAAAGTTATGAATTTATTGTATAAAGTTGTGAATTTTGTGTATTAAGTTGTAATATTTGTGTTTAAAACTGAGATTTGAATGTATTGAGCTGTGGATTTTTTGTTTAAACTCTAACTTGATTATATTAAGTTGTGAATTTTGTATATTAAACTATGAATTATTTGTATCGGGATATGAATTTTGTGTATTAAACTGTAAATTAACTGTATAAAAAGGTGTAAGTTGATAATATGGTTGTGAATGCATATATTTCTTGTATTAAACTGTGATTTTTTTGTATTAAGTTGCTTGTTTTTGTGTTTTAAATACTGGATTGACTGCATTAAGCTGTGAATTTCCTGTATTAAGTTATTATTTTTTTTAAACTATGAATTGACTACATTAAGCTGTGAATTTTTTGTTTAAACAATGAATTGACTATATTAAGCTATGGATTTGTAAGACTTGTATCCTAGTATGTTTCATTATTGCCCTTTTATTGTAACATCTATAAAATTCATAAAAAAAAATTAACTTTTAAAAACCATCCCACAAATCATCATTGTTTAGAATTTAGTTTTCAAAACATGTTTAATATCAAAGCTTTCCTAAAATCATTAATCCAAACATGATGATATGCACGATCACGCATTTGCCTTCCCGTGGTCATCTGAGGTACCTGAAACATAACCCAAAACTATAACCCCAAAGCTTAGTGAGTTCCCTCAAAAATACCAACACAACACATAATAAAACAATAACAACAACAACATGCATACAGAGCCTTCAGTCTGACTGGAACGCCCCACCGGCCTATAGTCTACCTAGTATGCTCAAAGAAGAGCTGCATAGCAGGACCTAATCCCACAATGGTTGGACTCAAAAAAGAGTTGCACAGCAGGACCTAATCCCTTATCATAAGATCATTTAAACCATGTAGCATGTGACTTAGTGTATTCCCTCAATAGCTAGTTCACACACGAAAGAGTCAACCAACAATCAATCAGGGATTCTATAAGAGATAAGGCATCATATATCAGACAATTCTATCTTACAATTCCTAAAGATCCTTATCCTAATACTAACATGTCGTTCTAATATATCAAAGAATAATCTCAAATAACTATGTTGTAATTTGGGGTCTATTTATTGACTCCGGCTGATCATACACATTGAATCCTCCTTGGTTATTTTGAAAACTATTTGAAAATTGTTTGAAAAATCTTTTTCCTTAGTTTGAGACTGGATTCACACGAGTGTTCCTCCAATTCACTCAAACTAAGGCTCTGATACCAATTTGTAACATTCATAAAATTCATGAAAATTTAAACATTTAAAAACCATCCCACAAATCATCATTGTCTACAATTTAGTTTTCAAAACATGTTTAATATTAGAGCTTTCCCAAAGTTATAAATCAAAACATGAGGAGATGCACGATCACGCATTTGCCTTACCGTGAAACATAGATCAAAACTTAGTGAGTTCCCCTAAAAATACCAACACAACACATAATCATAACAATAACAGCAACAACATGCATACAGAGCCCTTAGTCTGATTGAAACGCCCCATCAGCCTACAGTTTATCTGGTATGCTCACAGAACCTATAACATGATTGGTACGCCACACCGGGCCTTCAGCCTATCTGGAACGTTTTATGGGCCTTCAATCTGACTGGTATGTCACCAGCCTTTATTCTATCTGGGAAGCCTTGGGTCTGTTAGCCTTCAGCACAAAGTAGGACCACCTCAACCCAACCATACATAAACTGTGTCGACACACATATCTAACAACCAAGCATACAATAACCTGCCAATAATCAAACACATAGATCTTACAGATCACTAATCATAACATCATCCTATCTACCAGGATACAGATCTAACATATCACTACAATATACAACATACGATAAACCTGGATAACAATCCAAAAGGGTCAGCCTTGGTGCCTTCGATCCAAAACTACAGTGAGGAAAACTAACCTCATAGACTGAATAGAAATGATGAGGTTCGACTGCGAATCTCAGTTCTATAACTGATACCTACTTCCACCAAGTGACCAATTCCATCAAAATCCCAAAATATCCTCAAGGTCCAACCTGGTCAAAGTCAAAGGTCATGGTCAACAGTACATGTTGACCCAACACGTCGTGTTCCCCTTGGCCACGTTGTGTTCTGCCAGCGTCCAAACAGTTAGGAAAACCTGAGCAAACACACCGTCTTGACTTGCAAACACGATGTGGTCGCCTGAGTTCAAACAACTTAATACATTCAGCTGCCTCTTCGACTCCAAGAGCTCCAAAGCTCATATCGAGACCAAAATGTGATTAAGGAGGATAAAGTTTCCAACTTTATCCATTGGAACTACCAAAAAGGTCTAAAACTCAAACCATAAAGCTTGATAATGCCAGGGATTAACCAATACACACTTAATCCTCAAGGTATGAAGTCCATTCTTTCCAAAAGTGATTCTAAGACCTAAATTATCCCAAAGGTTAGTGTTTTTAGACATACATGCCCAATGCATTTCTTGAACCCATATTAGGTCAAAATTAGGATTTATTACCTAATCTCTATACATGGCATTAAAACTTGATTATAGCCCAAATCCAAGACACTACTAGGTCACCTTGACCTAGAGATTCATAAAGTTGCAAACTTTATGAGATCTAACTATTTCAACATTCAAGAATAAGAAGAAAAAGGGGCGAAACTCAAAATCTAACAACTTTAAATGATAAAAATTGGGTCTTGGAAACTTACAAAGGTCCAGAAGAGTGCCAAACTGAAGAATTAGGCTTGCTTGATGGATCTTTGCTTCCTTCTTCCACCTTATTCCTTCTTTAGCTTCAAAAACACCAAACTAGCTTCGAAAATAGGATGGAAATATGATTAGGGTTTCTTTCAGGTCTTTAGGGGTTGATGGGCTGAGGGTGAATGTAACGACCCAAAATTTAAGACCAAAAATTTCTTTAATAAATCATTACTTAAAGTAACATCATCATTCCAAAACATAATATGAGTATAAGTTTTCAAAACATATGTTCGTTATCAGAGTAAACATCCCCAGGCTGTCTAATCTATGGTGTGTGCCATGCGATCACCCCGAGCTCTTCCCTCCGCTACCGGAAGTACCTGAAACCAAAACTGAAAACCGTAAGCACGAAGCTTAGTGAGTTCCCCACCCTACCACATACCATGCATAACCACATACTGCACATACTGGGCCACGCCCCCTATCTTGGGCCTCGCCCTTTACCACGGGCCTCGCCCGCTACAACGGCCCCGCCGCTCCAGGCCCCGCCTGGCTTCGAGCCCCGCTCGGATACAGATCTGTTTTACTTAGGCCTCGCCTGTCACAGGGCCTCGCCCGTCAACAAATAATAACACATAAACATTCATAACACATAACTAACACATGCAACTGGTTCTGTCCTAAGGCCTCGCCTTTCCTGGGCCTCGCCCATGTCCTGCTACTGAGGAGTCATGGAACCCCATCCATGCTCCTAATGGTAGTGAGGTACGGGCCTAGCCCACTCTCACTCCTGTTCTAATTCGGGCCTCGCCCCTAATCTGCTACTAGTGAGATATGGAAACCCATCCACACTCTGCTATTGGTGAGATACGGGACCTCGCCCACACTCACCTCCCTACCAGGTACATACATGTATCACACAGACAACAAGTATAAACTATCATATATAAATAATTCCTTGGGCGCCCGCCCGCTATTACTGGACCTCGTACTGCAAACAATGCTAGCATACTGTGCCTAGGGCTAACCCCCAGGTCTTCTACTCATAACTACATGGGCCGACATTGTAGCCTTAGACCCATTCACATAAAGGGAAACTCACCTGAACTGGCTGAACTTGCTGATGATCTCACTAGCTGCTTCCCGACAACTCACGGAACTCCTGCTCCCCTTGCTCCCCGAACTACCAATATCAATGCAACACTGAGTCTAACTGACCCCCGAAAGACAATCAAGTCCACCCTGGTCCAAAGTCAAAGTCCTGGTCAAAGTCAACCTTCCAGGTCAACCCTACTCGCCGAGTCACCCTACTGACTCGCCGAGTTCAAAATGATTAGATTCCTTTCATTCGCGACTCGACTCGCCGAGTCAGTCCATGACTCGCTGAGTCTACCGATTTCTGAGTCCAGACCTGTTCAACTCACTGAGTCTCCACCCGACTCACTGATTCGAGTCACAACTCGAAGGGTTTGGGGTTTTGCGACCTGACTCGCCGAGTCCAAGGCAATCTTCATACGACTCGACGAGTTGTTCATCCCACTCGTCGAGTTTCTCCAAAACTTCATGCTACTCGCCGAGTCCACTCAAAGGACTCGTCGAGTCCCTTCAGATCTCCTTACATGCAGAGGATTTTTGAGTCATGCATGGACTCCAAACTATAGATCCACCCTTCCCAAGCCTATTCCACACATAAAGTTGCAAACTTTACGTGTAGAGAAGGAGATCTAGGCAAGATACGCCATTAACTAGGGTGTAAGGCCAAGGGACTTCAAAATCGACTCAATGGCTGATACTTTATGCTCCTCCAGGCCCTAAAACACTTGAATCTGAAGTAGCAACTCCAGATCCGGCTTCTAACCCAAAATAATAACATTATGGCAAAAGAGCCCCAACAACCACACATAGATCTAGGTGCAAAAAGAGTCCAGGAACTAGTTTATTACCTCCAAGTGCTCAGAATGAACTCACAATCCCAGATCTATAGCTCCTTCTTGCTCCTCCAAGTTCCTTCTTCCTTTTCCAAGCTTAAATGCACCTTCCAAGGCTCAACTAGGAGATATGACGGCTAGGGTTTGATATCCAGGGCTAAAGAGGCAGTAAGGAACCCTAGGAAGAAGATTAAGACATTTATATAGGCCCCAAGTCCCGAATTTAGGGTTTTCCACGCACAGACCAGACTCGCCGAGTCACCTTGACCGACTCGCCGAGTCGGTCGCTTACACCTCGACCCGGATCCCGCTCGGACTCGCCGAGTCCCTCCTTGGACTCGCCAAGTCGGCCCTTTAATTAGGGCTTTTCTTTCCTTTCATGGTTTTTGAAACTTTGGGTGTTACAACTCTCCCCCACTTAAACTAAACCTCGCCCTCGAAGTTTACTATACTCTACTGTCGGCGATCAACCTCCAAAGCCCCACCATCCATTCTAGCACCAGCTGCCTAACTTTGCTGGCCTTCCGTTCAGTCATTCAGACCAATATCAATCCTTACAGATAATAATCTCGGGTCCATCCCGAGCCTGAACATCCTATAACACAACTTACTCAACCGACAATCTTTTGGTAATTTCCAAATACCGCACTGACCCCGTAGGGTTCACCCTTTCTTTCCTTACGCGCTTTCCTTGCCTCCCCAAGGCAATGCTCCATAACCATCTATCCCTTCTGCCGCAGTGAAGACCCTTTCCTCACCAAATTTATTACTCCCGTCACTCCCAGTACGGGTCATCGTTGCCAGTAACCACTGGGCATTCTTCCTACTATCATTCGGTGTCGAGCACCCCACGATCGACTAACTGAATCCCACCATACTCTGCATCCCCGCACTGCTACTGACTAGAAATCCTGCTATTCTTATCTGGCTTCCGAATGAACTGAGACCATCCTGGTGCCTACCAACCTATCAATATCTGGATTACCGACTCTCACCGATTACTGACCCAGCACAACCACTAGTCGCTCCCAGCGACATTCGAAGATACTTCCGCCACATATATTGCTCAATCTATTCCACCATGCTAGCACTACAATTTCCAGGGATCCCCGATCCCCTTGTCTAGACGCTAAGATCCTACCAGGTCCTACCTGTGCTGCTAAAACTCACGGGCCTCACCCACGGGTCTCACCCAACCGTACTACTGAGCCACCCGGCTCTCAGGTCTCACCTATACTGCTATCCTCATACGGGCCCCGCCCACGGGTCTCCCCCGACTGTATCCTGGAGAGGCCTCTTCCAAGGTCTCGTCTCTCCATGACTATACAGGCAACTCCATACCATTCTCATCCATTTTCCATTCCCGATCCCTATCTGAATGTTAGGAGATAAGGGCCTCGCCCCGACTCCGGCAACGAGCTACTACAAAATGCTACGACTGCCCCGTAGTCTTACATCACTTTCCACCACTGACTGCTGACACGAAAACATCTCCTGCTATTTGACCTCAAGATCCCCATTTCGACTCGCATGAGCTCTACATGTGGCCCTTTAACCTGAATCCGAACCACATACCCACCATTACCCTTCACACGCACGCGCTGATGGGAAGTTCTCAAACTCCCAACCCTGAACTTTTAAACGCTGAACTACCCCTTTTCCTTATCCGAAATCATATACCCGATCTGGATTCGCATGCCCTTACCCTTATACACTCGGAGGATTCTCCCCCACTAAGATCCCGCTCACACCTCGATGATCGGTGAGAAGAAATCCCAATCCTTGCTACCATAATCAATCCGCTGAGGAATCCCAAGCTTACCATAGCTAAGGATCCAACCTGTCCATTTTAAAACTTATACGGCTCCGAACTAGCGAGACATACCGAGTCCCTCCAAGGCATGCTACGGATACTGCACTCAAAGTAACCTTCTTCGATACAACTCATCCCTTAATTACTAACTAATAACCAAGGTATGCAAATGGCATATAACTCGATCCCAATGAACCCGCTTGAAAATAAAATTCTCAACCGCTAATGATGCAGAACCATAACAATATAATCATGCACAAAATAAAAGAACTGAAAACGGAAGTCACATACCTGCAATGTCCGGCGTTGCTTGCATCTCCAAAGTAGCCATCTGAAAAGCCCTGCCTCCTACCGCAGGCGCCTCCGCACGGCCCTGACGGTCGTCTGTGATCCTCAAAGCTGCAGGGGCGGGTGCCATCACCCGTCCTGCTGAAAACAAACTAGGGCACTGGGCCTTCTTGTGGCCCCGCTGATTGCAATGAAAACATATCAAGTCTGATCCCTGGGTGATGGTAGCAGTACAATCTCTGCTAAAATGACCCGTCCGACCGCACCTGAAACAGCCAGACTCACCGCCACTACCACTCCTGCACGCGCCCCCGTGCGTCCTGCCACACCTTCCGCATCGACTGCGGTCCTGATAATCCCTCGACCTCGAATCCGTTCCCTTGGGCCTTTTTCCTGAACTCGCGGCTACCTGAACCTCATCCGGCTTCCTCTTCCGGATCTGCTCCAAATCAATTTCCCTCTCCCTGGCCCGAGAAATCATATCCTCTAGGGGTCTTACATCCGGACCTACTCACGAACTCCCTGATGTCATCCCTCAGCATCTCATGATATCGTGCCTTCTTCATCTCCTCATCCGCGACATACTGCGGAACAAGAAGGGCTCTCTCTCTGAACTTGGCGGTGATCTCCGCCACAGTCTCAGTAGTCTGCGTCAAATCCTGAAACTCCCGGGCCAACTGCTGCACTTCAATAATCGGTGAAAACTCCGCTCTAAACCTCGCTGAGAAATCACTCCAAGTCATCGCATCCAATGCGGCATCATCTCCCAAAGCGTGACCAATCTCCTCCCACCAATCCCTCGCTCTGTCCTTCAGAAGACAGGAAGCGAGTCTGACCTTGTCCTCCTCAGGACATCGGCTCGTACGGAATGCGTTGGCAACATCAGCCAACCACCTGCTGCTAGCGATGGGGTCCCTAGCCCCATGATAATCTGGTGCCCCGCAGGCCCTGAACTCCCGAAATGTCAAGGTACGCGCTCCCAACAAAGCCATCATCTCAGTACGGAAGGCTCCCAGCCTCTCATCCAAAATCTCTAATATACCCTCCTTGACCGTGCCAAAGATCACAGGAGTCTGAGCTAGAATACTGCGCGTAACCTCCTCTGATATCAACTCCCTCATCCGCTCCTCGAGCTGCTCGGCCCCTAAGCCCGAGCCTAATCCCTCTCCGACGCCTGATCCGCCCGCTGGTCCCTCTTGCAATGTCACCATACTGAAACATACAACATAACAACTATCAGAATACTCCTCGCTGCTGCGAGACCAAACATACTCACTACCAGGTTCCCGGTCTTGTCTCGGCCTTCCCTGAATCGAGTACGGATCCTCTGCTTTCAGTAGTACGGGCCCATACTACCTTCCACATCTATCCGTACTTTCCTCAGGAACTGCTTTGACTCCACCAGGTCCCTTTTCTACTTCTACTGCTCCCAGCACTACCCCATCCTAGGCTTACCCTAGGGAAACCCTTGACTCAACTCAAACCAGTCCTCAGCTGCTGAAGGCCTCCTCGCAATGCCAATTAGCCATCACCTGGATGCCATCACATGTGATGAGGCTCAGATAATCCTTCAAGTAAAAGACTCGTTCCTACCACGGTTGGACTCAAACAAGAGCTGCGCAATAGGACCAAATTCAACACTCTAAGATTATTCAACCCTGATTACATGTGACGTGACGTATCCACCTAATGGCTAACTCCCATCACTTAGAACCCCACAATGCACAAAGCAAGCAGCATTCAGACAACGGAAAATCTAACCATATCATACTCAAGCAATCATATCCACATAGCAAGAATCTGAACGAGCATGCAACACAACTCATAAACTCAGGCATAACCTAATCAGGCTATCCTACTACTGACTATTCAGCACTATCATGCAGATCAAAAGCACATATAACAGGCACATAAGGCATCCTCCCTAGATCCTTAGTCCTAATCTAGCATGTTGCTCTATTAACTGATAATCAAAACATAAACTTGTATGGGTATTTTGGGGTACTTACTTGAGTTCGGTTGATTGCATGCACCACACCTCTTTTCTCTTTTCAAGTTCTTTTCTTTCTGAATTCTTTTTACTTTTATAAAGCCGTTTTCTCTCTCAGAACTCTCTTTACAAAACTATCGTTTCGCTTTTGAAAACTTTTTATCCGACCCCTCAGTTTGAGTTCAGGCACACCCGAGAGTATGCCCGAATCCCTCAAACCAAGGCTCTGATACCAACTTGTAACGACCCAAAATTTAGGACCAAAAATTTCTTTAATAAATCATTACTTAAAGTAACATCATCATTCCAAAACATAATATGAGTATAAGTTTTCAAAACATATGTTCGTTATCAGAGTAAACATCCCCAGGCTGTCTAATCTATGGTGTGTGCCATGCGATCACCCCGAGCTCTTCCCTCCGCTACCGGAAGTACCTGAAACCAAAACTGAAAACCGTAAGCACGAAGCTTAGTGAGTTCCCCACCCTACCACATACCATGCATAACCACATACTGCACATACTGGGCCACGCCCCCTATCTTGGGCCTCGCCCTTTACCACGGGCCTCGCCCGCTACAACGGCCCCGCCGCTCCAGGCCCCGCCTGGCTTCGAGCCCCGCTCGGATACAGATCTGTTTTACTTAGGCCTCGCCTGTCACAGGGCCTCGCCCGTCAACAAATAATAACACATAAACATTCATAACACATAACTAACACATGCAACTGGTTCTGTCCTAAGGCCTCGCCTTTCCTGGGCCTCGCCCATGTCCTGCTACTGAGGAGTCATGGAACCCCATCCATGCTCCTAATGGTAGTGAGGTACGGGCCTAGCCCACTCTCACTCCTGTTCTAATTCGGGCCTCGCCCCTAATCTGCTACTAGTGAGATATGGAAACCCATCCACACTCTGCTATTTGTGAGATACGGGACCTCGCCCACACTCACCTCCCTACCAGGTACATACATGTATCACACAGACAACAAGTATAAACTATCATATATAAATAATTCCTTGGGCGCCCGCCTGCTATTACTGGACCTCGTACTGCAAACAATGCTAGCATACTGTGCCTAGGGCTAACCCCCAGGTCTTCTACTCATAACTACATGGGCCGACATTGTGGCCTTAGACCCATTCACATAAAGGGAAACTCACCTGAACTGGCTGAACTTGCTGATGATCTCACTAGCTGCTTCCCGACAACTCACGGAACTCCTGCTCCCCTTGCTCCCCGAACTACCAATATCAATGCAACACTGAGTCTAACTGACCCCCGAAAGACAATCAAGTCCACCCTGGTCCAAAGTCAAAGTCCTGGTCAAAGTCAACCTTCCAGGTCAACCCTACTCGCCGAGTCACCCTACTGACTCGCCGAGTTCAAAATGATTAGATTCCTTTCATTCGCGACTCGACTCACCGAGTCAGTCCATGACTCGCCGAGTCTACCGATTTCTGAGTCCAGACCTGTTCAACTCACTGAGTCTCCACCCGAATCACTGATTCGAGTCACAACTCGAAGGGTTTGGGGTTTTGCGACCTGACTCGCCGAGTCCAAGAACAGACTCGCCGAGTCCAAGGCAATCTTCATACGACTCGACGAGTTGTTCATCCCACTCGTCGAGTTTCTCCAAAACTTCATGCTACTCGCCGAGTCCACTCAAAGGACTCGTCGAGTCCCTTCAGATCTCCTTACATGCAGAGGATTTTTGAGTCATGCATGGACTCCAAACTATAGATCCACCCTTCCCAAGCCTATTCCACACATAAAGTTGCAAACTTTACGTGTAGAGAAGGAGATCTAGGCAAGATACGCCATTAACTAGGGTGTAAGGCCAAGGGACTTCAAAATCGACTCAATGGCTGATACTTTATGCTCCTCCAGGCCCTAAAACACTTGAATCTGAAGTAGCAACTCCAGATCCGGCTTCTAACCCAAAATAATAACATTATGGCAAAAGAGCCCCAACAACCACACATAGATCTAGGTGCAAAAAGAGTCCAGGAACTAGTTTATTACCTCCAAGTGCTCAGAATGAACTCACAATCCCAGATCTATAGCTCCTTCTTGCTCCTCCAAGTTCCTTCTTCCTTTTCCAAGCTTAAATGCACCTTCCAAGGCTCAACTAGGAGATATGACGGCTAGGGTTTGATATCCAGGGCTAAAGAGGCAGTAAGGAACCCTAGGAAGAAGATTAAGACATTTATATAGGCCCCAAGTCCCGAATTTAGGGTTTTCCACGCACAGACCAGACTCGCCGAGTCACCTTGACCGACTCGCCGAGTCGGTCGCTTACACCTCGACCCGGATCCCGCTCGGACTCGCCGAGTCCCTCCTTGGACTCGCCGAGTCGGCCCTTTAATTAGGGCTTTTCTTTCCTTTCATGGATTTGGAAACTTTGGGTGTTACAGTGAACAAACCTTAGCCTCCACGTTCATTTAAATAAGGAGCAAAACTAGTAAGATTAGGGTTTCATTCCAGCCATCAACGGGTCGTGTTCCAAGAGGTAACATGTTATGTCGCCCAAAATGAAACCCGCCCTTCCCCATATCTGGACACACCGTGTTGGTGCCTCCAACACAACATGTCCAATCCTCAAAAGGTGATTTATACCCGAGGGTGTTACAACATGACCAATTCAACATGAAATAGAATTATAAGGATGAATTTTGAAGTATTTAAGCATCAGGATGTTACATTTATTATTTAAAAGTTACATTTTAGTCCTTGGAGTAGTATGTGGGGGTACCACATGGTACACATAGAGTACTAGCTAAAAAACTAGTATGTCGGGCATACCACATGATACACTCAGCGTACTAAGCATATGCAGATGGGATTGTGAGGCCTCATATGCTGGGCGTACGAGGGTTACACTTAACATACAAGGAGGATATGAACCTTAATTTTAGGGTGTTGTACCTTATTTAAGGATCTTAAGTCCCTGGGGATGCCTCTTTACTAGCCCCCAAACCACCTAAAACCCTAAATTGACCGTTAAGCCTTCTCTGTGGTGTTCTTGAGCTCTTGAGAAGATTTTGGTGGTTATTTTTCCCATTGTGAAGAAAGTAAAGAAGATTGAAGGTGATTTGCTTGGTGGGGAGTTCATAGATCTAGAATTGTCACCATTTTTGCAAGACTTTGGAGGTTTTAACTTCTTACATTGGCTTGTAGATGTTTAGATCTCTTTATGGCTTGATTTGTTATGTTTTTTGTCCCTTTTTGGGTTGGTAGTTGAGTTAAGAAATTTTAAGGACTTATTCTTTTAGATCTAATCTTATTAGGAGTTCCTTGAGTATAAAGGTGCCAAATTTATGTGGTATTGGGTCTCATGCATGCATTAAGTCACCCATTAAGTCCTTTTTAAGCTTAAGAGCTTCATTTAGACACGCGTGAATGTAAAGTTAGCAACTTTACATGATAATCCACGTTAAGGAAGTCAGATATATGTTTTAGAGCAATGTCTTAATGGATTAAGGGTTAAAAGTGAGTTTTGGCAGAATGGGTAAGTACGTTGGGCGTACAAGTTTGTACGCTCCGCGTACAAGACATTTAACATGTACGCTTAGTGTACATCTGCGTACGCCCCGCTTACTCAGTCTGATGGACTTCAAATTTTAGGCTTCAGGTTTGGGCCATTCTTTTGGGCCTAGATGCTTGGGGTTTTGTTAGGTCATCTGAATGCAAGTGTTCTAGCTAAGAAAATTTTATGGGCCTTAAGCTAAGGCCCATGTAAGGGTTTGGGCCCAATTTGGAAAATTGGGCCATGTTTGGGACTTGGATGGTTAGTTGGTTTTTGGGCCTTTTAGATTGTAAGGTTGGGCCTTAGTCTTGGACCAAACTAGGTAAGGGGTAAAATGGTCTTTTTTATCTTAAGTATGGATTGATAGTTATAGATTGGAATCCAATTGTTAATTGGGTGTTATCTGATATTGATAGCTTGGGGAATTGTCGGACCTGCCACCAAGGATTTATCAGTATGATTCAGCAGTGCACAGTGATTTTCCTTACTGGGTTTAGCGGGTCGAAGGCACCAATGCCGACCCATGATTATGCTATGTTAGTATGCTAGTTGTCTGCCTTACTCTTACACATGTTATGTACTTATATGCTTACCGGGCGGGACCCAATGACCTTTTTGTATGTTATGTATCTTTGTGATTAATACATGTAAACTTGTTTATTTGATATATGGTATATGTATGCTAGGCGGGGACCGATCTTTATACCAACAGGGCTCGATGTCGAGCACGGCCCATTATCTGTTTTATTATGTATGGTATATGGTATTTTAGGGAACTCACTAGGCTTTGTGCTTACGGTTTGCAGTTTATGTTTCAGGGACCTCTAGTTCCAAAGGGAAGGGCTCAGGATGATTGCAGGGCACATACCACCTCGTTCCACTTTTTGTTATTCACTATGATCTGATATGATGTTTGATACACTTATTCTATGTGGATTGTATTTATGATATTTTGGAATACTGATTTTATTAAATTAAAAATGAACGTTTTGGGTCTTATTTTTTGGATGTTACAGGTTGGTATTAGAGCGTTAGTTTGGGGATTCGGACATACTCTCGGATATATCTGAACTCAAGCTTAGGATTTGGTAAAAAATTTCAAAATGAAATATATTTTTAAGAAAAGAGTTTTTCTAATACAATAAAGGGTGTGGTGCATGCAATCATTCGAGCTCAAGTAAGTTTTCCTAAAATACCTATACATGTTATATGATATGATTTGTTGTGAATCTGTGAATCACATGCTAGTTAGGGCTAAGGATCTTCTTAGTTTTTGCATGATAGAATGCTAGGAGAGATGCATTTGTATGCCTATTGTATGAGCTTGTAGACTTGCATGTTAGTACTGATTAGTCAGTGATAGGATGACATGATTAGGTGATGCTTGATTGTTGTTATTTGATGCTTGAATGTTGCTTGCTTTGTGCTTTTAGGAGTTCTTACTAACTTCATCTAACTAGTAAGCGAATATGCTAAGATACATATTATAGGAACTAAATAATTTTAGAAGGTTAGGTTTTAACCCTATTGCATAACTCTTTTCTAAGTCCAACCGTTGTAGTGTGAGACTTCTTATTCGAAGAATTATATAGTTTTAGTAATATTTAATTATACTCGTGAGCTAGTTACAGAAAGTTAGTGGGAGTTCCTTCTATAGTTGATGGCAGAGAGTGGTGCGGAGTTTGCCCTAAGAAAACCTATGATGAGATCTAGTGCAGGGAGCCTAATCTGTGAGAGGAAGTTGTATGGATATAAAGTGACTTGGTAGAGTCAAGGCAATCCTTAAGGAAGGTATGGGTAGATGTGGAAGGTAGTATGGGCATGTACCATTGGAAGCAGAGCACCCGTACATAATTCAAGGAGAGTTGCGATGAAACCAAGAATCTTGAATTTGTGATTCCTCGATGTATATTCTGATGTGTGATATGATGGTTTGTTTGGTATATTTTTAGTATGGTGACCTTACAAGGCAGGCGTGTTGGCAAATCTGGCGTTGGTGATGGATCGGGCTCAGGTTCTGGAGCTAGCCAGTTAGATGATCAGACTAGGGAGTTCATCTCGTCTGAGATTACTCGTTGCATTCTTGAGCAGACTCCTATGATCTTTGGTACGGTGAAGGAGAGTATTTTGGATATTCTGGATGAGCGGTTGAGTGCCTTTCGCTCTGAGATGGTGGCTGATATTGACATATTTAATCATATAATTCATGCATTATCTAAATATTTCATGTTGCATTTGTTTCAAATATTGAACAAAAGGTACTTAATTAGTCGATAATTTCTTTTGCAACAACAAAGACTTGATCGGAAGGAAAAGGAAGCAGAATTGGCAAATGGAAGCTAGGATCTTGGATTTTCAAGAAGAAGATGGAATTTAAGAAGAACACGACGTGTTGTGCTAGAAAATCACGATGGAATAGTGCCTTTCCGTACACACATTTTTATTGAAGAACACAACGTGTTGGGTACTCAAACACGCCGTGTTTCACCGTTTTTCAGAATCTATATTTGGATCGTTTCTATTCAAAACCCTAACTTATGCTCGAGGTTTTTATCGACTTTTGGAGGCCAGAGACATCCAAAAGCCTATTATTTGTTTATTATGTATGGTATGTGGTATTTTGGGGAACTCGCTAAGCTTTGTGCTTATGGTTTGCAGTTTATGTTTCAAGTGTCTCTAGTTCCAAAGGGAAGAGCTTGGGATGATTAAAAGGCACACACCACCTCATTCCATTTTTTTGTTATTCACTCAGATCTGATATGTTGTTTGATACACTTATTCTATGTGGACTGTATTGATGATGTTTTGGAATACTGATTTTGTTAAATTAAAAACGAACTTTTTAGGTCTTATTTTTTGGATGTTACAGAATTTTTTGTTTTAGGTTGTGAATTGATTGTATTAATATGAGAATTGAATGGTATTAAACTGTGATTTGTTTATAAATTTTTTGTTCGCTTATGAAATATAAGATTGAAGAAACATTATACACATATATGATTTTATCTAATTTTAAATAAAGTATGTAACACTCATATTGTCAAAATTTGTGTAAATGAAATTTTAAAGAAGCACTAACATATAAATTTGAAGGTATTTATGCAAGTTTTAAGTTGAGAATATTGTCGTGAATGTATAAGTTTTGCTCATTAAACTGTAAATTTATTATATTAAGTTGTGAATTTTGTGTAGTGAACTGTTAACTGATTGTATTAAGATGTGAGTTTTTAATAAATTTTATGTTAAAATATGAATGATTTATGTATGAATATTTATATTAATTTTCTTGTAAATATATTTATTTTTTCTGTTGTATGAATATGTAATAATATATTAGTTTTTATAATTATTTTGCATTAAACTCTAAATAAGTAATTTAATTGGTTAATTAAATTGTGAATATAACATTAAAGCTATCAATCAATGATTTTACATACAGATCTAATTTGTAATTAATGATGATGATGACGGTACACATGTGGTTGGTGGTGGTATGCGGTAGTTGGTGATGGTGGTAGAGTTTGGGTTTAAGTTCTTTAAATATATGAATTAATGTATAATGGATTTTATTATGTTATGTTGTGAATTTTATGTATTAAAACAAAAAAATGGACTGTATAAAGCTGTATATTTTATATAAATTTGTGTTAAAATAGAAATAAACGTATGCATGAAAATAGTAAGCAGTGAATTAATATCTTTATTAAACTGTGAATATGGTATTTTAAACTTTGAATATGTCTTATAAATGGTATATTTATTTAAAGAAATCTACACTTTAGAAAAAAGAGAAATTTGAATTTATCAAAGCATATATCTGTTTTTTATTAAAATTTTGTATATTTGGCTTTAAAAATAAAATAGTATGTATTAAAAAGAATTACCGAAGAAATGAAAACTACAATGTTCTTTCTATTAAGTTGTGAATACGATCAGAAAATATCATTGAACTTAGTGTTAGCCAACGGTGGTCTGGCGGCGGTCCGATGGTGGTCCGACGGCTGTCTTGGTAACTAGTTTTAAACTAGGGAATGTAAAATTTTGGTTAATATAATATTAATGTTTGATTTGTGCAAAATGACTTGAATAAAAACATTTTAAAAAATGGTTCTTAAGGTTCTTAATATTTTTGAGTTTTCATTTGAACCACTCCCTCTATATATATATATATATATATATATATATATATATATATATATATATATATATATATATATATATATATATATATATATATATATATATATATATATATATATATATATATATATATATATATATATAACACCATAATATATTATGCAGGAAACTAAGAAACATTCATTGGGCATGACAAAATAATGATAAACTAAAGACAATGCACCATCCAAACTGGACTTTTGTGTATGTTTTTATGTCGGTGGTCGTCACGATGTTAGACATGCAAATGTGCTCTTTATGTTCTTTTTGAGTAGAATAAAAATTATATATATTAAATAATTGCTCAATTACGAGGTCATTAGAGACTGAACAATCTTACTACTTTACCTAATAGTTCATATGGCATGTATCTTCTCAAGATATTTGGTTTGCAACTCATTTAAAAGGCAAACGTTGCATTGATAAAATATTTCATGTATTGTGTTTGTGATTTTAGTGTCAATAATCATATCGTGTAACCACAGTAAACACATGGTTGAATTGGTGATTAAAAATATGATTTTATATAAGCTTGTATAAAAGACAACAAAAGACAGGGTCAAGGAGAAGTACTCGTTGCAGCCTGCAGGGTTCAAGGTAGGGATGTTCAAATTCGGATATCCAAAATTTCGGATGGTAATATTGATTATAGGGTTGGTTTTGAAATTTTAAATATTCTTAAAGGCCCAGACGAACGTCAAAAAAATATCATTATCTTTATGATAATTTTTTATTTCTAAACAAAAATATATAATGAAAAAAAATTAGACTTTGTGCAGCTGCCCATTTTGTCAAATGCCACCCCTCATCGCCCCCATGATACTTATATCCAAAAATTCTATCATATTATTATTTACAGCCAATAAACCAACTACAAATAAACTTTTTTAAGATAAAAATAGACGACACATATAAACATAAACAATATAAATTTTCAAAACACCACAAAAACAAAATGTTAGATGCTTTTTGTAAAGTTCCAACATCAATGCAAAGTCTCCAAAGATCCATTTGTTCTTCCAGAATGCTCCAAAGCTTCCAACAGTTTCCAAGCTGCAATTAGTCAAATAAAAACCACTTTTAAAATGCTTATAAATGAATTGAAAATGATAAGAAAGCTGCAATTAGTTAATTAAAACCCAACTTTTAAATTCTTATAAATGAATTGAAAATGATAGGAAATAGAAAATACCATACGTTTATAATCCTTGTAAAGTGTTAAATACTAAATATCATATAAACTGAATATGCATAATTAAACTAGCTTCTCAAAATGGAATAATGAGGGGTAGTAAATAGTAATGGAATCAGTAGCATTTTAGAAGTTTGAAGAGTGTTTGGCTTCGTTTTTTAGAGATTAAAAAATCTTTTTGAAAAAGTTACAAAAAATTCATTCTTTGCAAAATCCAAAAGTACTTTTGGTCAAACATTTTTTTGCCTATTATCTTTTTTTGCAAAATCCAAAAGTACTTTTGGTCAAACATTTTTTTGCCTATTATCTTTTTCTAAAAGGACTTTTGCCCGCATGAGTAGAAGATTAGAAAAGTGTTTGCCCAGTTGCTTTACTTACTTGTAGTCTATATCAAGAATCAATATTTATAGTTCGATCTGCAGTTCGAATGAGCAAATCGAATGTGAAATCAGAAATCGCAAATTAGGAAGGATCAACAGGAGTAATTAGTGAATTTTGAGTACCTTGCAATCCCGCAACAGAAGCTAGAAGGTAGATCGATGTCGTAAATAGTAATCGGGCAAGCAGAAGCAAATATAAATGATCGATCGAGGCGTATAGGAGAGACGAGATGTGGGAGCGGCGTGTGAAAGGGTGAGGATTGTTGGGTGAAAACTTGAAATGAACGTGACCCTAGCTGCTCCTTTTTCAAAAAAAAAATTAATTTTTTTTTAAGTTTATAATTGAAAAACAAGTTTTCGGATATCGGATATACGAAGTATCCCAAAATTTCTAGAAATCAAAATCTGTATCCGAATCCGAAAGTATAGACATCCAAATTTTTGATAATAAAAAATCCGGATATCAAAAATTCAAATACTCATTAGTTTAAGGAGCACAATCTAGCGATTGAAAGAACATGTTAGGGAGGGGCATATTAGTAGAAGAAAGTAAGAAATTTACTAAGACAAGTCGGCTTGCTAAATAGAGAATGCTTCTACAGACAAGCTGCTTCCGTTAGGGTGTGTTTAGTTTCGGAACATAACCACAACCGAAATAACCGAAAATCGAAAGTGACAAATCCCATAATTGAAGCCCAGAGCGATATAAAAGAGTAGGTTATGGTTCAATTTTGGGTTTGGGCTAGTTATATCGGTCTCAGAACCATTTATGACCAAAGATACTTGACTCGTTAAGGAACCGGGAAAAAAAACTTTTACTAAATAAAATGTGTAAAGGGGGATTTCATGTCACGTATGTCTCGTACAACGGAATTATCTATCACAATAAAAATTTATTTTTTATTTTAAAAAAATCAACTCTAATGCTCTTTATTTTGCGACCTGTAAATGAGTCAATACATAACCAAATAACACATTTTCATAGTCTAACTTTAAGCCAAAAAATTGAACTACATTGAATTAAAAAGAAAAACACACAAAACAAGTCAATCGTAATTATAACGAAACAGTTATGATTGTTTAAAGTGAAGCAAAAATTATACATACTGCAAAATCAACAACAAATCAATTTTGATACCCTATGTTTAGGGCCTGTAAGTTGGTTGATATTAACAAAATAAGGTATTTTCATATTATAATATTAAGCCAAAACATTGAACTACATTCTAAGAAAAAAAAGGAAGGTTCAATCTGACTTGCAACAAAATAGTTATAATAGTTTAAAGTTGAGCAAAATGAAGTCTCTTAAACTAGTTCCAAGAACCAGATTACCTAGGTACCCAATGGATCCAGCATTGGAATGCGTGAATTAGGGAACTGATAACTGAATCGGGTATGCTTATTCGATTCCAATCGGTTCCGATTCAAATTTTCAGTCAAAAAGTTCATCCCTAGCTTTCGCGACAAATTTGTCTCCAAGCCTAAGTTTTTTCAAAAGCTGAGCAAAATGTTAATTCGTTGATGAATTAAGAAAATTCAGGAAAACAATTACAACTTCTAGATAAACGTTTATAATTTCTCAAAATTGTTTGTCAACCTTGTCCATATTATCAGTATAGATAGAAATCATACTTAAGATTTTTGGACTCACGACGAAAAATTAGACAAATTGTAGTCTTAGTATCTCTCCTTTTGAATTTTGCCAAGACTGAAAGTGGTTTTTGATTGAACCCTATATTAAATTCCGTAATATTCAGAGAGTAAAAAATTGACATGTTTGGTATCAAGGTTTTGAGATTTTATAAGAGAGTTTTTGCATCGAAGTACCCCAAAAAAATCTTTGTTTGGGAGCATGAATGTGAAGTTTTTATTTAGAATAAAAAACTTCTAATATAAAAGTTATTTCAAGTAATGCTAAAGAAAAGCTTCTACATATTTTAACAAATGTATTGAGTTGTCCTTTAAAAAAATCATGTATATATTTATCTATATTAATCTTAACAACGTCCAATCTTCAAAGGCAATAAGTTTTATTCTCTGCATACACAACATCAATCCACATCATTCCTCTTGAGATTATACATGTTCATCTATTCACCTTCGGTACTTCTATATCATACGGTTCTTTTAGAATTAGGCCCTAAAATTATATGTACAACAGATAGATAAATGTAGCTATAATATGAACATATTGAGTTTTAGATGTTATTAACGTTATATAGATAGTTGAATTTGGAAAATAAAATTGATCAGTTGTTTGTGTTGTGTTCTATGAAGACCATGGTAGTGAAGCTTATTTAATCACATGTCTTCTAGCTAAGAAATATAGTATCAAGTATAGTATCATTTGTTGTTTTCCTCTGATGTCAATGGTTTAAGTTATGTTTGGGATGTAAATGGAATTAAGAATAGTTTAGAAATAGATTAAATTTATAGTTAAAATAACATGTCATCTATATTTTCTACAAAGCGCATTTTCATACGATGTTAGATGGTTTCGAATAATGCTAAATGTTAATCATTTTGATTGTTAAATGTTATGAATACAAGGTTCCATAGTCCAAAAACAAGATATCATCAATGTCAAATTGAAAATGAGCCTCTAACTACTATGCAACAAGCTTTCAATCGTTCTCATTCGTCGTTACAATGTTATACCAAAAGATCATTTAGAGTCATGAAAATTGATAGAAAATACTTAATAGAATGCCCAAATTTAGTGTTTAAACACAAAGACCTTATTATGGGTTAGTTGTTTTCAATAACTACATTTGGGGTAACTCAAAGGAAGACATGATGTTTACAACATCCGATTACGTACCACTACCACATGACGAACTTCATTTGCTTTGCTTAACTATATTCATGATAACACATTATTTTAAAACATCCAAATTACATAGCGTATTATGAACTTGTTGATGTTTATCCAAACATTTCCACCTTTGTAAAGAACAAGGGTTTCAAACTCCAAATAAAAATTCTCACTTCCAAGTTCCAACCACCAAGGCATTTTTCTCAAACATACCCATATATATTCTCAACTCTCAAGGGATGTTTGATTGGTTTCAAAACAAACCTTTTAGGTTAATTTTCATATTTGTGACAAACATTAAAAAGTTACAAATTCAGTCAAAATGTTTGATTGTTTTGCATGGTGGTCCATAGACCATAGTTCCATTGCAATTTTTATCCATGATTTGGACATTGTTAAAATGATCATCAAGTACAATACCAAATGATTGTTTTGTCCCTTTCATCCTTTTCAGCTTTTCTTTAATGCATAACCTAAAAATATTTTGCATCCTCCCCCTCTTTATCCCTTAAATCAAATAAAATTCAACCAAAACCTAAAAGAAAAAAAGAAAAAACAAAGTAGAAGAAAACCCAAACACAAATCCAAATTCAAACAAAATCAAACGACAAAACAAAAGTTTGTTGGATACGTCGTCTATTATCGGGTCTGGTAAGAGACTTAGGTTTCTGGTTAGATAGTTAGATTCAGACTGTTTGATATCACAGTTAGAAGCCCTCTTACCGAGTCTTGTAAAAAGTTGAGTCCGACTTAATCAGAAATCAGATCTGACTCAATCAAACAACTCCAAACCCAAGCCTATCTTCACACATACCATTATTAATACCATTAACATGGAAGGGAAGAAAAGAAGATGAACACAAAAACAAAACTAAATGAACTTCTTATATCCAAACAATATACCTATACACCATGTCTCCATTACACAAGTCTACAAATTTGGTGCAAAACCATACCAAATAATCAGGAATGATTATGATACGTATCCCACTCAAATTTAGGTTGAGAAAAAACTTGATAATCAATGGGTCCATCTACAACATTCTCAACACTTTGTATACTCTGCAACAACGCAGGCTGAAATCCATCATTCTCAGTAGGCCAAACCCAAAGCTTATGCACTACCAAAACACCAAAAGTCAATATAGCCTGCAACTTTTTCAAATCTCCTCTAACCACAAAAAAGAAAACCATCGATACAAGAAACAAATCAACACAAATCCTCATAATAAACAAAACCGTATCCATCAACCTCCCATCATTGCCAGCTGGAAACCCTCTCACTCTGTACACAAACAGAAAGTTGTACTTATCCACCACGTATCTGTACCCAAAATAAATCGCACCCACAGGAACTATAAGGGGCGAAAACGACGAATAGATTAACGTGAGGGCAAAAATCGTTAAATTAAACGCGTAATATTGCGCGAAATCAAACGCTTGTTTTGGGACCGGTGAAGTTCTACTAATCGGATACTCGTGTAAACTGTAATTATTATCCTCGTTGTTCCTATTATGCCCTTGATTCGGTGCAATTAACGGCCTCACGAGCCCTTCGGTAGCGTTTTCTTCAAGGGCGTATTCGTCATTTTGCTCTGGGACTAGGTCGAGCATGTCGTTCTTTTGAAACTTTTGTAGCTTTTTTTTGATCCATGGTATTGGTGCTAAAAGATCGAAGGAGATTCCTAAGAAAGTTGAAGTGATCAAGAATGCTACAGAAGAAAGACAGGATCTTGATAAGAAGGAGGCGCTCATGTATTGTTCGATTCGTTTACAATCTTCTCCATCTAAATAACATCTACCCATTTTCAAGATTAGGCTTTCTAAAGATGATTCAACTAGGGCTCTTAAGAGAATTAGGTTTACCAAAAAGAAGCACACCATTTTTAAAAGTGCAGCTCTTTGTTCTCCAGAAACAGTGAAGTGTTTTTCGAATTTAGAAAGATATGAGAGGGTGGAAGGGACGATTACGTACATGCTTATGAAGATGAGAACATTTGGGAGAAATTGGAAGATTATAGTTGCTAACCAGCTTGAGCTTTGTAGCCATGTTAACCATAATTGAGCATTGTCCATGGCTTCTGCGTTTATGATTCTCCCTGCACTTTTTAGGGCACTGATTACAGCAAGAGGTGAGCTGCAAAAGAGAAGGAGGAGTAGCAGAAATGAGTTTACGAAGATTCTTCTAACTTTCAAGGATAGCTTTGTGGACCCCAGATGATTCCAGTATATATCAGTTGCTAAAGGTGCCCTTTCAACTTTCCAATGGTTTTTTTGAAGTTGTAACTCCGTGATAGAGAAGAATCTGCCTACACGTTTTTTCTTTTCATTACGAAAATCTTCAACTGCTTTGTTAGCAGTGTAAACGTCTTTGAATACTATGAATGCAACTCCAGCACCCTTTGCTCTTCCATCTTTATAAGCTGCCATTTCCATTTCGAGATCAGCTCTGCGTTCTTGTAGTTTTCTTAATTTTTCATCATCTGAAAACCCGAGAAAATCACTGATTCGTCTCCATGAATCCTTCAGGGATTGCCAGAAAGTACGCAGTTTTGATTGGAGTCCATCATGATGATCAACTAGGATGCCGTAGTTTGTATCTTCGTAGAACAAAGCTTCTGATTCCATTTTGTTTACTAATTTTGTGACATCTTCTCTTACTTTCACCAAGTCTGTGACTAGATCATCTAAAGCACATAGATCCATGGGGAGGATAACTTTGTAAACCTTTCCAGGGTACTTATGTTGGAAGTACTCCATTAAGGCATCCCTTGCGGGCCCTATGTTTTTGGGGATTCCTTGTATCAGTAGAGTGAAAATGGCGGATGAATTGGCGCTATTAGGGTCACTAGGGTTTCCATATCCGTCTCTAAACCTTGTGATTTTCAAACTCCGTTCGATTTTATTGATTCCGTAATGAACTAAGATAACAACAAGCACGACGAACACAAAGTGAATCCAAAGTAAACCCGAACCTTTCGCGATATGATTGATCGTAGTCATTGAGAACTCATCCACGATAGACACCGTTCCCGCGTAAAGATTCAGCGGCAGTAGGACAGTGATGGAGAGTACCGAAATCAATAAAATTAACGAATAGCTCCCGCCCTCGATAAGAAGAAATTGAGCAGCATCAGCACCGCAGTGGCGGGCGATCTCACGGCCAGTGGCGTGCCAAACCGCTAAGAGCTTTGACAGAATGGCAGTGGGACCCGGCATGCGGCGGTGATCGCTGCGGAGCTTGACGAGGACGAAGACGAGAACGCAGGTGATGGTGCCGACGATGGATATGTTAAGGAGGTACTGTATGTTTCCATACCACGTCGTTTCGAAATCTTCATCGCCGGGGGACGACGGTGGAAGGGATTGAGTGTGATCATTATTCATCGAGATGGTGAACGATGATTGTGGTGCGAGGTTCATGATGCGAGCAACTTGGGGCTCAAGAACCTCCTATCTTTTAGGGGTTTCAGTTTTCATTCGGCGAATTCTTGATAATTGATTATGTATCGAAGGGGATTGGATTGATACCTTTCCGATTTAGGGTTAGGGTTTTAGTTGAAATTGGAATCGATGTAGTAATCTTGGTAGGGAAGCGAGAAAGGAAGGGATAAATTTGGTATTGTGGACCTAAGGAGGACTCAATGATGTTTAAAACATTAATAAATGTGTTATTTACATGGGAAGTTAATGTATTTTCCAAATATAAAAATGTACAAAATTACTAGATATCAAAGGGTTTATAGCCATTGGTATCGGGTGTTACCATCTTTAATGGAGGATGAGGGTTCAAGTTTTACTGGACACATAGGTGGTATTAGGAGTAGTTTGGGGTTAATGTAAATTTATCGTTCTAAAAAAACAAATTTTACTAGATTTTTCCTTTTAGTTTTTCAAGGCGTAAAACTATTATAGCTCATTCCCGCTTAGTCTCTCTGTGGTTTTAAAAACTTTTCCAGTCCTTTTAGCCAACATCATTCGAATAAGTCGTTAGTTCATCCCATGTCGCCACATGGCTTACCATGTCTATACTTAAATGAGGCCAAATGCTTACGTTAACTGCCACACAGGCACCGACATTTTATCTCTCAACTAACCCTTTAACGCCTCCCTTGTTGATCTTTACCACTTACTTTCACGCTTGCAAATACAAGCGAACAAAACTCTCCATTCCTCCCTCATATAGTCAATGAATCAATTGTGATTTGTAGCGTGTTGGTGATTTTAGTATCACCATGTCATTTTAAGTAACTGGAACTGACATGTGAGCTAAGGGGCTTCATAATTCGTATGCTAATATATGTACGAGGTTGTGCGGAGTGCACGCATGTATAATTAGAAGCCGGTTCGACGACTAGTCGAGGGTCCGACGGCAGCTCCCCTGGGGTTTTCAGAGGGGAAGCGCCCCTTTGGTGGGGTATAGGGGCAATGCCCCTAGTGGGTTCCAAGGGACAGAGCCCCTCGCTGGGGTCCCGCTAACTCGTTAGTTTTGGTAACCCTAAATCCTTATTAGATCCGGATTATCCTCACTTGCTTCCAAAGCAACTAATGACGGTCCAACCTTAATGAAACCATAATCTCGTTTAATATATAAAGGTTGTTCATTCTCATAAAAAGGTCACGTTTATTAGCTCTCGTTTTCATCAAAACTCTCACAGAATCTCTCTAGCAAAGTGGCTTACAATTTTTGTGCCTAGAATCGTAAAGTGTTCTCAGGCATAGGGTAGAAATATCAGTTCGGAAAGTGTTCTCACGATCCAAGTTGGTATCCAGATCTCCACTACAAACCCTAACTTTCTTACATAACGTTCAAAAAATACCAATAAAAAATTTCATTTTTGAATATCAAATCCATAAACATTTGTTCCAAAACTGTGACAACCCAAACTTTTTTCAGTCAACGAAAGTCAAAACCCGTTAAATAAAAATATCGATTTTTATTGGTTTTGTCAATTTTGTCAAGCTCGTAAGGATCGAAAACAACTTACAGTATATGAATTATATATATATATATATATATATATATATATATATATATATATATATGTGTGTGTGTGTGTGTGTGTGTGTGTGTCGGGACTAAAATCGAGCGAAAAATCAAGTTTTTCTTCGAAAATCAACCAAGTCTCGTTCATCCCGGTGTTTACTGTGACATCCCCAAAATCTCGGCCAGAAAAGTCCGATTTCATTTATGTTTTTTAAAATAATTTTCAGAGTAAATCCTTTTAATTTTAAAAGAGATGCGGAATTTGTTCCCAAAAACAAAACATGATAAAATAGATATTTATCAAAACATTTCATAAAGAAATATGATTTCATTTCACAATCAAAAGTCGGGATGTCATGTTCCGATACAGATCATAAAGCATAAACGATAGCATTACAAGTCATTCAACAAATATATACATATACAGACTTGTAAACAAAAACAACTTGATGTTCGCCCATCTTAAGCTCTTGCGCCACTTCCTGTAAAATAAATCAACTGAGTGGGTCAGGCTTGGGAGCCTGGTGAGCATATAGGGTTTTCAACCCACAATAATTATATTTAATTTCAACAATCAACAATAAACCCGATTACCCATTCCCGTTATCCTCACCTTACGTTCCTAAAAATAACGTCTATTATAAGGAACCTATTTCAGGATTTTTCATCGGGATGGACATTACTGCAGAGGGGCTTCCTCAACATTAAGTGTCCTAAAGGCAACCATGTGGGGGATAGAGTACACCGGTGAACACGTCGTTCACAACACCTACAGGTAATGAGCCTGCTAGTGTTCCACAGGACAGTCTAGAATAGTCCGTGGTCGTCATCCATACTCTGCTGAATGACTAGAATAACACCAATAACACCGAGGCCTCTCATCTGTTTATTACACACCAATTATCTACCCATGTTCTACCCAACATATTAGTAGATAAAAATATACATTTTTATACATAGTTTAAAAACATGTATAACATGCTTTAAGCAATACATATTCCACATAACAGATGAGGCATACACACATAACACGTATTTCACAGAGAATACATCAGATTTGTAAGATAGAAGAGAGTGGATATACAATCACACGTATAACAACCAAATATATACACCTAACACGTATTTTATATGAAATACTTCATAATATTGCGTTGGAATGAAAATAACTACACACTCACTTGATCAAAAGATGATCGGGCAGCACTACGGCTTGCAGAAGAGGTGTTTCTCCGTAGATCTGGAAGATCTTCACAAAACCGGGCTCCTCGCGGGCAGCGTTTCGGCTCGGGAATAACGCTCTCGGGATCCTCGGGGCTTCGGATCTTGCTTCGGGGCTCAGGAATATTACCGGGGCTTCGGGGTATAAACGGCACGCAAAACGAGGCAAAACTTAGAGAGAGAGAAGAGTTTGAACAAGAGAAAATGGCTGAATTCGAGTTCTATTTATAGGCTGCTGGGTCTGGGATTACGCGGAGCGTACTCAAATTACGCGGGGCGTACTCGGGTTACGTGGGGCGTACTTTGATGTCACTGCGTGCGTCGACTGGTGGCACTCGAGTATTGGTCAGACAAGTTGCATCCGACTGAGTACGCGGGGCGTACTCAAATTACGCGGGGCGTAATTGACTTGTCAAACTTCTAAATTGCGTAACTTTCGCATACGAGCTCCGTTTTCGACGTTCTTTATATCCACGCGAAGGTCAGACCATACTCTACAACTTTCATTTAGACTCCGTCGGCTAATTTTGATTTTTATTTTTATTATTTATTTTTAGAAGGCCGGGACAGAAAAATTTCGTTATAAATTCATAACTTCTTCGTCTAACGTCCGTTCTCACCTAACTTTTCATCGTTTCGCTACTAACAACAAGATCTTCGATTCTCATTTAGATTGTTTCGGCTAAAAACCGCTCGATCTCAAATCGAGTATTCGGGCTGTATACTGCTAAGTCGAAATTTCATAAAATCATAACTTCCTCATACGAAGTCAGATTTGGGCGTTCCTTTTATGCACGCTCTCGGTTTAACGAAATCTACGACTTTCGTTTAGATCGTTAAGGCTAAATATCGCTCTATCTTAAATTCATATTTTACATCACTCGGCGTCATATCGGTTCTGTCGCAAAACTTCGACAGGTCATAACTTCTTCGTTATAACTCGGATTTTGGCATTCCTTATATCCCCGGAATCCTTGTTTCGACCACTATAACTTTATGCAAAGATGTCGGGCTTATCTCACACTTAAATTTTTTATGCTTATTTTATTCTTAATTTATTAAATTATAAAAATTAAGAAAATACACACATAAATCACATAATTCAAATAATTCACAAATAATACATTCTTATTATTTCAAGTTGAGTTACAAGGTTAACCTAGACTATTACATTGCTAAAAATGGAAAGCCTAGAAACACAGGCGTTACAATTCTCTCCACCTTAGAATGATTCCGTCCCCGGAATCACACACCAGCAAACAAATGCGGATAGCGACTCATCATGTCACTCTCCGTCTCCCAGGTGAGATTTGGCCCATTCGTGTGTTTCCATCGGACAAGCACTAACTCCACCATCTTACGTTGCAATTTCTTAGTCTTTCGGTCAACAATTGCCTCCGGTTCCTCAATCAACCTTTTGTTCTCATCGATCCTCAACTCTGAAAGTGGAATTATGTCGGGAACTTCTCCCGTGAACTTCCTCAAATAACATACATGGAAAGTGTTATGAATTCCATTCAGTTCTTCTGGTAGTTCGAGCTTGTAAGCTTGGTTCCCAATCCTCTGAAGAACTTTAAACGGTCCAATAAACCTTGGACTTAACTTTCCCCTTTTTCCAAATCTTATAAGTCCCTTCCACGGCGAGACTTTAAGCAAAACCGAATCTCCAACTTCAAAAGTCATCGGTCTTCGCTTTTTGTCAGCATAACTCTTTTGACGATCCTGAGCTGCTAACATTCTCTCCCTAATTATTTTCAACTTTTCAGCAGTTTGATGGACTATCTCCGGCCCCATAAACTGCTTTTCCCCAGCCTCAAGCCAACAAGACGGCGTACGACACTTCTGTCCATACAAGGCTTGATAAGGTGCCATCTTTATGCTCGAGTGAAAACTATTATTATAGGAAAATTCTACCAAAGGTAAATGTTCATCCCAATTACCTAGGAATTCCAAGGTACACGCTCTCAACATATCTTCAAGTGTTTGTATCGTCCGTTCGCTCTGACCATCAGTCTGCGGATGGTAAGTTGTACTTAAACACAACTTGGTACCCAATTCCTCTTGTAGACTTTTCCAAAATCTTGAGGTGAAACGACTATCACGATCCGACACAATTGTTATCAGAACACCGTGAAGTCTCACAATTTCCTTCACATAAGAATTCGCAAGCTTTTCCATAGACCATTTCTCATTGGCTGCTATGAAATGCGCACTCTTAGTGAATCGATCGACGACCACCCAAATCATGTCGTGACCATTCTTTGTTCTGGGCAGTTTAGTGACAAAATCCATAGTAATGTCTTCCCACTTACCCATAGGCACAGGCAATGGTTCTAAACTCCCGTACGGTTTCTGATGTTGTGCCTTGACTCTTGCACAAGTCACACACTCGGCCACATACTTCGCAATGTCGAGCTTCATCGTCGGCCACCAATAATAGGGTTTCAGGTCCCTATACATTTTAGTGCTACCGGGATGAATTGAGTACATGGTCTTGTGAGCTTCTTCCATCAGAAGATCTCTGACTCCTCCTGTCTTAGGTATCCAAATCCGATCTTGGAACACCTTCAGTCCGTGACTGTTTACACCGAACACCAACGTTTTGCCCAAACGTTCTTCCTTCCGGTTATTCTTCTCCGAAGCTTCCTCTTGAGCTTTCTTTATACTTTCTAAAATGGTTGAGACAACTTCAATTCTCAACGCTCTTGGCCTTCTCTTTTCAAGATTGACTTTTCGACTGAGAGCATCAGCAACAACATTGACCTTACCGGGGTGGTAAAGTATCTCACAGTCGTAGTTTTTAAGTAGTTCCAGCCAGCATCGTTGCCTCATATTCAATTCTTTCTGACTAAAGAGATATTGGAGACTCTTATGATCAGTGAAAAGTTTGCACTTCGTGCCATAGAGGTAATGCCTCCATATTTTCAGAGCGAAAACTACCGCTGCCAACTCCAAATCATGAGTCGGGTAGTTCTTTTCATGCTCTTTCAGCTGTCGAGATGCATACGCGATCACCTTATCTCTTTGGGTCAAAACACAACCCAATCCAACACCAGACGCATCGCTATAAACAGCGAAGTCTTCAACTCCATCGGGTAGAGAAAGTATCGGTGCCTCGCATAGTTTCTTCTTTAGCTTCTCGAATGCTTCTTTATGCTTATCACTCCAAGAATAAGTAGCTCCTTTGTGGATCAAAGCTGTTAATGGACTAGCGATCGAAGAAAACCCTTGGATAAACCTTCGGTAATATTCGGATAATCCTAAAAAGCTTCGAATCTCCGTGGGACTTTTTGGTTGTTCCCACTTCATTACAGCTTCAATCTTTGCTGGATCAACCATTATACCTTCTTGGTTGACCACGTGACCCAAGAATTGGACTTCTCGAATCCAAAAATCACATTTGGAAAACTTCGCATACAACTTCTCCTTCTTTAAGACTTCCAAAACTTCTCGCAAGTGTCTACCATGCTCCTCTTGGCTTTTTGAATAAATCATAATGTCATCAATGAACACTATCACAGATTTATCAAGGAACGGATTACAAACCCTGTTCATTAAATCCATGAATGCTGCGGGAGCATTGGTTAGTCCAAACGACATAACCAAAAACTCATAGTGTCCATATCGGGTTCTGAATGCGGTCCTCTATATCCTGCTCTCTTACTTTTAGCTGATGATATCCTGACCTCAAGTCGATCTTTGAGAAATAACTTGAACCTTGTAGCTGATCGAATAGGTCATCAATCCTCGGCAACGGATATCTATTCTTTATTGTTGCCTTATTCAGCTCTCGGTAATCAATGCACATCCTCATGCTTCCATCTTTCTTCTTTACGAATAACACCGGAGCTCCCCAAGGTGATGAACTAGGTCGAATGAAACCTTTGTCCAATAACTCCTGAAGTTGCATCATTAGCTCCTTCATCTCCGTTGGTGCTAATCGATAAGGTGCTTTTGCAATTGGCGTTGTTCCGGGCAACAAGTCAATACGAAATTCTACTTGTCGATCGGGCGGTAATCCAGGAAGATCTTCGGGAAATACTTCCGGATAATCACACACAACAGAAATATTTTGCATCACCTTCTTTTCCTTCTTAGCATCGATCACGAATGCTAAATATGATGTACATCCCTTGGTCAAACACTTTCTGGCTTTCATTAGGGAAATGATTCCAGAATTTACTCTGAGTTTATCTCCATACACCATAAACGATTCCTTTCCAGGCGGATTTACTTTCACTATTTTCTTCTTGCATAAAATTTCGGCATCATTGGCACTAAGCCAATCCATTCCCAAAACGATGTCGAAACCATTAAGTTCTATAGGTAATAATTCCTCGTGGAACTTATTCCCATTCAAATCAATTAAAATGTTTTTCATACGATGGATAACAGGTACAATCTTGCCACTAGCAACTTCGACTAATAAAGCATTATCTAGTCTCACAATAGGCAAAGCTAGTTTTCTACCAAATTCATGCGATATAAAGGAGTAGTTGGCTCCATAATCAAATAAAATTTGGGCAGGCAATTTGTTAACGAGAAAGGTACCTGAAGCGACATCAGCTTCATCTTTAGCAGCTTCCAGTGTCATCTGGAATGCTCTCGCCTTTGGCTTTGGCGGAATGTTGGGTCTTGCTGCCGCCTTCTTCTTCGGACAATCCCTTGAGATGTGCCCCTCCTCACCGCAACCATAACAAACATTCTTGGTGAAAGTGCAGTCGTTGGCATAATGCCCTGGCTTTCCACATTTGAAGCATGTGGTTTCCCCGCCACACTTCCCATGATGCTTCTTCTTGCACTTGTCGCACCATTGCGCCTCTACCTTTCCTCCACTTCCTCTCGAACTAGACTTCGAGAATTTACTTTTCTTGCTGGACCCTGAAAATCCATCGATTTTCCTTTTCTCACCAACCTCTGACCTTTCTAGACCTTTTTCCCTGATCTGGGTCTCAACATTTCTAGCAGCCCAGATGGCGGCTTTCAATGTGGTTGCTTGCTTAACCATTGGACCATAGTCCGCTGGTAGTCCAAGGGCAAACTTGTTGACCTTAGAGAGTTCTGTAGGCACCAAATATGGGATAAACTTCATCTTTTCCGTGAAACTTGTAGCGTATTCAGTAACGCTCAATTTCCCTTTCTTCAAATTCTGAAACTCATTACTGATTTCCAGAAGGTCCTGCTCGGAGCAGTATTGCAGTTTTAGTTGTTCCACAAAGTCTTCCCAAGACATTTTGCTTGCTTCTCCCTTGGGCATAGAGTCAGCTAACAGCTTCCACCAACTCAACACGCCAGATTTTAGCAGAGGGATCGCAAGAGCGGTCTTCTGCCTATTGCTGCAATCGCAACTTTCAAACATAGTCTCCATTTCGAAGACCCAGTCCATAACTTGCACCGGCGTCGGGCGTCCGGATAGGCATGGTGGTTTGGATGCCATGAAATCCTTATACTTGCACCCACGACCATCATTTCCTCCATATTGGTTATTGCGTCTAACCACGGGTTGTTCGTCTTGACCAATGATCCCACTAAAGTTTTCTCCTTCAGACTGCCCTCCATTCTCCTCGGGCTCTTCCGCTTGAATTGATGGTTCTTCACGATTCTGCCTAAGCAGGCGTCTTGTTTCTTCCATTTGACGATCTAACATCATTTGAATCATCATTTGTACACCAACCATTGTTATCGGCTCAGGTGCAGCAGCTACGACAGGTACTTGCTCGATTATAGGTGGTTGATTCCTGTTTTCATTAGCATTTCCAACTCCGCTTCTTGTTCTCACCATTTTGATCTATACACCGAATAATTTCACCTTATTACTCCAAACGATTACATGCTAGTTCTAATATCGTACATATACACTTAGAATCCTAAACACATAAACCTTCAGATCCGGTTGGCAATAAACCGTAGATCCGAACAAATAATATCATATATGGCAACATATAATATTTAGCACATAAAAGCATTTTAGGCAACTTTCCTAAAATAAACTAGTGCTTGTGTCTAAAATCCAACAGACACATACCTCGCAATCTCCACTTAGAATGCTAAGTTTAAGTTTAGAAATCCTACAAATTCCTAGTTCGCTTAAACTAATGCTCTGATACCAACTGTGACATCCCCAAAATCTCGGCCAGAAAAGTCCGATTTCATTTATGCTTTTTAAAATAATTTTCAGAGTAAATCCTTTTAATTTTAAAAGAGATGCGGAATTTGTTCCCAAAAACAAAACATGATAAAATAGATATTTATCAAAACATTTCATAAAGAAATATGATTTCATTTCACAATCAAAAGTCGGGATGTCATGTTCCGATACAGATCATAAAGCATAAACGATAGCATTACAAGTCATTCAACAAATATATACATATACAGACTTGTAAACAAAAACAACTTGATGTTCGCCCATCTTAAGCTCTTGCGCCACTTCCTGTAAAATAAATCAACTGAGTGGGTCAGGCTTGGGAGCCTGGTGAGCATATAGGGTTTTCAACCCACAATAATTATATTTAATTTCAACAATCAACAATAAACCCGATTACCCATTCCCGTTATCCTCACCTTACGTTCCTAAAAATAACGTCTATTATAAGGAACCTATTTCAGGATTTTTCATCGGGATGGACATTACTGCAGAGGGGCTTCCTCAACATTAAGTGTCCTAAAGGCAACCATGTGGGGGATAGAGTACACCGGTGAACACGTCGTTCACAACACCTACAGGTAATGAGCCTGCTAGTGTTCCACAGGACAGTCTAGAATAGTCCGTGGTCGTCATCCATACTCTGCTGAATGACTAGAATAACACCAATAACACCGAGGCCTCTCATCTGTTTATTACACACCAATTATCTACCCATGTTCTACCCAACATATTAGTAGATAAAAATATACATTTTTATACATAGTTTAAAAACATGTATAACATGCTTTAAGCAATACATATTCCACATAACAGATGAGGCATACACACATAACACGTATTTCACAGAGAATACATCAGATTTGTAAGATAGAAGAGAGTGGATATACAATCACACGTATAACAACCAAATATATACACCTAACACGTATTTTATATGAAATACTTCATAATATTGCGTTGGAATGAAAATAACTACACACTCACTTGATCAAAAGATGATCGGGCAGCACTACGGCTTGCAGAAGAGGTGTTTCTCCGTAGATCTGGAAGATCTTCACAAAACCGGGCTCCTCGCGGGCAGCGTTTCGGCTCAGGAATAACGCTCTCGGGATCCTCGGGGCTTCGGATCTTGCTTCGGGGCTCAGGAATATTACCGGGGCTTCGGGGTATAAACGGCACGCAAAACGAGGCAAAACTTAGAGAGAGAGAAGAGTTTGAACAAGAGAAAATGGCTGAATTCGAGTTCTATTTATAGGTTGCTGGGTCTGGGATTACGCGGGGCGTACTCAAATTACGCGGGGCGTACTCGGGTTACGCGGGGCGTACTTTGACGTCACTGCGTGCGTCAACTGGTGGCACTCGAGTATTGGTCAGACAAGTTGCATCCGACTGAGTACGCGGGGCGTACTCAAATTACGCGGGGCGTAATTGACTTGTCAAACTTCTAAATTGCGTAACTTTCGCATACGAGCTCCGTTTTCGACGTTCTTTATATCCACGCGAAGGTCAGACCATACTCTACAACTTTCATTTAGACTTCGTCGGCTAATTTTGATTTTTATTTTTATTATTTATTTTTAGAAGGCCGGGACAGAAAAATTTCGTTATAAATTCATAACTTCTTCGTCTGACGTCCGTTCTCACCTAACTTTTCATCGTTTCGCTACTAACAACAAGATCTTCGATTCTCATTTAGATTGTTTCGGCTAAAAACCGCTCGATCTCAAATCGAGTATTCGGGCTGTATACTGCTAAGTCGAAATTTCATAAAATCATAACTTCCTCATACGAAGTCAGATTTGGGCGTTCCTTTTATGCACGCTCTCGGTTTAACGAAATCTACGACTTTCGTTTAGATCGTTAAGGCTAAATATCGCTCTATCTTAAATTCATATTTTACGTCACTCGGCGTCATGTCGGTTCTGTCGCGAAACTTCGACAGGTCATAACTTCTTCGTTATAACTCGGATTTTGGCATTCCTTATATCCCCGGAATCCTTGTTTCGACCACTACAACTTTATGCAAAGATGTCGGGCTTATCTCACACTTAAATTTTTGATGCTTATTTTATTCTTAATTTATTAAATTATAAAAATTAAGAAAATACACACATAAATCACATAATTCAAATAATTCACAAATAATACATTCTTATTATTTCAAGTTGAGTTACAAGGTTAACCTAGACTATTACATTGCTAAAAATGGAAAGCCTAGAAACACGGGCGTTACATTTACAGTCGTAACCCGTTCACGGCCCGGGGACCCCACCTCAAGCTGTGAACCCAGCATATATATATATATATATATATATATATATATATATATATATATATATATATATATATATATATATATATATATATATATATATATATATATATACCCTCATTTCTACAAGGCTGACCGAAAACACTACTTTCTCTCTCTAAACCCACCAACCGAAAACTCAAGAAAATCATCCAAATCCACCTTGGAACTTGTTTTGGAGCATCAAACATTCATCATTTCATCAAATCAAGCACCATTCATTATTGGGTTTACGGCCTTGAACCTTCAAATCTTCATATTTTCATCAAGAACACCAAGAACAGGTAGTAAATCAACCATTCAAAGGTCGAGAACCGTTCATGGCCGCAATCAATCCTAAACCGTGAATTTTGGTTAACTTCAATCGAGTCTCGGTTACATTCCTTAACAAAAAGCAAGTGTTTTCTAACACTTTAACTAATGGGTTTGCTAATTTAAATGCAAATATGTGTTTAATTATTATTAGAATTCCGTTAATTGTCGCATACAACAACTTGAGGGTCCTCATTTCAGTTTCACTATTCGGCACCTTCTTGCAACCCACAGTGAGTTCATACCCCAAAGCTTCTACTATTTTAACGTTTTCAGGGGGAATACAAGCCAAACACCAATAGTTTTTGTGAACTTTATACACAGAATTTCAATAGGATTAAAATTTATGGAATTGATATAACCAAAAGATCTCCACATTTTATAAAGTATTTAGATATTTTATCCCTTTTGTAACATTTTGAGCACAATGGAAGTTTTCAACTCACAACTATAATTGCATAGTTTTCAGAACAATACACGAACCGAGTACTTAACACACATGCAAACTATAATAGGTATAATTTGGGATTTCAATACACAATTTTACCATATCAGGATTATACATTAACAATCATATAAACTATGACATATATAGTTTATGGTATACAATACTACTTTCTGAATACAAGAGTACCATACTAAATAATTATTTAAGTATAATTATTTTACTCTACAAGACATACGTATAGATTCAAGTACAAGTGAACATTACATTACACTTAAACTAGTTAATACAGGGTTGTGAGACATCACTTCAATTGTACCCTTAAAGGTGCAGGCTAAATCCTATCATAGTATAACCAGAGTCTCCTGGAGAGAGAGCGTGAGATTTGTGAATGGATCTATTCGGGATTGACTATCCCACACGTGAACTAGTTAATACAGGGTTGTGAGACATCCCTTTAGGATTGTGAGACATCACTTCAATTGTAATACTAGTTAATACTACTTAAACTAGTTAATACAGGGTTGTGAGACATCACTTCAATTGTACCCTTTAGGGTGCAAGCTAAATCCTATCATAGTATAACCAGAGTCTCCTGGAGAGAGAGCATGAGATTTGTGAATGGATCTATTCAGGATTGACTACCCCACACCTGAACTGCTAGCTACGGTTAGGCAGGTACGCCTGGGGTGACAATTTTCATAACATTTGATGCCTGAAGAATGTCATAGAGGTCATTAGGTCATATCAAGCATGGTTATACGAACTCACAACAGTATAAACTAACTTTTCGTTTACGGGATTTCATTCTTCAATGATTTTATTTTAAGTAATAAAACTACTATATATATATATATATATATATATATATATATATATATATATATATATATATATATATATATATCGGTGATAGCCAGGGTTTCATACAGTGCATTACTTAGATTACTGGTGGTAACCAGGGATTACATACAAGTACTTTCATACACAAAAACAAAATTCAATAACGAACTTACAATTAGTCTTAGGGTTTAAGTCTACCTTTTTACTAAAGAAAATTTTATATTTTCATGGAAACATACAAACATTTTCACAGATTCACCAACAGGTTTTCATTAAAAAAAAACATGCATATGAACTCATCGGCTTAATGTTGATACCCTTTTCAAAATCGCTTGTATTCTTAGAAAATCAGTAGACAGGTACTTTCGCAGGATTTTGAGAAGACAGAGCGTATAGAGTCACGTCTTTTATATTTTGCTATACTTTTGTTCTATATAAATATGAATCAAACTGATGTAAATACCATATATATATAATGTAATGATTGTGTTTACTTTGATTACTATGATGCAATTGTTGTGATACTATACATGGCATCCTCCACCTCCAAACGTTTCCGCCGTTTCGGTTTGGGGGTGTGACAAAAACCATTCATAGTAAAATGTATCTCTAAAACATCAGAGTAAAACAATAGTAATCAGTGCAGAAAATGTGACATCCCCAAAATCACGGCCAGAAAAGACCGATTTTCATTTATGCTTTTAAAATAAATTCAGTATAAATCCTTTTGATTTGAAAGAGTTGCGGAATTTGTTCCCAAAAATAAAACATGATAAAACAATGTTTACCAAAGCATTTCATAAAAGAAATGTATTTTTCATTATATAATAAAAACTCGGGGTGTCATGTTCCGATATAGACCAATAAGCATAAACGATAACATTACAAGTCATTCAACAAATATACACATATACAGACTTGTAAAACAAAACAACTTGATGGTTCATCCATCTTACGCCCTTGCGCCACTTCCTGTAATACAATTAAAACTGAGTGGGTCAGGCTTGGGAGTCTGGTGAGAGCATATAGGGTTTTCAACCCACAATAAATAATTAAATTAATTATTATCAACCAACAATAACCCAGTTACCCATTCCTGTTACTCTCACTTTACGTCCCTAAAATAACTAACACAAGGGACCTAATCTAAGAATATTTTCATCGGGGTGACAACACATGCTGCGGGGGTTCCTCAGCAATATAAGTCAAATAAGGCAACCATGAGGGGGATGGAATACAGCGAATGAACACCCAAGTTCATTAACACCTACAGGTTATGAGCCTGCTAGCGTTCCACTGGACTGTCTAGAAAAGTCCGTGGTCATCATCTAAATTCCGCTAGATGACTGGATCAAAACAACAACGAGGCCTCTCATCTGTTTATTACACACCAACTATCTACCCATGTTCTACCCAACATATTAGTAGATAAAAACATACATTTTTATACATATTTTCAAAACCTGTATAGCATGCTTGATCAATACATTTTCCATATAACAGATGAGGCACACACACATAACACGTATTTCATATAGAAATAATCAGATCTGTAAGATAGAAGAAAGTGAATATACATTTACATACATAACAACAAAATATACACATAACACGTATCTCGTATAAAATACTTCATAATTATACGTTAGGAGAAAGTAATAACACACTCCCACATATAAACAACAATATACTTAATACACTCAAACCATACTTGTATTATTATTGCGTTTATGAAAGGTAGTATACACTCACTTGATCAGAAGATGATCGGACAGCACTACAACTCATAGGAGTAGTATTCCTCAGCAGATCTGGAATATCTCTACAAAAAATCGAACTTCTCGCGGGCAGAGCTTCGGCTCGGAAACCGCACTTCTTGGGATCTTCGGGATCTCGGGACTTGCTTCGGGACTCGGGAATATTACCGGGGCTTCGGGGTATTTATGGCACGCAAATCGAGGCAAAACGGGAGAGCGAATGGAGAAAAATAGCAAAGAAGTCGGCTGCCCTCGCATCCTATTTATAGGAGGCTGGAGCCTCAGAGTACGCGGGGCATACGCCTGTACGCGGGGCGTACAGGTCCGAAATCGTCACTGTGTTCGTCATCCGAAGCCACTTGATGCGAGTGTCGATATCCTCGATGTACGCGGGGCGTACTTCGGATGAGTCCGATGACTCGCCCTCGGATAATACCGAATTTTTCAATTAAATTTAAATACAAATTATTTAATAAACTTCGGAAATTCATATCTTCTTCATACGAACTCCGTTTCCGACGTTCTTTATATCCACGCGAAGGTGAGACTACGCTCTACAACTTTTGTTTAGACTCCGTCGGCTAATTTTGAATTTATTTTTATTATTTATTTTTAATAGGCCGGGACAGAAAATTTCGTTATAAATTCATAACTTCTTCGTTTAATGTCCATTCTTGCCTAACTTTTTATCGCTTTGATACTAACAATGAGATCTTCGATTCTCATTTAGATCACTAAGGCTAAATATCGCTTTAACGTAAATTTCACTTTTTACGTTATTCAGCGGTGCCGATTCTGACGCGACACTTCGACATGTCATAACTTCTTCGTTATAACTCGGATTTCGGCATTCTTTATATCTTCGAAAACCTTGTTTCAACTACTACAACATTATCTAAAGATATCAAGTTTATTTTACTCTTAAATTTTGACGCTTATTTTTATTCTTAATTAATCAAACCACATAATTAAGCAATTAAGCACAAAACACATAATACTCAAATAATACACTTATATTATTTCAAAACGGGCTACAAAGGTTAACCTAGTCTATTTCATTGCTAAAAATGGCAAGCCCAAAAACACAGGCGTTACAGAAAAGCCATTAGGGGATGTTGTGCAGTCAAGTCGGGTCCTTCCCTTTGGAACTAAAAGTACCTAAAAATATTTAAACCACAAAATCGTAAGCACAAAGCTTAGTGAGTTTTCCAAAATACCATAAACTATACATAAGATAGTGCATGTCATGAGCCAAGTCATAGTCTTGCAATCACTTCCTGCCATGGACCAAATCATGATCTTTCCTTGCAATGTCGAGGGCCAAATCATGGTCTTACATACAAGTGCCAGGGGCCACCACCTAGTATTCCATTAAAGTTTTATGAAGACAACTAGCATCCTACATACACATGCCAAGAGTCAGATCCTAGTCTTACATACAATTGCTAAGAGCCAAATTTTGGTCTTTCATACAAGTGTCAGGGGCCACCACCTGGTCTTCCATGAAAGTATCACAAAGACAACTAACATAAAACATAGTATAGTGAGAAGACTCACCTCGCAGACGTAGTCAACATCCAATAGCTCTCACAGCCAATGAACAGGTGCTCTACATCTCAATGGTCCAACTTTTTTCAAATAGAATCTCTAAGTTTTCCAAGAGGTTCTCTACACCACAAAGATCTTCTTCTTCTTTTCAAGTCACCAAAAGTAAGCTCGAATATATAGGAAAAGGGTATTAGGGTTTGCTTCAAGGCTCTTGGAGGTGATGGAAGCTGGAAATGATGCCCTAATATGAGGTTAGAGGGTTAAATATGAAGGAAACCCTAAAACTATGGACTTTGGCCAAAACAGTCGCCGCGTAGTAGCCCTTCTCTTGCTACATCATGGGACTCATCATAAGGACACGATCATTTAATCCATATCACATCGTGGGCATCCTTTCACCACGTCGTGGCATAGAGTTTTTCCTAAAATCTCCATTTTTGATCCTTCTAAATCTTTATATAAACCATTCTAGAAAACAGGCATTACAACTCTCTCCCATTTAAATTTGATTTCATCATCGAAATTTGTCCGTATATCTTACGTTTACAACACAGGTCAAAGTTGTCTGAGTTACCAGAATTCAATGCAGCACTGAAGATCAAGAATCACTTCAAATAGTCGACTTCCTTCCGACACCACTACTATACCAAACTTAGCAGAAACACGCTAGTCAACGAAAAAAGCGAACACCAACACATCACAATTAGGCAACAAAGAAAAAGGACTAGTAACTTTGCCTAAAATCTGAAAACTCTGTACTATGCTCGACTTCCAGTCAAACAGAACCACTTGAATCGCACCCATGATGACTAGAATCCACAATCTGAGCCGACTAAAACCCCCATGACCCTGCATCGTCTTACTAATAATTGGAAAATATACTTCATGGCCATCCGTCAATGTTGTCAACCTTGCACTTGAATACGAAGGCGACTCCTAACATGAGCCTCAACCACTGGAGCTACACCAACATATACATTAATCCTGTTGACCGAGGAATATGCAAGTTCTATTTGCTCAAGACCTTCCCGATCCTATGTTGTCCTAATAATAAACTGGAATATAAAATCCTCGGTTGACTGCTGAAGCTAACAACCTCACATGGTCGCACCATGAGAATCCAACCAAGAGTCTAACTAAAAATTTTTATCCTAGCATATCCACCATCACGAGTCCAACAACCCTCCATTCCAAACAAAGGACGACTGACCAACAAACAATAACCAGTTCGTTTCACCCTGGGGAAGTTCTTAGGAAAAACTAGACATGTATATACACATTGCGGTCTTGGAGTAATGGAGAGGTTCAAAATGGATTGTTATGTGCGATGTAGCTAGCTAAAGTTTTGATGTGATGATAATAAAAATCAGTTTTTCTTGGGGGCAAGAAAAAGACAAGTGTGGGGTATTTTGATATGTGCATATTTAGTTATATATTTCATGCATTATTTTAATACTTTTTTTCTACATTTATTCTTATTATAAAACAAAACGTACTTAATTTCTTTAAAATATGTTTTGTAGCAGCGAATACATGCTCGGGATCAAACGGAAGCTATTGTAGAGCTGGAAGTGGGAAATTGGATAAAAATCAAAGAAGACTTCAAACTAGAAGACCACGTCGTGGTTATCTCAGCATGAAGTGGTAATTTTAGAAATCTCGATGGAATAGTAACTTGTCGATTATGTGTTTTTAATGAAGACCACGTCGGGGTGGCGGTCAACCACGACGTGGTGGGACATATTCAAGAATTATAAATATTACGATTATTCTCTCTAACCTAATGAATGCTTGGAGTATTATTCGACTTTTGGAGACCATACAAGTGTTGGAACTCAGAAGAAGCTCAGATTTCGATTAAGGTTTAGCTTTTGAAGAGAGTTGAAGCAATATTACTTCTTATAACTTAATTACTTTGTTCTTCATTATGATTTTCATTGTGAACTTCGTTTTTAAGAGTTTGTTTCCAGAAATTATGGGTTAAAAATTTGTTTAGAGTAGATGATCATTATTACTATGTGTTGATTTATTGGATTTTCGATTATTGCTAGTTGCTTATTTGTTATGATAGCTTGTTAAAGATCATTTTGTGTTAATGATAACTATTTCTTTTGTTTATTGTTGAGTTTTTTCTGAATTGGATGATCATTCTTATTCGGTAAACTTGAATCTTATGAATTTTTGACCATCAAAGTTGTAAGACTAGTGTTTTGAGCATAAATCTAGGGTTAAATTGAAGAATAGGTAAATTAATGTGGAGGCTAATATGTAATGATCATTTATATATTGAATTGATGTTATTATCCATTAATGTCAATCATAGTTCAAGTGTAGCATAACTCTGATTGAATACTAGCAATTTTTTTTTGTCTGTTCACCTATTCAATGCATGAATGAATTAGTTTTACTAAATGATTATTCTTTTGATCACAAAGTTTAGTTAACTTAGGAATCGGTAAGAAACAATCAACTAAAACTATTGCACTTATCCAAGAAATCAACTATATGAGTATTGTGAATCAAATTAAACAGAAGTCTCTTTAATACCTTGTATTAGTTCTTAATTTAAATTTCTTTTGTTAGTTTAATTATTTTTGGTAATAACAATTTTAAGTTTCTAGATTTGCGAAATTGGAAAAACCCTTCTTTTAATTAATTGTTTGAATTAGTTAACATTTAGTAGTATTTTTGATGATATTTTCGTTCCATGTGTTCGATATCTTGCTTACCTGAACTATCTTGCTATTCGATTAGGTCTACTGTCTATTGTGTATTAGTTAGTCTAGATTAGTAGGTTTATTACTTAGTACATAAAAATACACATCACGTTTTTGACGATATTGTTGGGGGAACGGTTCAAATTTTAGTTAATTATTATCAGCAATTTGTTTTCAATCCCTTGTGTAACATTTATTTCACATAAAGTTTTCTGCTATTAATTTTTATTTTTATTACATAACAACGACATTGCGGTTTCTCACCACGACGTGGTTGACGACTTGACAGTTTTCATTTATTAGTTTCCTTTTATTATTTTTTGTTCATTTTCACGCGTTGGTTTTCTGTTTACTCCGGTTACTAGTTTATAACCCGTGAAAACCATGGTTATAAAACTAATTAAATTTTCATATTAAAAAATAAAAATTACTAATCAATTATTTTAAATAAATCGAGATATTTTTTTAGTTATATAAAATTATAATCGTTGATTTAAATAAATATGTGAAGTTATATCACATTATAATATGTATTTATTTTATTTTATATTTCAATCTAATGTTATTAATTTAATATAATTAAAGTGAAACAATTTAAAATTTAAAATTTAATGTAATTAGGGTGAGAAATTTAAAATGGATAATTAATATGTTGACAAGTGGCATGATATGAGACATATAATATTAATGTGGAGTTCTAATATAATGATACTTGTAAATAGGATAACAAACCTATTTATTTATTAGAATAGGGAGAAGGGAGATTTTTCAAGACGGATATCACACGAATAACGATGGGTGCATACAAGAAGCAAGGGCGCAATGATCTAAGATCAGGACTTGCTCCACCAGAAATTCCAGTTGAAACCAAATGCAAGCTCAAGGACCACATTTTAGGGATGCTCAAGGGAATTCCATTTTCCGGAAAAGATTACAAAGACACATGTAATCACATAGAAGAGGTCAAGGACATTGCCAATTACTTCAATGTTCCAAATGTCTCGCGAGAAGCAGTTTTGCTTAGAATGCTCCCAGGAACCTTCACCGGAGATGCAAAATTTTGGTAAAAATCCCTTGCACCTAGAGCTATTACTACTTGGACGAATCGACGCAAAACGTTCATTAAGAAATTCAGTATACCATAAAAAAGCCAAGCTCAAGAAGAGGATAGCAAATTTCCAACAATACGATGGTGAATCCTTTTTTAAAGCGTGTGAGAGGTATAAAGGCATGCTTAGGAATTTCACCCAACATGACCAACATGTGCAACAAGAAGTGGCCATCTTGTACGATGGCTTGAATGTTACAACAAGATAACCCCTTGACTCTCAAGGACCAATGACAAATAAAGAATCGACTACTATTAAGGTGTTGATTGAAGAATTCGTAAAACATTCGCACGGATATCATGCACCATGAAAGACGTTACAAGAGTAAGAGGAAATTTTAATAAAGCAATGAGCATATGGTGGCATTTTCGGAAAAATTAGAATCAATGGACAGGAGGATGACTAAGATGGATAAATCCATCCACGGAATTCAGGTTGGATGTGATAACTGTGGCGATCCTCAATTAACAAAGGATTATGACCTTAACGAGGACGAAAATCGGAGAGTTAAAGCGTGATATTCTAATGGAGAAAGGTATGATGAAAATCGGAAGAAACCCAAAAATAATGACATTAAAGACATTTTTTCCCGACTTGCAGTTGCATCGAAGAAAAGACACGATGAGACTGATATTGTAATAGGAAGTCAATAAATCTTCATCATAAATATTGAGCAACAAATCGGTGAACTATCGAAACAATTCAATAAGCAGTTATCGGGTACAATTCCAAGCAACACAGAACAAAACCCAAAGGCGCATGTTAAAGCCATCACACCAAGGAGTGGTAAAATATTACTCCTTCGACTCCTGTTACTAACGATGATTCAAATATTGTGAAGAAACCAGAAATTAAAAATCAAGAGAAGGATGTTGAACCTTAACCACAACGTAGTCAGCTAATGAAGAGAATAATAATCCTCCGGTTAAACCATATCAACTACCATTTCCATTCTCGAGCCGAGCAACGCAAGACAAACAAGCCGAAGACTATAAAAAGTTTCTAGAGCATATAAAGGCCCTTCAAATCAATATTCCATTCATAGAAGCAGCGGCCCAAATGCCAAAGTACATGAAATTTTTGGAGGATCTTCTCACCAATAGAAAGAAGACAGAAGAAGCAGTAAGGGTGATCCTAAATGAGAATTTGTCACACTCGAGTCTTGGTATATTTCTTTTCTAATCCTCAAATTTGCGATTTTCGCAATTTTGGCCCTTACATGGGGCGTACTTGGATGGTAGACTAGGCGTATTGGGGTGTAATGGAAGAGATTCCATTTTGAGGAGTATGATGGGCATACTCCGAGTACACATGGTGTACTCCGAGTATGAAAGGTGTACTCCGTCTGGACTCAAACCCTAATTTTTAGGGTTTGTACCATATATATTGCACTTTAAGTCCCATTTCTAGCCTCCATCACTTGAAACATTTTCCTTGAAAACCCTATCCCTTATTATTTCATTTTGAGACTTTTGAGAGTGTTTTTGTGTGTTCCAAGGGAAGAAGAAAGGTGATGGTGAAGCTTGGAAGCTAGAAGAAAGCCTGGATCTAGAAGTTTTGCATCATTCTACATCTCAAAAGGTATAAAGTTCCCATCTTGATGATTAAATTCTTAGATCTAGCTTGCATGGTGGTATTATGAGCTTTTGTCCCCAAACTATAACTTTCTTGCGCATGAAATTCTATTGAACATTTGGGTTGTCCTTTTGGATGTTTTTCCATGTCATGAGTTGTCACACCCCCAAACCAAGGATGGCGGAAACGTCCGGGGGTGGAGGACTTCATGTAGAGTATCACAACAATGAGTATAATAGTGCTCAAAGTAAAAACAACCACCATAAATATAATTGCAAAAGTTACACCAAAGTAAATGTTTACATCTTTCAAAAGCAATTACATTATGATGACAAAATAATTTGTTGACGGTTTAACGTCCCATCCTCAAAGCGATGAAGTTTTCCTGTTTCACTGATTCCCTGAGAATACAAGTAGTTTTAAAAGTGTCAACACAAAGGTTGGTGAGTTCATAAGAGTTTTGTTTGAAGTAGAAACCGTTTTTCCTTGTAAAATCGATTTAGTTTGATTTCCAGAAAATCCAATATTTTCTTAGTTAAGTATGAATAGAAATAATCCTACATGATGCTGTAATGAACCCTAGAGTAATCCGTAGAGTTCCTCTATAATCGTCCAACATATAAAGTTATATAAGACTTAACCTAGATAAAACGTTGAATATAGTGGGTCCGCCCTAGGTCCACAACCCAACGAGGAACAGGAGATGAGGCGGGCACCACCAATTCTAGGCCAATCAAGACTAAATTCTTATATGACTCAACATATACGCTCAACGACTATAGTTGAAGTCTAACAATTTTAGAGGATGTGTAGTTTTAATATCATAATAGCTTTGTATAGAGACCCGGTACTTCGTATTTGTACCCATAGAGATAAAAGGTGATTTTAAATCGACATAAAACTCATTTAGGTTTTAAAAATAAAATCCCGTAAACTTATGGATTGTTCCCTATGTGAGCCGTTATAATCATACTATGACTATGTGAACCTGCCACGACGTTCTCAGTGTCGCGAAAAATAAAATGACATTTGTCACCCGTAGACCTGCAGGTCCAACTGTAGCTAGCAGAAAGGTGTGGGGTGTCAAACCCAATATAGATCTATATACAAGTATCACGTTCTCCCTCCAGGAGATTCTGATTATAACTACCAGGAATTATATCCCGCACTCGGACGTACGGGGAGAGATAGAGAGAGGGAAAAAAATAGAGAAACTCACAATATAGGGTAACAAGTTTACGTTAATTGTGTGTGAATATAAATATTTCTTGTATGAATGTACCTTTCTTGTACGAGTGCGTAGAGTGGTGTATCATAAACTATACCTATTATAGTTTATCTAAAATGTATGTATTATGTATGAACTCTTTTTATGGAAATGTAACTAGTGTTGTGAATTTATCAAAACATAGATTAACTTTCGTGAAATGTGTGCGAATAGAAATCTTTCTTGTATGAATGTACCCTTCTTGTACGAGTGCGTATAGTGATGTATCATAAACTATACCTATTATAGTTTATCTAAAATGTATGTACTATGTATGAACTCTTTTATGGAAATGTATTAGTGTTTTGAATTTATCAAACTATACTTTTTATAGTTTAATAGTACGTGTTCCAAAATGAATGAATAATATTTAATATGAATGTCTTAGTTTCAGTTCATAATGATAAACTAACTAGGAAACACATTCAAACATTAAAACTTATGATTATACACTTTGCTCAACATAATACAAAGTGTTATGATATTTACATGCTGTTGGCAAAATTTAGCAATTCTGCCCTGTTTTGGAAAAGTCATAGAAAAATCATACGAAGTCGAAAACTAGATCCGTAAATTCTGAGAGTTCACAAAATGTGTCTAGTTTGCTCATAATTTTTATCACAATTTATAATGACCTCTAACTTGGGTGAAAAAGTCCATAATCACAGACTGGTCCGGATTGTTGTTTGAAATGATAGGCAGTTTTGTAAAAATCACCATAAATTGTAGAAAAATCGTATGGAGATGTGCAAGTAGCCATTTTAAAGCTAAAAAATTGAACTATTTGCACCTTGTACAGTTTTGAAAACAAAAATGTTTAAGATGCCCAAAACAGTCCGTGAATGGAGTTGAACTTTTCTGATGAAGGCTGTTAGAGAAATTTAGTTATGTTCTTAGTGTTTTAACTTGTATTCCCCCCCCTGAAAACTTGAGAAAACATGAAAATGTAGGGGTATGAACTCACCTTGAGTGATTTCAGTAGATAAGTGTTGAAGAAGGAAAGTGTTCAACCCAAGAACACTTGAGGAAACACTTGAAGATTCGAAGATCTAACACAATTATGATGGAGTTCGTGTAAGATATTCATGATTTGAGTAGAATGAAGTGAAATAATCATAAGGAGGATGAATTATACTTACTAAGAGTGGAAGAACACGTGAGATCAGCCTTGAATCTCGAGTTTGGAGTGGGAAAAGTTTGAGAGAAAGTGGTGTTTGATACTTAGTGAAATGAGGGCAAATGAGAGGAAATGAGGAGAGAGGATGAATAATCAGCCCTCAAAAACGTGGGAAGAGGGATAATTGAGTGGAAAAGACATTGATGTGACCTAGGTAAGGTGGGGAGGTATGGCTGGTCATAGAGTGGGTGTGGGGTGGTTGCTTGTGACTGCGGATCAATAACACTGCTTTGAATGCGAAGTTGGATTTAGCTTTGCTATAAGTTTCAATCGATTTTGAAATTGAGTATTGTTCGCATTTGTATGAGTGTAGTCGATGAATCGATAAAGCAAGAACATACGAGTTTTGATTCGCAATTGGATTGATGATTGAGGGATGATTCGTGAAGAAAAACGCGAAGTCAAGGACTATGAAATTGTTGTTTGCAAGAATTTAAAAACTCGATTGTGGAGTTGTTGATGCTCATTTTGCGAAGTTGAGTATTTATTTCCAAAAATGCGAAACTCCAGGGACAATATTTGAAATCTTCTGTTTTCTTCCCCAATTCGCATTCTACTGTGAAATACTTCGCATCTTCATTCTTACACCCTTCGCATCCCTTCGCATTAATCACCTTCGCATTTTATGACCCCCATTTGCGAAGTTGAGTATTTATTTCCAAAAATGCGAAACTCCAGGGACAATATTTGAAATCTTCTGTTTTCTTCCCCAATTCGCATTCTACTGTGAAATACTTCGCATCTTCATTCTTACACCCTTCGCATCCCTTCGCATTAATCACCTTCGCATTTTATGACCCCCATTTGCGAAGTTGAGTATTTATTTCCAAAAATGCGAAACTCCAGGGACAATATTTGAAATCTTCTGTTTTCTTCCCCAATTCGCATTCTACTGTGAAATACTTCGCATCTTCATTCTTACACCCTTCGCATCCCTTCGCATTAATCACCTTCGCATTTTAACCTAATTAATCAAATGCGATTCACAAAATTTTCATTCCAGATGCGAACACAGTTTAGTTCTGAACTCTAAACTTGCGAAATCAAAAATTCATATGTTGAACCCATATGCGAATATTAACCCAATTGACTTTGAATTGACCAGAATATGACGGTTGTCACATGAGTCATAAAAATATGATCTTGGCGCTTTATATTCTTTCATGCAAGTCATTAAGAGCTTTAGCATCACACCCCCAAACCAGAACGGCGGAAACATTCGGGGGTGGAGGACTTCATGTATAGTATCACAACAATGCATATTAGTAATCAAAGTACAACAACAACCATTGTATTTACAAAGTTATAAGTTTTACAACTGTGCTCAAAACATAATGTATATGAACTCAAAAGTACAAGTTTAAAAGACATAAGTTTATAGATCTCCGTCTTCTCAAAAGTTGTGGTTGTACCTGTATTACTATTTTCCTGAGAATGCGAGTAGTTTTTGAGAAAGTGTCAACAATTAAGTTGATGAGTTCATAAGTATGTTTGCAACTGAAATATGTTCTCTTGTGTATTGATAAAGTTAACATGTTTTTCCCAGAAAATCCTATATTTTCTGCTATGTTATAATGTAAGCAAAATGTATAATGATTTATGTAACAAAAACTTGTAAAATGTAGTTTATTTCTCATAAAACCATGAAAAGTATGTTTTCGCTGAATTGAAATAGTATTCCATGTTTATACTTGTAAGATATTGTATTATAGTTTTATAATTAAATAAAACTATGTGAAGTGTTACTTATTCATACAATAATCATTTTGTTCAATACCAAATTCTGAGTTATTATAACCATACTAGATGACCTAGGATCGCCTAAACACGACGTATACAAGTGTCGCGCTCTCCCTCCCGGAGACTTTGGTTATAATTTCAGGACTTGGTTGGTACTTAGAAAAGTACATGAAGGTAGTCTCACAAGTGATATATTGATGATTACATGTAGAATAATTAAAATTTACTTTGTAATAACTACGTTGAAAGTAAGTTTCATAAACTATATAAAATATAGTTTTATATGTTTGTTTTTCAGTAAAGTATTCCGTTTGTTTTCTGATAATGTTCTCTGCTTGTTTTCCATAATGTACTCTGTTTGTTTTCTGTTATGTACTTTAAACCATGAAACCAATGAATTTGTCTTCTAAACTTTACCTATTATAGTTTAACTGTTTGTTTTACTGTAAGAATATGTAATACTGTTATTTCATGAAATTCTTTGTTTGTACTCCAGTAGTATTAAATAGTTTGAAAATCATTTTATATTTATATAAATTTAATATTTATATAATTGTGATTAATTAGACCTTAGATTAAATAACTTTAACCAAGCCTACAACCAAACAAGAAACATGAAATGGGGTCAAATTACATATTTTAAATCTTCTGAATCCAAATTATATAATTTTCACATATATAAATATGTAACTTTTAACAATTATAACAATTTAAAAGTACTACAAACATTTAATTTTTTTTATGATATTAACATAATTTTATTGTGTTTCACTTATATTCCCCTAAAACAGTTAAAAATCATAAAAATGTAGGGGTATGAACTCACCTTTTTGTGAGTGATTCGATTGGAAATTTGATCTTAGGAGGTTATTCCCACGAGTTATATTCCGAGTCCTATAAGCATTTCATGCAATATATGTATGTTTTTAGTGATCATAATCATAAATATAACAAGTAAACGGATTGAGTTGTAAGCTTAACTTACAAAAGATGGTGCTAGAGTCGAAAAGGGAAGGCTGGAAAAGGTTCACAACCCACACTCTAGTGCGTGTTCTTGGTGAAATGATGATGATACAAATGTTCATGGCCCAAAAGATCTTGAAGATCTTGAGTTCACGACCCAAATGATGAAGAATCAAGGTTGGAATCAAGAGAATTCCATATAAACTACAAGAAGGAAGGTGCTTCTTATGATAATGAGGAGAAAGGAGGGTTTTTGGCTGATGAAATTTGAGAGAAAATGGTTGAGTTCACGGTAAGGAATGAAGAAATGATGATAAAATTCATCAAACACATACATATATTCCAAAGGTTCACTGTCGAGGAGTTCACGACCGAGGTTCACTGCCCGAAGGCGGTTTGCGGCCGAGAATAAAATCCGAGAAGGTTAACGGCTTATGTGAAGTTGTTCACGGCTCGAGAAGGTTCACGGCCATGCAAGGTTGTTCACGGTCTGAGGGTTTGCGGTCCGAAGGGAAGAAAGAAGAAAAGAAGTGTGAAGTTTCTCGGTTCTAACTAATTCCCTTATTGAACACATAACATCCTGAATACAAGGTATAAACACTTATAAAACATTAATCTAACCCAATTAAGATAAAATAAGATATAAGTTGACCTTAGTTGACTAAATTGACTTTTACAATAATGAAAATAGTGGGTTGTTACATTTAGTGGTTAAGAAGAGTTGGGGTTTTGTTCTTGGGTTTTGTTATAGGCATGTAAAACCATAAAGTTGGAAACTTTATGGTTTGGGATATGTTTTGAGGCTAGATATGAGACTTGGATGAAATGTCTTAAAGGATTAAGTCCTAAAAAGTTGGATTCTTAAGCCATCACGTACGCTGGGCATACCTGGACGTACGCTGTTAGGAGCCCGACCAGGATCAAGAGTACGTGGGGTGTACTAGCCAAGTACATTGGGGATACTCGGTCTGTGTTGACTTCAGAGCGTTTACTTTTTACCGTTGACGTTTGACCAATTTAACTATTAGGTTTTTGGGAGTATTGTAGGCTAACATTATAAATTGGGATCTCGGTTTATTATTTAGGTGGACAGTACATCTGGTGTGTGTGTTCAAAGCTCTGTGAAGTTACTCCTTGATCGTGCGGTGAGATCTCTCACTATGCCAATGGGTTGAAGGCACCAAGGTCGACCCATTTATTGAGTTTATGTATCCTATGTTGTAGGATTTCTATGATAGTTCTATGTGTTAATTGTTTTTATATATATGTCAACATATGTGTGGTTGGGTTGAGGCCACGGGCCAATAAACCCGATATGGTTGGGTTAAGACCAGAGGTCAACAAACTCGATATGGTAAGGTTGAGACCAAGTGCCAACAAACCTGGATTGTTGGGTTGAGGCCACATGCCAACAAACTTGATATGGTTGGGTTGAGGTGCTACTTCTCCGTGTTGTAGACCACCAAAACCGATATGGTTGGGGAGAGGTCAAGGACAAAATAACCTTGTATACATGCTATGTAATATATCTGTATTATATGTGTTATGTGGTATTTTGGGAAGCTCACTAAGTTTTGAATTAAAATTTAGATTTCAATGTTTCAGGTACTTCAGATGGGCGGGGAAAGGTGAATGCATGATTGTACACATCATCTCGCATTTTATGTCGATCGATGTTTGTTTTGATGTTTTGACTTATTATGACTTGTAAACAATATTTTGGTAACTTTTGGGCTTGTGGATTGTGCTTTTAAAATGAAAATTTTTACTCTGATTTTTGGGACGTTACAAGTTGGTATCAGAGCCCTGGTTTGAGCGAATTGGATGAGCATTCGTGTGACTCCAAAATCAAGCTAAGGATCTGCAAAAAGATTTTCCAAATAACCACAAGAGGGATGTGATGTGTACAATCAGCCAGAGCTCAGGTGTAACATACCAAAATTTAAGACCAAAATTTTCATTTTTAATTAAGTACTTAAGAAAACTGGTAGTCTGAAAACATCAATAGTGTCATATCATGTCATGAATAAATCATTATGTGAAACATGGAATCAAGTCATAAAAGATAATATTAGAGTACAACTCCAAAAGAACTAGTCACGCGGAAAATCATGGTGTGATGCGCAACGATCAAGCCAACTCCTTTCCTTTCGAAGAAGAAATACTTGAAACCAAACACCATAAAATAAACATACTTCCTAGTGAGTTCCCCATCATACCACATACAATACAATAAACATATTGCCTAGCATATTCGGTTGTTGGCCTACCCCCTTCAGTCTCTTTCAACCGGTACTGCCTAGCATATAAGGGTGTTGGCCTACCCCTTCAGTCTCTTTCAACCGGTAACTGCCTAGCATATCTGGATGTTGGCCTACCCCTTCGGTCTCTTTCGACCAATTATGGGATCTATTTCTCCCCTACCACTACCACATAACAGCATACATGATCATACATAAACATACTGTTAGGCATATTTGGGTGCCCGACCTACCCCTTCGGTCTTATCAACCAGATATGGGGTCTATTTCATCCCTACCACTACCACATAATATCATAGCATGCTAGCACATAAATCATATCAGATAGTGGCATACCATATAATTATCACAAAGACAATCATCTAACTTCAAACCCTACTAGTGGGTCGGCCTTGGTGCCTTAGACCCACTGCTACCGGGAAGGTAACTCACCTCGAATACTAGAAAGTAGCTGAAAAATCCTCAGCTCCGAATATCAATCCAAATCAAACTCCTAAACATAAAAGATTTCCCTTATGTATCCTTTCATACTCATAACCCCTTAAGGGTCAACTTTGGTCAAATTCAAGGTCAAGGTCAACACCCAGGTCAAAGTCAAAGTCAAAGTCACATTTCGAGTTGACTCAACTCGTCGAGTTAATCTTCAACTCTTCGAGTTTCCATAAATCATATAATCATGATATCACAATCCAACTCATCGAGTTTTTCCTACAACTCGTCGAGTTCCTCTTTTTCTAATAGAGTCGAGACACTTCCAGAACAACTCGTCGAGTTCTCTTATGAACTCGTTGAGTTCTTCAGTATGTCAACCTTCTTAATGCATTAAGTCCCTATTCTTCAAACCAAGACCATATCCTCTGGATCCAAGCTGGAAATACGTCTAGAAGGGTAAAGTTTCCAACTTTACCTATTAAGGACCTTTCCCTAACACATAAAACTCAAACCTTAACCCCAAAATGACATAGATCCAACTCAAAAGGCCATCAATACTTCAAAATAGACCATAAGGCCATAAATATGGACTCCAGGGACAAACTAGTCGCGTAAAGTTCCCATCTTGCTCGCATGCATGACCTAATGGGGCTTAAAAAGCCGAAATGATGGTCCAATGGTTGCATGGGACTTCCATGGCCATAAAGTTGGCACCTTTATGCCATGAAGTACCCTATTGACCCTAGATTTGAAGGGTTTGCTAAAAAATGTCCAAAATCCAATAACCAATATACTTGGACCAAAACATGAAAGAAAGCATCCTAAAACTAGATCTAAGCATGCCATGGACAAGGTTGAAGCTTAATACCTCAAATGAATCAGAAATGAAGCCCAACTTCTGGATCTACTCTCCTTCCACATGTTCTTGCTCCTCCTTCAGGATTCCAATTCTTCAAACTCACAAATAAATGCACAAGATTAGCTTACAATCACCAAAAATGGCTTATGGTTTCAAGATTAGGGTTTTGGACGGTGGAGACTGGAGATGAGGCCAACACCTTAGGGTTAAGGTGTTTAAACAGGGTATAAAACTCCGGAATTAGGGTTTCATTTCTGATGGGTGGCTTGTAGGAGAGTAGATCTATGGATTGGATCCCTTGCATGGCTTGGAAAGCTACTATATGGATTAAGAACTAGAGGTACTCGACAAGTCACATGGGTGAACTCGGCGAGTTGGATGAAGATGAGCAGGAACTCGACGAGTTGGAAGAACAACTCGGCGAGTATGTTGAATGTTGCCTTGGACTCGGCGAGTCTGGTCGTGGAGTCCTAACCTTTTTGGGTTGAGCTGTGAATCAGTGAGTTGAGGGACGACTCGGTGAGTTGAGTGAGAAAGGACTCAGAGTTGTTGGACTCGGCGAGTCTTGCGGTGCCTCGACGAGTTGATTCGTGGATTGGGAGTTCTGAGTATAGGGACTCGATGAGTCAGCGGGTTGACTCGGCGAGTAGAGTCAGTCAGGAAGGTTGACTTTGACTGAGGACTTTGACTTTGACCAAGAGTTGATCAGTTGACTTCCAGGAGTATTTTTGGTAATTGTTGGCAATTATTTTGAGTTCAGTGATTTGGTGTTGGCTAGTGGTGGAGATCGTGTCAGTGGTCGGAGTAGCTTGGTCTTATGTTTTCAGTCGGCAGTTGCAGGTGAGTTATCCTCACTATACTGACAGGGTCTATGGCACCAAGGCCGACCCTCTATCGGATGGAAATCCGGGTATTGTTGTTATGTTATTGCTTTGCTATGTTTGCATCCTGGTAGTTAGGATGGTATTCATTAGGGACCTGGTTAAGGTCGGTATCCTAATAGTTAGGATGGTATATGTGTGACCGGAAAGTCTTATGTGCTAATAGAGTATAAGATATATGCTGATAGATGTTATGAGAGTTGTATGTGTTAAGTTATGTTATGAGCAGTATGCTATGGACCGGAAGGTCACCATGTTATATGCGGTTATATGATATGTATGTCATGTATGATAAGGACCGAAAGGTTAATATGATATGGACCGGAAGGTCAACAGAGTATGGACCAGAAGGTCAACAAAGGTATGGGATGGAAATCCCCTGAGACATTCGGATCGAAAGATCCCATGGAGTCATGGTCTGGAAGGGCGTATGTGTTGTTATGGCCTGGAAGGGCGTATGTGTTGTTATGGCCTGGAAAGGCATATGTGTTGTATGACGTATTTTGGGGGTAATTCACTAAGCTTTCGGGCTTACAGTTGTGGTTTAATGTTTCAGGTACTTCAGGAGACCGTGGCAAGGCAAAGGCGTGATCGTACCGTTCCTCGTGTTTATGTTTTATGATATGGATCTGGGAAAAATACTCTGATAATAAAAGTATTGAAAGCCTTTTTGTAATGAATTAATGAAAGTGAGTTTTTTTGAAAAGTTTAAATTGGTTTGGATTTTTACGGTGTTACAGTTGTTGAATTCTAGTATCCGTTTGTTGCAACCAAACCAATAACTTCTTTGGTACTTGGAAGGCTACTTGTAAAATATCAAAAATGTCAACAGAAAAATCAAAATTGCATAAGTATTAGGAGAAAAAGAAAGTAAATAGTTAAAACAAATCTTGTTTTTTTAACAACAAAGCATTATATAATGAAAAAACAAAGAGCCAACCAAGAGAGGAACAAAGAACAGTACAATCACACACTAGAAAGAAACAACAAAATAACAACTAACCTAACCAGCAACACAAAACTAGAAAGATTGAAAAACTAGATGTACCACAACAAACAAAAGCAAAGTAGTAAGAAGTGTGGAACAACAATTGGAAAAACAATCAGGGTGCATCTGAACCAAACATAACAATGGACTAAGAATGGAACATCAGTGGCATTAAACTCCTAATGGAACCACTTGACCAACCGACACCAAAATAGGTGTAAGAAAGTCCAACACAAATCTGATCCAAGCAAACATGATGTGACACCCCCAAACTAGACGGTAGAAACGTTCGGGGGTGGATGACTTCATTTGTAGTATCACAACACATGTATTATAGCTAGTAATCAAAGTACAAACAACCATTGCATAAATAAGTGTAAGTTTTTACATGTATTCAATCATTGTATATTGAAACCCAAAATAGTGATAGCAAAATACAGAAGACATGACTCAAAACAACTCCGTCTTCTCGGAATCTTGGGGAGTACCTGTCTACTGATTCCATGAGAATACAAGTAATATTAAAAGAGAGTATCAACATAAATTTGTGTGAGTGCATAAGTATTTATGTTTGAAAGAATGTTTTCTGTTCTTTGAATATGTAAATTGTTCCATAAAATCCTATATTTCCTGTTGTATATGAAAAGTAGTTTTAATCTCATAAAACCATTCTATTTGTAAACCGTTGTTCTTTAATTGTATTCCTTTGTAAAACCTGTAAAAGTGAGTGTGCCTGGCTCCACCAGCTGTTATTGTAAACTGTAATGTAATACTGTAAATTCTATCTTTGTAAACTAGTACTTTTAAAATGTACTCATGTTTAGTTAATTATACACTAATGTATTGTTAATATCTTTTTAATGAGTTATTATAACCATACTATGAGTTGATGGCCTAAAGCAGCGCTTTGAAGGCGTCAAAACTGTTAATAATAATTGTCACCCCGATTGTAGTCAGTTATCTGAGTGCGAGGTTGTCAATCCCAATATAGATCTATACACACTTGTTTCAATCACCGACTGGAGATTTTGGTTATAATATTAGGACTTTAACTATGTTGTTTAAATGAATAAACAACCTTAATCTTTTTTCTCATAAAAAGCATATAGACGTTATGCGTATAATAGTAGTGAGAACCCAATCATTCTGAAATAAATGATTGATAGTCTGTTTGTTGTTTAGTATACTCGAAATGTATTTGCAGTATTATACCTTTGTTTAGTTTTGAATCAAACCCTTGTTCTTGTACAATAGTGCAAACCCATGTTCTTGTTAAATAGTGTACTCTAGTGTACTTGAATTGTGAGTTAGTGTTCTTGAATCATAAATTATACCTATTATAATTTATATGTACTTTCCGTATTGATATTAATTGTTCATGAATGCAATCCCTTGCTCGACATGTTACAAAGGGTATTAAAACTAAATGAAATAACCTTTATATTTATATACATACACAAATATATATATATATATATATATATATATATATATATATATATATATATATATAACTAAAAGTTAAACGACATTCAGAAAAATAACTGATACCCTAAGTCCACATCCAAACAAGGAAAAGGAAATAAAGCAAGTTATTAGTCCTAAGCCCTTTAAATCTAATATATATATATATATATATATATATATATATATATATATATATATATATATATATATATATATATGATTTTTGGGGAAAACATATGTTTATAAAATATTTTAAAGAGTTTAACATTTTGAAATGCTTTTGATGACTTGATGTCATTTTTAACACAATTTGAAACCATTTGATTTGAAGACAATTGAAATCCATTTTTGCAAGATGTTTTCAAAAAATTTGTTGATAACACAAAATCCTTGTGTTAGACTTGTATCCCCTCCCCCTCCTTCTTAAAACTGTAAAAACTATGAAAATACGAGGGTATGATTCGATTGATGATTTGATATAGGTTGTTTATTTCCACAAGTGAAATCTCGTAGCAAATCAAGTCCTATATAGCAATTTGTATAGTATATATGCAACCAATTAGCTAATATAATCATAGGAATGATTGGAAATTGGACTACTTTGTAAGTATAATTTACAAATATGAGTTTTAGAAGCTAAAATGGAGGCTGAATTGAGTTCACGGGCAGGAGAATTCACGGCCCATGAGGTGTTCATGGCCCATAAGGTGTTCATGGACTTGTGTTCTCGATGAATGAAGAACACCTGAAGATCCTAAGCAAGATTATAAGAAGATTCAAAGGTTTTCAGTCGGGTGTTCTTCGTGTGTTCTTCATGTAAACCAGTGAAATTACCGGGTTTTCAGCCTAGTATAAGAAGATTGAAGGATTTTCTTGAAAGGATAACATGATCAAGAAATGATACCTGTTAGATCTTATGAAGAACTAGTGATTATCACTTGAATATGATGAGAAATGATGAATTTAGCATGTTCTTGAGGAGAGAGGTTGTTCTTGGTTGATGATACTTGAGAGAAAATGGTTGGAATTTCGTTTAAAAGTGTAGAAATGAAGTAAAATCAGCTAAAACGTATATATATATATGTGTGTGTGTGTGAGAGGGTTCACGATCCGAAGTGTTCACGACCGTGAACCTCATATGTGGCCCGAAGCCTGATCATGGCCTCGTTCACGGTGAGAAGGCGATGAGCAGTTCACGGTTGCGAGGTCTCGGTTCGAAGGGAAAGAAGAAAAAGGGTAATACGATAGTCCTCGGATCCAACTTATTCCCTTCTCAACACCTAATATTCTTACCGTTTTAATATGCAAAGGTTATTATTCTAACCTTAATAAAAATTCAAACAATAAAGTACCCAAGTTTGACTTTACAAGTATAAAAAATAATGGGATGTTAGACATGAGCAAAAGCACCACCAAATCCAAAACCTACCAATGGCAAAACAACCAATCAAAATCCTTTTAGGAGGCAATATGGCTGAAGAATTTCATCGGAGACCTTGGAGTTGTGCCAGCCATACAAGAGCCTATGGAAATTTTCTGTGATAATGAAGGAGTGGTTGCCTTGACTATGCAACCAAGGGATCATGGTAGATCTCGACCTATTGACATAAAATATCACTTTATTCGACATTGGGTGGAAGGACTCCTCATAGTAAAGAGGGTATCGTCAGAGGATAACCCAGCATATCCATTTACGAAGGGACTGAGTAGGGTTAACCACATGCAACATGCTAGGAGCATTGGGATGAGGGACAATATTAGTTTAGATTAGATAGATTAGAAACATGTAATAGATAAATGTAATTGACATTTGATGATTGAATAAATGGTATTATTTATAAGTAAGCTTACTGTCTTGTGTTAATTGTTTACCTATTGTTTCATTTTGCATGTTTTGACTTCCTGAATAATAAGATTATTCAAACGGTCCACAGTCGTTCATATGTTGGAAGTAGATATGAATGAAGACTGTCATGAATTGGTGTGTAGATTGTCTGGAATGTATTAGACATAGCAAAGGTTTGCTGCAACATTCACACGTGCTTATGAATAAGATTTGAGCATTAGAATAAACTCATGCTTGCTGGAATCACCTCATGGAATTTATCTCGAGTGATCGCTAGACGATAATATCATATGGTCTTAAAACCTATATATATTGTTTATTGTTTGCTGATTGGTTGTGCATTGATAATGCGAAAACGCATCAGTAACTTGATGTTATAAAACGCATTGTTGTGTATGATTTAATTAGTGAATATTAAATGCATATAAGTCGAAGTTTATATGTTCCGTTTATCCTAAGAGGGTAAAAGCGATATCAGGGCCCCTCGATGATTTGGTTTGACTTATGTGTCGGGCCTGGTCATGACTAAATTGATGTGTTCGATTAAGTTCTATGTCAGCCGAACCTGAGATCGAGAAACAAACTAATGGACAATAAGTATAACTATGTTCCATGTGATTGTCCGCATGATATATAGAAGAGAGGATCATTCGATCCCTTATCTAAAGGACATGTTATTAATGAGATCAGAGTTCGACAATGTCTTTGAGAGCTACAATTGCTAATCGGATTCTACTTGCATTTATGGTTACTAGACTTATCCAAGTGGGAGACTGTTGGATTAGAGTCTAATCCCGTAACCATATTTGGTAAGTACTTGACCCGGTTGTGCATGGTCCTTTTGGGTTGCCTTCACCAAACCAGCTTGACTGGAGAAATAATAGAGAAATAGGTTATTATGGTTTATTAATATATTATAAGAATAATATATTAAAAGAGAAATCATATTATTTTAATTAATATTAGTCATATATTAATTACGAATTAATTTGGTGACTAAAAGAAATTAATTGAATATAGGGACTTAAACTGCCAAATGTGTGATAGTTGGATTTTAGGCTGGGAAACCCAATAGGACAAAGGGATGAACGAAATTATGATGGGATCCCATCATATTTTTGTCCATGGCCTTATTCCAGAAGGTTCCATGGGTTGCTTAATGTCTAAGTTGTCCATTAGGGTTTTGGAGGAAACCCTAGCTCCTCGCAGTATAAATAAGTCCCCTAGGCCACAGAATTTGGCCATTTGCTTCTCTAAGAACCCTAAGGCCGGATTTTGTAGCCTCCTCCCTCTCTCCCTTGCCTCTCCATTTTCTCTTGGTGTTTGTGAGCCATTAGAGGTACTTGTGGTACTTGCTTTCAAGGATAAGGAGATCCAAGATTTAAGTTTTTATTAGTACATAACAACAAGAGGTATGTAATCCATCTCATCTTATGAATTTCGAAATTCATAGAAGCATGCTAGGGTTCTTCATGTGTTCATAATGTTGTGTATCTAATAGTGAAAACATAGATCCGAATCTAAGGTTGCATGCACACATAGGATTGTTTGTATAAAACCCATCAAGTCAGTGGTGATGGAAGAGACAACTACGATCGATAGAGGTGGAGGTATCGTAGGGGTTGAGGATTGATCTCGAGATAACTATTATGGATTGCTATGTTGAACAAAAAATCAAAAAACAGAGGAGAATATCGACATCATCAAAGTTCAAAA